>NC_081310.1:150570055-150883236 GCF_026419965.1 Kogia breviceps | reverse complement strand
AAGAAAATTGAAATCATATCAAGTATTTTTTCTGACCACAACACTATGAGACTAGATATCAATTACAGGAAAAGATCTGTAAAAAATACAAACACATGGAGGCTAAACAATACACTACTTAATAATGAAGTGATCACTGAAGAAATCAAAGAGAAAATCAAAAAGTACTTAGAAACAAATGACAATGGAGACACGATGACAGAAAACCTATGGGATACAGCAAAAGCAGTTCTAAGACGGAAGTTTATAGCAATACAATCCTACCTTAAGAAACAGGAAACGTCTCGAATAAACAACCTAACTTTGCACCTAAAGCAATAAGAGAAGGAAGAACAAAAAAACCCCAAATTTAGCAGAAGGAAAGAAATCATAAAGATCAGAAATAAATGAAAAAGAAATGAAGGAAACAGTAGCAAAGATCAGTAAAACTAAAAGCTTGTTCTTTGAGAAGATAAACAAAATTGATAAACAATTAGCCAGACACATCTAGAAAAAATGGGAGAAGACTCAACTCAATAGATTTAGAAATGAAAACGAAGTAACAACTGACACTGCAGAAATACAAAAGATTATGAGAGATTACTACAAGCAACTCTATGCCAATAAAATGGACAACCTGGAAGAAACAGACAAATTCTGAGAAATGCACAATCTGCCGAGACTGCACTGGGAAGAAATAGAAAATATGAACAGACCAATCACAAGCACTGAAATTGAAACTGTGATTTAAAATCTTCCAACAAACAAAAGCCCAGGACCAGATGGCTTCACAGGTGAATTCTATCAAACATTTAGAGAAGAGCTAACACCTATCCTTCTCAAACTCTTCCAAAAGATAGCAGAGGGAGGAACACTCTCAAACTCATTCTATGAGGCCACCATCACCCTGATACCAAAACCAGACAAACACATCACAAAGAAAGAAAACTACAGGCCAATATCACTGATGAACATAGATGCAAAAACCCTCAACAAAATATTAGCAAACAGAATCCAACAGCACATTAAAAGGATCATACACCATGATCAAGTGGGGTTTATTCCAGGAATGCAAGGATTTTTCAATATACGCAAATCAATCAATGTGATACACCATATCAACAAACTGAAGGAGAAAAACCATATGAGCATCTCAATAGATGCAGAGAAAGCTTTTGACAAAATTCAACACCCACTTATGATAAAAACCCTGCAGAAAGTAGGCATAGAGGGAACTTTCCTCAACATAATAACGGCCATATATGACAAACCCACAGCCAGCATTGTTCTCAATGGTGAAAAACTGAAACCATTTCCACTACGATCAGGAACAAGACAAGGTTGCCCACTCTCACCACTCTTATTCAACCTAATTTTGGAAGTTCTAGCCACAGCAATCAGAGAAAATAAAGAAATAAAAGGAATCCAAATAGGAAAAGAAGAATTAAAGCTGTCACTGTTTGCAGATGACATGATACTATACATAGAGAATACTAAGGATGCTACCAGAAAACTACTAGAACTAATCAATGAATTTGATAAAGTAGCAGGATACAAAATTAATGCACAGAAATCTCTGGCATTCTTATACACTAATGATGAAAAATCTGAGAGTGAAATTAAGAAAACACTCCCATTTACCATTGCAACAAAAAGAATAAAATATCTAGGAATAAACCTAAGCTAAGGAGACAAAAGACTTGTATGCAGAAAACTATAAGACACTGATGAAATAAATTAAAGATGATACAAATAGGTGGAGAGATATACCATGTTCTTGGATTGGAAGAATCAACATTGTGAAAATGACTCTATTACCCAAAGCAATCTACAGATTCAATGCAATCCCTATCAAATTACCACTGGCATTTTTTACAGAACTAGAACAAAAAATTTCACAATTTGTATGGAAACACAAAAGACCCCGAATAGCCAAAGCAATCTTGAGAACGAAAAATGGAGCTGGAGGAATCAGGCTCCCTGACTTCAGACTATACTACAAGGCCACAGTAATCAAGACAGTATGGTACTGGCACCAAAACAGAAATATAGATCAATGGAACAGGATAGAAAGCCCAGAGATAAACCCGCACACATATGATCACCTTATCTTTGATAAAGGAGGGAAGGATATACAGTGGAGAAAAGACAAGCCTCTTCAATAAGTGGTGCTGGGAAAACTGGACAGCTACCTGTAGAAGTATGAAATTAGAACACTCCCTAACACCACACACAAAAATAAACTCAAAATGGGTTAAAGACCTAAATGTAAGGCCAGACACTATCAAACTCTTAGAGAAAAACATAGGCAGAACACTCTATGACATAAATCACAGCAAGATCCTTTTTGAACCATCTCCTAGAGAAATGGAAATAAAAACAAAAATAAACAAATTGGATCTAATGAAACTTAAAAGCTTTTGCACAGCAAAGGATACCATAAACAAGACCAAAAGACAACCCTCAGAATGGGAGAAAATATTTGCAAATGAACCAACTGACAAAGAATTAACTTCCAAAATTTACAAGCAGCTCATGCAGCTCAACATCAAAAAAACCAAACAACCCAATCCAAAAATGGACAGAAGAACTAAATAGACATTTCTCCAAAGAAGATATACAGATTGCCAACAAACACATGAAAGAATGCTCAACATCATTAATCATTAGAGAAATGCAAATCAAAACTACAATGAGATATCATCTCATACCGGTCAGATTGGCCATCATCAAAAACTTTAGAAACAATAAATGCTGGAGAGGGTGTGGAGAAAAAGGAACACTCTTGCACTGCTGGTGGGAATGTAAATTGATACAGCCACTATGGAGAACAGTATGGAGGTTCCTTAAAAAACTACAAATAGAACTACCATATGACCCCACAATCCCACTACTAGGCATATACCCTGAGAAAACCATAATTCAAAAAGAGTCATGTACCAAAATGTTTATTGCAGCTCTATGTATGATAGCCAGGACATGGAAGCCACCTAAATGTCCATCAACAGATGAATGGATAAAGAAAATGTGGCACATATATACAATGGAATATTACTCAGCCATAAAAAGAAATGAAACTGAGTTATTTGTAATGAGGTGGATAGACCTGGAGTCTGTCATACAGAGTGAAGTAAGTCAGAAGGAGAAAAACAAATACCGTATGCTAACACATATATATGGACTCTAAGAAAAAACAATGTCATGAAGATATTAGTGGTAGGATGGGAATAAAACACAGACCTACTAGAGCATGGACTTGAGGATATGGGGAGAGGGAAGGGTAAGCGGTACCAATATGAGAGAGTGGCAGGCACATATACACACTACCAAATGTAAATTAGATAGCTAGTGGGAAGCTGCCGCATAGCACAGGGAGTTCACCTCTGTGCTTTGTGACCACCTAGAGGGGTGGGATAGGGAGGGTGGAAGGGAGGGTGATGCAAGAGGATAGAGATATGGGAACATATGTATATGTATAACTGATTCACTTTGTTGTAAAGGAGAAACTAACACACTATTGTAAAACAGTTATACTCAAATAAAGATGTTAAAAATAAATTAATTAATTAAAAAAAAAAACAGTGTGAGAGAGCTCAAAACAATTAGAAATGAAAAGGTGGGGAGAGGGCTCAAAACAATAAAATTAGAAATGAAAAAGAAGTTACAATTGACATCACAGAAATTAAAAGGATCATAAGAGACTACTAAAAGCAACTATATACAAATAAAATGAACAACTTAGAAGAAATGGACAAATTCTTAGAAAGGTACAATCTCCCAAGACTAAACCAGGAAGAAATAGAAAATATGAACAGGCCAATCACAAGTACTAAAATTGAAGCTGTGTTTCACAATCTTCCAACAAACAAAAGTCCAGTTCACTTCACAGGTGAATTCTATCAAACATTTAGAGAAGAGTTAACACCTATCCTTCTAAAACAATTCCAAAAAATTGCAGAGGAAGAAACACTGCCACACTCATTCTATGAGACCAGCATCACCCTAATAGCAAAACCACAAAAAAGAAAATTACAAAACCATAATTCAGAAAGAGTCATGTACCACAATGTTCATTGCAGCTCTATTTACAATAGCCAGGACATGGAAACAACCTAAGTGTCCATTGGCAGATGAATGGATAAAGATGTGGCATATATATACAATTGAATATTACTCAGCCATAAAAAGAAACAAAATAGAGTTATTTGTAGTGAGGTGGGTGGACCTAGAGTCTGTCATACAGAGTGAAGTCAGAAAGAGAAAAACAAATACCGTATGCTAACACATGTGTATGGAACGTAAAAGATAAAAATGGTTCTGGTGAACCTAGGGGCAGGACAGGAATAAAGACTCAGACCTAGAGAATGGACTTGAGGACCAGAGGAAGGGAAAGGGTAAGCTGGGATGAAGTGAGAATGGCATGGACATATATACACTACCAAATGTAAACTAAATAGCTGTGGAAAGCATCCACATAGCACAGGGAGATCAGCTCAGTGCTTTGTAACCACCTAGAGGGGTGGGATACGGAGGGTGGGAGGGAGACGCAAGATGGAGGAGATATGGGGATATGTGTATATGTATAGCAGATTCACTTTGTTCTACAGCAGAAACTAACACACCATTATAAAGCAACTATACTCCAATAAAGATGTTAAAAATAAATAAATCACTAGCATACAGAATAAAAGAGAAAATTACAGGCCAATATCACTAATGAACATAGATGTTTAAATCCTCAACAAAATATTTATACTAGCAAACTGAATCCATTAAAAGGATTATACACCATGACCAAGTAGGATTTATCCTAGGGATGCAAGGATTTTTCAATATCCACAAATCAATCAGCATGATACACCACATCAACAAACTGAAGAATAAAAATCATATGATCATCTCAATAGATGCAGAAAAAGCTGTTGACAAAATTCAAACCCGTTTATGATAAAAACTCTCCAGAAAGTGGGCACAGAGGGAAAGGTGAAAAGCTGAAAGCATTTCCTGAAAGATCAGGCAAGGGACAACGATTCCACTCTTGCCACTTTTATTCAACATAGTTTTGGAAGTCCTAGGCACAGCAATCATAGGAGGAAAAGAAAAAGAAATAATGGGAATCCAAATTGGAAAAGAAGAAGTAAAACTTTCACTGTTTGCAGATGGCATGATGCTATACATAGAAAATCCTAAAGATGATACCAGAAAACTACCAGAGCTCATTAATGAATTCAGTAATATTTCAGGATACAAAATAAATACACAGAAATCTGTTGCATTTCTATACACTAACAATGAAAGATCAGAAAGAGAAATTCAAGAAACAATCCCATTTACCATCTCAACAAAAAGAATAAAATACATAGGAATAAAGTTACCTAAGGAGGCAGAAGACCTGTACTCCAAAAACTACAAGATGCTTTTGAAAGAAATTGAACATGACACAAACAGGTGGAAAGATATACCATGTTCTTGGATTGGAAGAGTCAATATTGTCAAAAAGACTATACTACTCAAGGCAATCTATAGATTCAATGCAATTCATATCAAATTACCAATGGCATTTTTCACAGAACTAGAACAAAGATATCTTAAAATTTGTATGGGGACAGAAGAATAGCCAAAGCAATCTTGAGAAAGAAAAACGGAGCTGGAGGAATCAAGCTGTCTGACTTCAGACTATACTACAAAGCTGCAATAATCAAAACAGTATGGTACTGGCACATAAACAGAAATATAGATCGATGGAACAGGTTGGAAGCCCAGAAATAAACACACACACCTATGGTCAATTAACCTACAACAAAGGAGGCAAGAAAATACAGTGGATAAAAGACAGTCTCTTCAGTAAATGGTGCTGGGTAAACTGAACAGCTATATGTAAAAAAATGAAATTAGAACATTTTTTAACACTGTACACAAAAATAAACTCAAAATGGAATAAAGACCTAAATGTAAGATCAGATACTATAAAACTCTTAGAGGAAAACATAGGCAGAACACTCTTTCACATTAATCTCATCATAATCTTTTTTGATTCATCTCCTAGAGTCACGGAAATTAAAAAAAATTAATTGGAACAAATGAACTAGAACGCTTTTGCACAGCAAAGGAAACCATAAACAACATGAAAAGACAACCCACAGAATGGGAGAAAATATTTGCAAACAATGTGACTGACAAGGGATTAATCTACAAAATTTACAAATAGCTCATGTGGCTTAATATCAAAAGAACAAAAACCCAATCAAAAAAAGGGTGGAAAATCTAAAGAGACATTTCTCCAAAGAAGATATACAGATGACCAAGAGGTACATGAAAAGATGCTCAATATCACTAATTATTAGAGAAATGCAAATCAAAACTAAAATGAGTTATCACCTCACACCAGTCAGAATGGCCATCATCAAAAAGTCTACAAAGAATAAATGCTGGAGAGGGTATGGAGAAAAGGGAACCCTTCTACAGTTTTGGTGGGAATGTAACTTAGTGCAGCCACTATGAAGAACAGTATGGAAGTTCCTTAAGAGACTAAAAATAGAGATACCATATGATCCAGTATTCTCACTCCTGGGCATATATCTGGAGAAAAACATGTTTAAAAAGTATACATGCACCCCAATGTTCATTACAGTGTTATTTACAATAGCCAAGACATGGAAGGAACATACATGTTCATTGACAGATGAATGGATAAAGAAGATGTGGTACATATATACTATGGAATATTACTCAACCATTAAAAAGAATGAAATAATGCCATTTGCAACAACTTGGATGGACCTTGAGATTATCATACTAAGTGAATTAAGTCAGACAGAGAAAGACAAATATCATGATATCACTTATATGAGTGGAACCTTTAAAAAAATAATACAAGTGAACTTATTTACAAAACAGAAAGTCTCAAAGACTTAGAGAAAGAACTTAATGGCTACCGGACGGGGGCAAGGGTTGTGGGGAAGGATAGACTGGGAAGTCAGGATTGACATGTACACATTGCTATATTTAAAATAGATAGCCAACAAGGATCTACTACTCTGCTCAATACTCTGTAGTAATCTAAATGGGAAAACAATTTGAAAAAGAATAGATACATGTCTCTAAAAAAAAAAAAAGATACATGTATATGTATAACTAAATCACTTTGCTGTACACCTGAAACTAACACAACATTGTTAATCAACTATATGCCAATATAAAATAAAAATTATAACAACAAAAAACAACAACAACAAAAACCCTGGCCCAGAGCAATACACATCCCCTACACTCACATACCACTAGAGAGTTGTAGCTCATGGCCAGTTCACACAAGTACAGTTGAAAAATAAAGTCCCTAGTGGGGCAGCTGCCTCCCAACAACAACTGCACACTATAGAAGGGAAAATACTCCTTTCTGACAGACTCTGCAATTCCTTTATCCCCTACATATGCCTAGATTCCCCAGAGAGAATGGAACTTACTCCCTATTCCAGGAAGTTTATTATACTCTTCTCATATGTAATCTCACTTAATCTTTTCAAAAGCTCTGTGAATTATTATCCTGACTTACCAGAAAAAGAAATTGAGACTCCAAGGAAAGAAATGACTAGCCCAAGGTGATGAAGCTGGTTGATGATAGGACATGGATTTAAATCTAGGACAGTCTGTCTAGGTTTAATATAACACATCTTCTGTGCACTGAACCAAAAGAGGATTCATATTACCAAGGATTTGCATATTTCTTCAAAAGAATATGAGTTTTAGCTGAATCAATGCTTTATATTATTGGGTTGGACTAATTTTTAAAATATATTTGAGAGTTGTTTTCCCTTTTGATTAGTGGGTGAGAGCCTAGGGGTTAAGTTACTTATAGACAAAATAAGTTAAATGAGTTAATCTTCTGCTCTCTCCTTCCCTTTGCCTCTGTATCGTTCTCTTTTGTCTATGTGTCACCTTTAGTCACTTCTACTAAAGAATGGCTTTCTCATATGATTCCATTTATATAAAATGTCTAGAATAGGCCAAATCACAGAGATAAAAAGAGTGGTTTACAGGGGCTAGGGGAAATGGAAAAGACTGCTAATGAGTACAAGATTTCATTTTGGCATGATAAAAATATTCTAGAATTAGGGGTAATGGGTATATAACTCTGAATATACTAAAACTCACTGAACTATAGAGTTTAAAATGTGAGTTGTATGGTATGTGAATTATACTTCAATAAAGCTATTATTAAAAAACAAACAAGGTTGCAAACAACAGCATTATCTCCAGGTCAGGTAAATGGCCTCTGGCAAATTCCAGGCATCATATACTGTGGCTCTGGCCACCAGAAGTTAACTCTTTCCCGTATGCAATGCAAACAAACAGAATAAAACACATTCAAATGGAGAAAAACTATTACAGCCCAGTTTAGATCTGGAGCCCATTTCTAGATCTGCCCTTTGGGCAAAGGGACATGATCATACAACACAGATAAGACCATGGGGGTCTCACTTCTGTGAAGGGGACTACTCTGAGAGAATGGAGGTATCACTGTAGATCAATCAGATACCAAAGAGGTATCTAATATATACCAGGCTCTGTAGGATATATTTATTTATGATAACAAACACATAGGTTTAAATATTCTCAAGATCTTAGGCCTTCATCACATATACCTAAACTTTTAGAGAATCAGCATATGAAAAGCTACATGAGCACTGGACTCAGACACATCAGTTTTAGAATCCTACCACTGACAAATTCTGTGTCACCAGACAAGTCACATCAATCCACACATGCCATCCAATTTTATTTCTGTAATTGTAATAACAATATATCACTGGGTCATTACGTATCATTGGATAAGTAAAAAGATGTATGCAAAGCACTTAGCACAGAGTCTATGAATATAGCCTATACATATAGTAGGTACCTCATAAATATTAAGGAAGCAATGCTGCACTAATTGGTACCAGCAATGGTGAAGCAATCTCTGTAACCAATTCCAAACAGTGATCACACATGGAACACTTAAAAGAAAATAGAATGGCCCCAGGAGTGGCTTCTCTCCTTTGCGTTCCTGACCAGTTGATTAAGGCACTTTAACAGTCACTGCCATTTGCAACATCTGCAGCAGTACACTATAAGGGTGTTACCAATAATAGCAATAATCTGTCACAGTCTCACATTTGGCCAAATATTGCTATTTACTATTCTCTATTTTGTTAATCCCTTCACCTAGAGAAACCCTGTTTATGCTTCAAGACTGAACTCATGTGTCACTCCCTCTCTGGGACCTTTGGTGACCTTGCCACTACTCCAGGCAGAGTTAACCATCCCCTCCTCTGTTTTCATCTAGTAATATGGTCATACTTCTAGCACAGTATTAAACACCTCAATAGATTTCATGCATCATCCCCCATGAGAATGCAGGTTCTAAGTCAGTAGGCTAGACCCCAGCACAGCATCTAGGAAACGGTAGATATTCAAGAACAATTAGTTGAATGTAAGAATAAGAAACGCATAAAGGAACAGTGTGTGGCACCCAGGAACAGCACACAAGTAGTTAGGTTCAATTAAAATGGGTTATCACAAAGGACACTTGAATTAGCTAGGGCTGGAAACTTATTCTCATTTACAAAAAAAGTCAGAGAGAGATTAAATGACTTGCACAAAGAAACATATTAAGGAAATTATAAACCTGAGTCCACCAAGGAAATGTGCCTTCTGATTTCTAGTTTAATGCCTTTTCCATTTCACCACACTACCTCAAATTTTAAAAGAAAAAAGAGTTCAAGAACAAAACTAAGAATCAGATTAATGGTTGATTGATATGTTTCCTTCCTTGTGTCATTTATTATCAAATGAGCCTAAACAGTTGCCGTTAAAATTACCACTTCTCTCATAGCCTTTGCCTCTTCTGGAATACATTAGTGAGGATGGGTGTTTCTTATACAAAACCTCACAGCTTTGAGGAGAAAGGCTGTCCTGGATTCATGCTGGTCATTAGGTGGATGCTGTGACTCGACCAAGGTGCATGGCTCATCAGAATAGGCTAAAGACTAGGACCCATATCTCTAGCCTTCCAAAATAGTGTTCTCTTTCTAATATACAACAGTAGCCATCATAAACTGAAAGATGCACACCTATAACTAAATGGCAGTCTTTTGTAAGAATTAAAGAAGAAATAAGTAAAAATGGAGATACAATTTCAAACGCAATGAATTCCATTTTTTACTTCTTACCTAGATGACTTGTAGAAATGTCTATAGCTATAATGATCTTACAACATTAAGTTGTAATGTTTCAAGTTGGAGGCCTCCAGTTTTAATCATATTTGCAGATATTCTTTGGCCTATATATCTATAAGCTAGTTGAGGACTAAACTTTCAATTATTTGTCCATAGTTCTAATACTTTAGAAAATGCTTTCTGATCTTGGCATTCATTTTCCATCATAAAGCTGACATTTTTAACTTGAAATTTTTTACTGAATGCTTTCAGAGAATTAGCAAACAGCTTTTCCCATCAAATTGCTTGTAACTACAGTGTCTCATTAATCATCACTATTCCCTTGTGACAATGAAAACCTGAAAAATATCTCCCCATTTGGCTGATAACTAACCAGAAGAAAGGAAATGTAAACCTTTACAGACACCACAATGCATAAGTATTTCATCATTACTATATCATTTAATCAGCACATTACCACAAGATGAATATAATTATGCTTGTTTTACTGATAAGAAACTGAGACTCATAGAACCTAAATGACTTTCACACCTCATAATCCAAAAAGTTAGAATTTAGGGATCTTTCTACTATATCACAATGAGAGCTTGTCTTATAACATAAGACAAAAACAGAGACAAAAACAGACTAAATAATCCCACCATAAACAATTTACTCTCTCATCTCCAGTTATTCCCCAGTTGCAATTTTTCAGTATTTTTCTAGCAGTGAACTTGATGAATAGTAATTCATCAAATTTTTGCCCTATGCCATTCATTCACTCATTCAACAAATATTGAGTGTGTTACTATGTGCCAGCACTGGAGGGAAAGACAGTTTTTAAAAAATGAAAAGTCAACATATGATAAAAGGGAATCTTCTGATGTGAATACATTCCCAGATGCTGTCAGAAACGCTATGCAAAAACTGTATCTTAGCACATTCCCTCTTAAAGATTCATGTCAGAATATTGATTCCGACAGAGCCCACATTATCATTGTTGACAAATTTGATAAAGCAAAAATGAGCCATGTTTTAAAAGCATCTTAAATGTCTAATGTATATTTAAAAGGAAAAAACGTGCCTCAAACTTAATTAGTGATACTAACTTGGCAACTTATTACCAAATGTCAGCTGAAAATTCATTCACCCGTTCATCCCTTCATTCAACTAACCATCATTCAGTGATTTAACTGCTAATAACAATAATAACTGCTAATCCTTCCTGAAGTTTTCTGTGCACCAGACATTGTTCTAAATGCTTAAATATATTACCTCATGGAATTCTTGGAAGTCTCTAAGTACTATTATTATCTCTACTTTAGAGGTAACATACAGGCTATGTAACTTACCCAAGATCACACATTGGCCAAAATGGCAGTAGTTTGGTTCCAGGATACTCTAAACCTCTATATCACCCTGTTTTTTGAAGGTTGATTAATAGCTACTTACATCAGGCACTGGGCTAAAGTAAAGGGAAACCACAATGTGGAAGACAAGCATGGTTCCTGTCTTCAGGCACCTGCCATTCCTCAGAGGAGGAGGAGAATCTACAAGCAAGTACACACAATGTAACAAGTGTTACAACAGAGGAAATACAAGGTAGAGTACAGGAACATATATTGAGGAAAGAATTGTTGTCCAGAAGATCTATGGGAGGACAAGTGAGTATTATATCAGTGATATGATAGCCTTCCACATGATAAGCATGCAGGTAAATAGTAAATTAGATAATTACTTAGACCCATGCTAGGGGCCAGGCTGTGCTCAGTATAATCCAGCAGTGAAGAAAAGAGAGAGATACTAGTGCCAAATGATAGGGCAGGCTGTTGTCTTAGCACTATTCATGGAGGAGTTGTGTTGTGATATGGGGAACAGGAAGTGTGGGATGGGGATGCAGAGGAAGGAAGCCTGCAGTTGTAGAACCAGAAGAATGGAACCAAAGGATGAGAGGCAGATGAGAGTTAGCAAAGTGTCACAAAACAGAGTGAATCAGCAGAAAGAGGGTGTGCTTTATCATTAAAATTGTTTGTGTTAAACTTCTACTGGGATATTTCTTGCATTCTTTCTTAAATAGCATTCTTCACAGGACTTCAAGAAACATATTAGGTTGGACAATAATAATCTTACATAGGTTTTTTTTTTTTTGTGTGTGTGTGTATATGTGTGTGTATATGTGCCTTTTCTTTCATAATTTCCTGAAGCTACCATCTTCCTTCCACATTCACACTGGTATCTCTTAATATAACTGATTTAATCCTATAGTCATAGAATGGAATAGTTGGAAGGGAGCATGTGGCCTAGTTCCTATACTTTATAAATGATGACAAAGGAAATACAAAAAGTCTACAGCAAACCAGAAACTCTACAATGTGGTTTCTGAAGGAAATAAAAAAGCAGCATTATGGACTGGATTATGCTCCCTCCAATTTACATATTGAATCCCTAAACCGCAGTGCCTCAGAATGTGACTATATTTGAAGATAGGGCTTTTAAGAGAGTGATTAAGTTAAAAATGAGCCTGCTAAGGTGAGCTAATCCAATTTCCTTATAAGAGAAGGAAATTTGGATACAAGAAGAAACCCCAGGAATACAAATGCATAGAGGAAAGACAATTTGAGGACACAGTGAGGAAGATGGTCATCTATAAGCCAAGGAAAGAGGCCTAGTAGATGCCAACTCTGCTGGCACCTTTCAGCCCCCAGAACTGTGAGAAAATAAATTGTTGTTTAAGCCACTCAGTCTGTGGTACTTTGTTATAGCAGCCTGAGCAACAAACTAACACAGGAATACTCTTATATTCAAACCCATAAACTCTCTCTCCTTCCCTCTCTCTCTCTCTCTCTCTCTGGTTTAAGAAGAATTTTCATGCATATTACTGTATTTGACCTTCACACCACCCTTGTTAAGAAGGCAGGGCAATGATTAACCTCACTAACTCGATAATGCAACTGAGTCTTGAGTTCATAAATTACTCAGAGATACTACTAAAAATAGCTGAACTAGAATAATTTCAAGCCTAGTGCCCTCTAAACGTTAACGTGCCCTCTATCTCTAAGCACCCCAGATACTTGTGGATTGAATGGCATAAATATGAAAAACAAAATGGGAATACATATTCAATTGGCTAGTAAAGTGAATCCAAATAGATAGATAACACATAAGTGCAACCATAGAAAGACAGTAAAATAATACAAAAAACCTAAAGCTTACTAATCCCAAGCATTAGCAATCTTATTTTGCCAGGGGTCTTCCAGGTCCCACTTTCTATCTTCAAAAACAGGAAGAAAGGGTATTTTTTAATCATTAGCAAGATCTAGTATTGTATTCCTGCTCCTCCTAGTTTCCATGTGTTTTTTTTTTTGTTTGTTTGTTTTTGATGGAGTGGGCACCAAGGCTTGAGAAGTCTCTGAAATATGGCAGCTCCAATGCACTAGAGATTTGTGGTCCTCATTGGAGTCCATATCTGAGGGTGGGTTAATGTCCCGCTGATAAGTTCAAAGATCAGCATCTTTACTGGTAGTGTTGGCCTTTTGTCTTTGGGAAAGAAGGTGATAGCGTATGTGTGCCAAGCCTTGTGCGTCTTATCATAGATGCCAAGGCAGCCACTTACTAGGTCACTCATGTGGCTCCATCTTTAATGCTTCTAACTGTGAACATGAAGCTTGCCTCCTGTACATAAATCCATGATGAAAAAGACCATATGCTGTTATATATCAACATAAATTTCCCAAGCAAATGTTCATATCTTTGCAGACACAAGGCTTCTGTTCCTCCATCCACAGTAGGGAAATAATATTTTTATACAGGCATACGGTAATAAGACCCAGTTACCTTCAAATTCTTACACTTGCAGCTCACTGCCAACTGTTTCCTGCTCTACCACCAACAGGTGCTATAACGTAAACCATTTCAGCGAGGAGACCTGCACCTAAAACGCTGTGAGCGGGTGATCTCTCAAAAAGCAACTCTTCTTTTAGAAGAAATAACAGCTTCTCATAAATATCCCAGCCCTTTAATGATATGCTGGAAAGGTTGTGCCAGAAGACTCCTTTACTTGAATTATGTAAAACAGCAAATAGCTTCAAATGTAGTTTATTGCTCAGCTCTGTCTCAAGTTAGACCTGACTGAAGTACATGGAGGCATATTTAGCCAAATCTGAAAGATAACATCAGAATCATATCTTTTGTGCATCCCAGATTGTTCCATGTGTTCAAGGGGAGGGTGCAGAGATGGCATAAGCAATGTAATAGTGCTAAAAATTTAGTCATGTGTTCTAGTCATTTACTAGCCATATGAACCATTACTAAGTCACTTAACCCCCTTGTTCCTCTTTTTTTCCATCTTTAGAGTGGGAATGGTAATAGCACCTCAATTTCTTTCACGTGTCCTAAATCATTTCTAGTTTATATAGCATCTCATCTCAGAAGTCAACTCGTCTTTTAGAACAGATATTATCATCCTAACTAGATGATATCTGATGAAGGTATGAGGATCGAGGACTCTCATACATTGTACGTATAAGTTATGTTGGTTTTGTATGTATGAAAGAGTTTCCATATACATGGAAATGTTCTAGAAGGAGTGCGCCTGGGGTTTTTTGAGCAGAATGGAGTTTAAACTTTTAAATTGTTCACATATCCTTTTGAATATGCATGACTTTTTAATGATCAAAATGTTAGTCCTACTATAGATAAAGCTGTAATTGAGAAAATGGTTTGAACCTGAGGGCAAAATGGAAATGGAGAGAAGAAAAGCACAAGATTGCTTCCCAATATTTATGGGAGGGAAGTGACTCCTATTTTATGGGCAGAAGCAGGAAAAAAGAGAAGGAAAAATATTTTTTCCCATAGTAGCTGAAGTTTTGTTTCCTCAGCTCATTGATCTTGACAGTCATACCCAGGTCAATGCCCAGTAGACGGTCCTGCTTGGAGGCAGAGGCCTGCCATTCAGTAAGACAATAATACTATGATAGTGGTTCCCCCATCAAGGGCAACCTCTGCTCCTGGGATGGTGGGCAAGTTGGCTTTTATCCCCAGAAGCAGGGCTGACCACTGTGCTTGTTCTCATCCATGTGAACTGGGCTCCCATGCCCAATCTATACACCCTGCACAGCAGCCTTCCAACCAGAAGCCTCAATGGATATGCATCAGGATAATTCATCAGTTTCACTGACCAAAGGCCACACTGTGCCCCGGGTTGGAACTACATTCCCTATTCTGAGTCCCATTTTAAATTATGTACAGGCACATTGTCTGATATACACTGATATAGTGTCTGATATATCTCTGATATAACCAGAGGTTATGTAATGCGTCCAAGTGACAGCAGAAAACTAGATAAATTAATGCAGTGCCTGCAATACAAAAAGGTCCCCAATTTGGACAATATGAATCAATCATTGAATTCACAGAGTGAAAGGGAATTCCAGAAATTAAATTACCATTTTCATTACAGTTCAAAAGAATTCAAATCCAAAAGAATTCAAGTCCAAAAGGATTCCTCTCCTAAATTAATTTTTCTGTTCAGTCTCAATCCACTGGGGCAGAATCACTTCTTCAGTAGCTGCAGTTTGCAAAGCTTACATTACAACCCCAAGTTTCTAATAAGCCTCACCTTTCAGAATCTAAAGACTTTTTTTTTTTTTTTTTTTTTTTTTTTTTTGTGGTACGCGGGCCTCTCACTGCTGTGGCCTCTCCCGTTGTGGAGCACAGGCTCCGGATGCACAGGCTCAGCGGCCATGGCTCACGGGCCCAGCTGCTCCACAGTATGTGGGATCCTCCCGGACCGGGGCACGAACCCGTGTCCCCTGCATTGGCAGAAGGATTTTCAACCACTGCGCCACCAGGGAAGCCCAGACTCTAAAGACTTAATAAAGATTATTTAAGCACCAGAATAACATCTAAGAATTTTTTAAATCCCTCATGTAAATCCTCAGTCCTATAACAGCTATCCCAAGCAAAATTACATTGACAGAGCTCGATACATAGTACATTTCAGAACCACATGACTAACAACAGCCAAAGACCATGGCGGACATTTGGTTTTATTGCACAGGGGACAGGAAACCGTATGTAGCCCATGAGGAGGAGGAGGAGGGAGGGAACTGAGAGACAGAGACAGAGAGACAAAAGACAGAGAGGTGTTTTACTTTTATAATATTAAAACAAAATGAAAACTGCTTTTAAAATGTGAATCTCAACTTACCAATAAGTGATTCCTAAGTGATCTCAAAATAGTCAATAAGTTGTGAAATTGGAAATTTAAGTAAATTTGAATTTCAGACAATTCGGAAGATTTCCTGGCTGATTGATTTTCTTGAACTCCAGAGTGCCTAGAAGTGTTGTCACATATTATATTAGATACATTTTAATATTGCCTGCAAAAAGCCTTGCAACAGCATAGTACATACAGGGAGATCAGCTCAGTGCTTTGCAATGACCTAGAGGAGTGGGATGGTGAGGATGGGAGAGAGGCTCAAGAGGGAGGGGATATGGGGACACGTGTATGCATATGGCTGATTCGCTTTGTTGTGCAACAGAAATTAACACAGTATTGTGAAGCAATTATACTCCAATAAAGATCTATTAAAATAAAAAAGAATATACCTGTAGATTAACAGCTTCTTCACACCATTAGGATCTAGTCCAAAATCCTTAACATACTTATTAACCAAGTTGAACAACAGCCAAATCCTTAGAGTTGAGAATCTTCAACATGGTCACTAACTTTCCAGGCTCGCATGTCCCTCACTATCTCTGCTCTTTGAATGTACTGTGCTCAGTATCAGACCTTCTAACCTGTTTCTGAAGTATCATCATGTGTGAGGCATTTTGACAAATGCTTCTATATATTACTCTATTTAATCTTGATAGTTATCCTCTGGGATGAGTCTGAATATCCTCCTTTACCAATGAGGAAAGAGGCTCAGAGAATAAACTGACTGCCCAAGACCACACAGCTGATAAGGAAAGGTGTGAGAATTTGAACCCAGAGTTAGAATGAATTGAAAGCCCACTCTCATAACCATTTTGCTACCCTGTAGTGGGCTATAATAGTTGAGGTTTGACAACAAAACTTCTGTTCCCTCTAAAATATAACTATGTCTCTCAGGTCATAAACTATACATGTTAATTGTATTTAATTATAGCTGTATAGTGCTTCCCATGTAGAATGGAAAGAAGTATTTCCATTTCTGGCAATATAGTAGAATAGATAAACTGAAAATACCATTACTACAGAATACCTTGATACTCCCTTGAGTAAGGGAGCAAAGGATGCTTTAAGTTAGTTGTTTAGTCTGGCAATAATGTGTAGAAGGAGTTGGAGTAGGATCAAACAGGATAAAAATAATCTTACCACGAAATATTTTTCTTTGTTTTCCAATTACATAGACCTAGAAAGTTTTCCAAACTTTCCAGGTAATCTCACAATTAGAAAATGGTATATATAAATTTATGCATGTGTATGTGTGTGTGCATGTGCAGCTCATCTTTTAAGCAAAGTTTCCTTTATTTTTTTATCTTTATTGGAGTATAATTGCTTTACAATGGTGTGTTAGTTTCTGCTTTACAACAAAGTGAATCAGCTATACATATACATATGATCCCAAGTACTGAAATTTCAGTATTCTCTTCCTGTTAATTTGAAAAATGCCTCTTGTACACCTTCCCAAATTGCATACCATTCCCCAGCTTCTCTTCTGCACTTTCAAAATCTGATGCATGTGCATTATACAGGATGCTAGGTAAAGGTCAATAGATGTTACTATGAAGAATATTTAAAAGAAAATCATACTGCTTCTAACTGCTTATTAGCGAAATATTCAATGTTCTACTTTAGATCCTTCAGTGAGGGAGTCATGTGGGTCAGTCTACACATTGGCTGGTGAGTGTATTATTCCTGCCAAATCGTCCAGTTGAAATGGAACGTTAATTTATTTGAGCAGACATGTGTCTATGTGGCTTTAACAAAACAACCATATGCCACTCCAATAAGTAACATAACAAAGAAAGCACAATTAATGCCAGAACCTACCCTAGAACTTTTGAAATGGACCATGGAGAATGTTCTTCAACCCTATTTTTCACTGGCATTTCATTTGTTCTAATGATCTTCTACAGCAGTCTAGTGTAGGAGATGTTGGGACATGTTGTCCCAACTAAGTGTGAACTCTGTGATATTTTATGTTAGGCTTGGATTTTCTTCCTCTCTTTAATGTATTTTAACTAGAGGTTTTAGAGCATAGCCATAGTTCCTTGTACATAGATTCCCCTCCTCTACCCAAGACTGTAGGGAGGGGTCTCTTCTTGCAGGGTGGAGGGAGCTAGGTATTACTGAAATCCCTTGGCCAAACAGCATCTTTAATAAATCTTAATGAGGTCGCTATGGCCCCAAGGCTAATCCTCTGCTTTATAAGTCTGATTTTCCCAGAGTTAGTGACATTATTTTTGTAAAACAAAATATATTCTACTGTAAATGTAATACAGACAGACAATTTTTAAAGTAGGAAGATGGAAAACCCTTAATTGAGCTATCCCCAAATGACTACTCTTAAAATTTTTGTGCATTCATTACTGTAATGATTTTATGTATACTTTTTCAATATAATATTGTCATTGATATATATGCTATTTTTGTGTTAACATGATAATAGAAGTGTATTTCCACACTATTATGAGCTCTTTTAAACAAAAAATTTTAATAGCTATAATACTAGAGAATATTATAACCTAAATATTTTCAGAAAGGTGGATTGTTTCCAATATTTTGCTATGATAATAAACACAAATGCTACTAACATAGTACTTAGGGATACCTGCTGTTACTAGTTGTTTGTGTATCTTTCCAGAAGTGTCTATTAATTTAGAAGCATAAATGTATGTGTGTATATCCAATACAAATGGGCTCCTGATAACCATATTCTGTACCTTATTATAAAAAAAAGTATAAATGAGCATATAATTTTCATAGACAGCATATTTTGTGGAAGTGGCCCAGATTCTAGAACCAGGTTGCCTGAATCGAATTCCAGCTTCAATGCATAATAACTTTTGCAAACGTTAGAGCGTTATTTAATCTGTCTATACCTCATTTTTCTTACCCATAAAATGAGGATAATAATAGTACATATTTCATAAAATTGTTATGAAGATGAAATGGAATATAGTAAGCATGTATCTTCTTATATATGTTATATAACATATATGTTATATATATGTATACATGTTATAGTAACATGTATCTTGTTATTTTTTTAAATCTCAATTTAACAGTAGTATAATATTCCATAATACAGTTGTACAATTAATTTTATTCATGGATATTTACATTATTATCAGTCATAATCTATTTCATACAAAACTGTAACAAACATCCTTGTAAATATATCATTTATACATGTTACACATATGAATGTATCTGTTATGTCTGTAGTTAAAATTTCTAAAAGTAAAATTGAGTCAAAAGATATGCATGCATTTTAAAATTTAACAGGGACTGCCAAGTTGCTCTCCACTATGATCATCCGAATTTTACTTCAGCATTGCTGAGTCGCTGTCTCCCTACCCTTTAACCAACACTGGTTTTCTCAGGCTTTTCATTTTTTGTTATTTCAGTAGGTAAAGTAAATTATTCTGCTTTAATTTGCATGCCTCTCATTTATAGATATCACAGACATGTTCAAATTTTTTTCTACTCATAGATTTTTAAGACCTTTTAGCTTTTTATTTTTTTTTAACTCTGGGAACTTTAGAATCATGTTATTTGATTTTTTATTTTTAAAAAGAATTGTTCTGTTTTTATTTGTAAGACTATGTTATAAAATGATTAGTGTTTTGTCTTAAGTGTTGGAAAAATTCCTCAGTTAACAGTTGTCTTTTAATTTATGATACCTATTTCTATACACAATTTCATTTTAATCTATATGGAGTCAGAATCATCCCTTTTTAATTTTTTTGTATACAGCAGGTTCTTATTAGTTATCTATTTTATCCATATTAGTGTATATATGTCAATCCCAATCTCCCAATTCATACCACCACCAACACCTCCCCCCTCTCTGCTTTCCTCCTTGGTGTCCATATGTTTGTTCTCTACATCTGTGTCTCTATTTCTGCCTTGCAAATCGGTTTATCTGTACCATTTTTCTAGATTCCACATATATGCGTTAATATATGATATTTGTTTTTCTCTTTCTAACTTACTTCACTCTGTTAGACAGTCTCTAGGTCCATCCACGTCTCTGCAAACGACCCAATTTTGTTCCTTTTTATGACTGAGTAATATTCCATTGTATGTAGGTACCACATCTTCTGAATCCATTCGTATGTCGATGGGCATTTAGGTTGCTTCCATGACCTGGCTATTGTAAATAGTGCCGCAATAAATGTTGGGGTGTATGTGTCTTTTTGAATTATGCTTTTCTCTGGGTATATGCCCAGTAGTGAGATTGCTTGGTCATATGGTAATTCTATTTTTAGATTTTTAAGGAACCTCCATACTGCTCTCCATAGTGGCTGTATCAGTTTACATTCCCACCAATAGTGCAAGAGGTTTCCCTTTTCTCCACACCCTCTCCAGCATTTGTTGCTTATAGATTTGCTGATGATGCCATTCTAACCAGTGTGCGGTGATACCTCATTGTAGTTTAGATTTGCATTTCTCTAATAATTCATGATGTTGAGCAGCTTCTCATGTGCCTCTTGGCCATCTATATGTCTTCTTTGCAGAAATGTCTATTTAGGTCTTCTGCCCATTTTTGGATTGGGTTGTTTGTTTTAATATTGAGCTGCATAAGCTGTTTATATATTTTGGAGATTAATCCTTTGTCCATTGATTCATTTGCAAATATTTTCTCCTATTCTGAGGGTTGCATTTTCGTCTTGTTTATGGTTTTCTTTGCTGTGCAAAAGCTTTGAAGTTTCATTAGGTCCCATTTGTTTATTTTTGTTTTTAATTCCATTTCTCTAGGAGGTGGGTCAAAAAAGATCTTGCTGTGATTTATGTCAAAGAGTGTTCTTCCTATGTTTTTCTCTGTGAGTTTTATAGTGTCGTCTTACATTTAGGTCTTTAATCCATTTTGAGTTTATTTTTGTGTATGTGTTGGGACTGTTCTAATTTCATTCTTTTACATGGAGCTGTCTAGTTTTCCCAGCACCACTTATTGAAGTGGCTGTCTTTTCTCCATTGTACATCCCTCCTTTCTAAATAATTGGACTGTCATAATTATAATAGCCTTCCCTTTTCTAAGGATACTAAATGTTACTGAATCATCTTAAATTACTAAATAAAAATGTTACCCATTTTATCTTCTAGTACTTTTATGACTTTTTACATATATATTGTATATATATCTATCTAAAATTCATTTTAGTAAAATAATTAATGTAAAGGTTTAAGTATATATATATTTATATATATAAATATATTTTTTTCTCCAAAACTTTTTATTACTGTCTTGAATTTGACATCCTTTTCAAATTTTGTAAAATTCACATTCACTTGGGACCTTTCTGAATTCACTATTCTTCTTTGTTATTTTGTTCTTATTCTTGAGTAAACTATCTTCTTAAACATTTTCTTTTATTTGTTTATTTTTGGCTGTGCTGGGTCTTTGTTGCTGCACATGGGCTTTCTCTAGTTGAGGAGAGCAGAGGCTGCTCTTCATTGTGGTGCATGGGCTTCTCATTGTGGTGGTTTCTCTTGTTGTGGAGCACAGGCTCTAGGCATGCAGGCTTCAGTAGTTGTGGCACGTGAGCTCAGTAGTTGTGGCTTGTGGGCTCAGTAGTTGTGGCGCACAGACTTAGTTGCTCCGCGGAATATGGGATCTTCCCGGAGCAGGGCCTGAACCTGTGTCCCTTGCATTGGCAGGCAGATTCTTAACCACTGCGCCACCAGGGAAGTCCCCTTGACTAAAGTATTTTTAAGCTTAGAAAGCCTTCCATCTCTGACCAGATTTTTTAAAATTACGTCTATTTTCTATTTATTATTTTATTTTTTATTATATTTACCTCTTCAATCCAGTAGAAATTTATTTTGAAACATTTAAGATTTCCTAGGCATTCCTCTTATTAATGTGCTGGTCCAACTTTTATTACTCTAGAGATGAAAGGTACCAAGTCCATCAAGTATTTTTCTTCTTCAGACTTTTCTTAACAGCATATATCTAGCAGGAATTCTTAACAGTTTCTTGTGCATGATCAGTCCATAGTCTTTATTCCAAAACTTAACACAATATTTTGTTTCCATCTGTTATAAGGATGTTGTAATGGTCATCTAAATGTGATGGGTCTTCAGGTAACCAGGATCAAGGGGGAGGTTGCCAGGTCATCTGTGCTTATACAGCTACTCTGCTTAGAATTCTGGTTGAAGACATTTTGAAAAAGTTACCTTTTTAAAATTCACCAAAAATTTCAATGTGAAACAATCTATTAATATATAATATTTATATAAACAGTGTTAATTGAAATATAAAATTTGTTATTTTATTTTATTCTGTTGATCTTTATTTTATAAGTATAAATATAGTATATTTATTTTACTTCTATTGTATTATATTCATATAAATATTACATTAATATATGGATCAAACCTCAAGGTTCATCATCTACAAAAGACACATTTATTCCATAAAGCATGATTATTAAGCCTCAGAAATACTGCTTGAGAAACATTGTTTTTCAATCAAAGGAATATTCAAATCATAAATTCTAGGATTGCTGTCTCATTTATGTCTCTTTGAATAATATTTCCCACTCCTATAAGAGGTGTTGGAGGGATGGAGGTACACATTTCTACTCTTTGTCTCTGCTTCTCCTTCACTTCATGCAACCCACTTGTCTTTAGTTGTCATTTTCCTTGAGTGAGTCAATGTACAGTGCAAGTGACTGTATTTGAACTCCCTTGGATTGACCTTGCATACAAATGGACTCAACGATTCCTGGCATGTAGAAGTCACCCATTCACTCACTGGCAAACTAGGTCATTCATTCATTCAAAAAGTTCTTGTTAAACATCTACCATGTCAGACACAGCACTCAGTATTGAGGATAAGACAGTGAATTAAACACACTCCCTACCTTCAAGCAACTCTCAGTTTATCAAAAACAAAACAAAACAAAACAAACCCAGCAAGCAAGCAGGCAATTACCATACAAGAAATTAAAAGGCAAATCAGGAGTAAGCAAAGTGAAGAGTGAAGTCAGGCAAGGCATCCCTGAGAGTGATATCACTGCTGAGCCTAGAAAAGTGAGGGGGACTTAGTGAGGTAAACTCTGTGTGGGGGAGGGAGGCGGGACAGGTGTTGTTACAATAGTCTTCCAAGCACCAGTTAAGGCTAAAGAACAATAAATATTTATTACTTTATTTTCAGTCCTAATCATTCAAATAGTAAAGATCCTTACAACTATTTGCAATTCATGTTTCAGGCTGTTATGTCTAGAAGCTATTATTCTTTACTCATCATATATTTATCAAAATCACTCTGGGAAGAAGAAAGAGGATTTAAGGGAAGTGCTAGATGCTGAAAAGGCATTTAATCCTTACAACAGTTCTGTTATGAGGACAATGTTATTTTCCTTACTTTATAGATGACTCAATCAAACTCAGAAAGCCAAAGACCAACTATCTTGTAAATACCACAGTCAAACTGAATACAGGTCTGTCTGGTAAACCTCAAAACCCCATGATTTTCCTCTCATACCACACTAATGTTGTTTTGTGATTTTAGATGGTGACCTGGTGCCCTATCCCAGATTCTAGGGATAATTTTATTGCAGTCTTCTTTATTTCATTTAATAGATAAATGAAGATAAAGAACTAAGTAACATTGTTCTTCTTTATCATAGCTTAGCACCTCAGTTTTAATAGAATGAAATGTAGTTTAGGAAATGGTAAAAGAAAAGTTTTCCTGAAATATAGGATAAATTTTAAACTTTTTTTTTTTTTTTTTTTTTTTTTTTTGCGGTACACAGGCCTCTCACTGTTGTGGACTCTCCCGTTGCGGAGCACAGGCTGCAGACGTGCAGGCTCAGTGGCCATGGCTCACGGGCCCAGCTGCTCCGCGGCATGTGGGATCTTCCCGGACCGGGGCACGAACCCGTGTCCCCTGCACCGGCAGGCTGACTCTCAACCACTACGCCACCAGGGAAGCCCTAGACTATTTTTAAGAGTCCCTATGATGTGTCTTCTGTGGAATTTACCTCTTTTTATGAAAAAATATTCACCAAAAGTGATTCAAACATGAGATAGACCTTCTGTAAGTCTGTGCTTCTGCATTCATAAATTAAAGCTGGCTTTAGCTACGTTCACAGAAACCTGAGTACAGTAACTTGTTTAAACAGTAGGAGGTTTTTATTTTTCTCCAGTAATAAGACACCAGGAGATAGTCCAAGGTTGGTTTGGGTGCTCAAGTGAGTCACTGAAAGCCCAGGATCATTCTAGCTTCTATGATTGCAAAATGGCTTTTGCACTGTTGGGCATTGAGGCTAAATTCCAGCAGAAGCAGAGAGAAGACCTAAGGCTGGTGCCAGCTGAATCTATTCCCTCTTATCAGGAGAAGAGTAACGTTTCCAGAAGGCCCAATTAATGGACTTCCATGTATGTCATAAAGCCATCAGAAGCCACGAGACAGTCTGGGAAATCAAGATTTTCAACTGAGCAAAGTACTGTCTATATATCATTAGGTTCTTTTGATTAGGAAGAAAGGAAAAACAAGTATGATACACTCTGAAATCAGCACTGAGAAAATCAGCTACACAATGCCAGCAATGCGATGGTCTTAAAGCAAAACTCAGTCATAAAAAAAGTTGATTTCATTATCATTATGAAATCTATTAGAAGCTAAGAAGAAAACACATTATGAATATCTTAAACAAGGCATTATATATTATTAAATATATTTAATAAGTATTAATAAGAGTGTATATCATTAGAACACTGTTAGAGTTTGCTTTTATGCTTTTTTTTTAAATGAAAGCATGAAAGACATTATCATTAGAGGAAAGAGCATGGGTCCACTCTCTGTTCCTTCCTAACTATCTGACCTTAGGACATTCATGTAGTCTTTTCTCTCAGGCAAGTGTAGTTTCATTGCCTATAAAATGATACCAGATCAATAAAATGAGCAATAGAATTAAACCAGCATTTCACAGAAAAGGAAACATGACAGGCCAGTAAACCAATGAAGGGATGCTCATGTTAGTAATCAGGATAATGCAAATTAAAACCACAGTGAGCCATCACTTTGCACCCATAAGGTTGGCTAAAGTTAAAATATGACAATATCAAGTACTGACAGTGATATAGAGCAGGATTGGCAAACTCCATCTCATGGGCCAAATCTGGCCTGCCACCTCCCTTTGTACAGCCCATGAGTCAAGATGGTTTTTACATGTTTTTTTTGGGGGGGGGATCCAATGTTTTATTTTATTTTTAATTTTTTAAAAAAATATCTTTATTGGAGTATAACTGTTTTACAATGGTGTGTTAGTTTCTGCTCTACAACAAAGTGAATCAGTTATACATATACATATGTTCCCATATCTCTTCCCTCTTACGTCTCCCTCCCTCCCACCCTCCCTATCCCACCCCTCTAGGTGGTCACAGAGCACAGAGCTGATCTCCCTGTGCTATACGGCTGCTTCCCACTAGCTATCTATTTTACATTTGGTAGTGTATATATGTCCATGCCACTCTGTCACTTCGTCACAGCTTACCCTTTCCCCTCCCCATATCCTCAAGTCCATGCTCTAGTAGGTCTGTGTTTTATTCCCGTCCTACCACTAATCTCTTCATGACTTTTTTTCCCCTTAGATTCCATATATATGTGTTAGCATACGGTATTTGTTTTTCTCCTTCTGACTTACTTCACTCTGTATGACAGACTCCAGGTCTGAAAAGTGTAAAAAAAGACTATTAGCCTTTCATGGAGAATAGTTGCTCAATTTTGCTACTTGGTGCTTAAGCCTAAAATATTTACTATGTGGCTCTTGATGGAAAAAGTTTGCTGACCCCTGCTACAGAACATTAGAAAATAATTCCCTTATACTGCTGGTAAGAGTGAAAATGACACAACCACTTCGGAAAACAATTTTGTGTTATCTAGTAAGATAAATAGGTGCAAACACCAGGACCTAGCAGTACCCTGGAGAAACACTTGCCTACTTGAATGACACTGTGTACAACTGGGAAAAAAAATGGAACAAATCCAAATGTCTACCAACCCCAGAATGTAAGAATAAAGTGGAATACAACACACAGTGAGCACTGCTGTTGACACCAGCGTGGGTGACTGTCACAAAGAAGGCAGCAAGCAAAAATTCTAGCGTAGTTCTGTCCACTAAATATAGGTGAGAAACGTTTAATTTTAAAATTTCTAGAAGCCATATTAGAAACAAGAAACTGGTGAAATTAACTTTAACTATATAGTTCATTCAACCTAATGTATCCACAGTTATTATTTCAACATGTCATATGTCATATGACAAATGTAATATGACAATATAAAAATATTGACATATGACATTTTTGATACTGAATCCTCCAAATCTGGTGTGCATATGTACAGGGCATCTCAACTTGGACAAGCCATTTTTAAAGTGCTAGTAACCACATGTGGACACTTGCCATCATATTGAATAGCACCATTTGAGAAGATGCAAACAGTAAGTTCTATTTCTAGTCCATCATCCAAAGTAAGCAAAACTAAATTTTATATTATTTAGGGATATACGATATGTGGTAAAACTACAAAGAAAAGTGATGGAGTGATAAACCCAATATCCAGATGGTTGTGATGTCTGGAGTGGAGGGACTGAGATCTATCTTGTAAGTTTGATGGTGGGTGCATGGATGCTTGTTTTTTTAAATTAAATATATGTCATAATGATTATTTTGCCACTATTCAATCTTTCATAAAACTTTAAAAATAAACCCCTGTAACAGGTGCTTGCCTCAGAGAGAAGTTGTAATACAATCCCTTGTGCAAAAATTTTTTGATCAGTAGAACAGAATGTAAACAGAGACAAGTTGGTATCTATTACTGTTTCTTATAATTTTATAATTGGAAGGTCCATGTGTGCAGAAGCTGCCACAAGGTAGAGACTTTAAATAGAGAGAACTGAGCAATACAAGAGAATGTAAACTGTTAGTTGATACCCACAGAACAGAAGAGGAGAAATGGAAAAAAGAATCAATGAGGAAGAAAGAAATCTGCATAAGTGACAACAGAGACATGTGGAAGTCTTGAAGGGTGACCAGCTGTTGCATCTCTGAGATTTGTCAAAAAAAGACTTGTGGGGGAGAGTCACTTGATAGGAAGCTGTCACGGAGGGCTGGGAGGGAATGGGGAGGTGATATCCTCAGGGGTGGGATGGAGAGCAGCAAACTATACTGGGAAAGAGCCCCAGGCAGATGCAATACTGGAAGCAGGTCCTAATCTGCTGCACAGACTGTCTACACACACAGAGTTGCAATGGCAGCAGGAGCACGTTCTTGGCAGAGTCAAGGCAGCTTCTGTTTCTGGCTCTGCCACTCTGCTGTCTTACCATCTTCAGTAACTGGCTTGAGGCAGAGGAGCTGAGCTCTCTGCAGCGCATTTCTTTCACTTTTAAGATGCAGGGATGAAAAAACCAGAGTGTGCAAGCCCTGTAATAGGAGCAGAGAGCTGTGTGGATACCAGGTGGGCCCCTTCCAGAACCTGTCTCTGTGTGGGCAGGGGAAGGAGCCATAGTCAGGGATTCAGGCCTGCCCAGGTCTTCCCAAATAATCTGCCATGGAAGTATTCCAAAGGGGGTAGAAAATGGTATCCCTTTGGAAGATCACATGTTCATACAGCTACTAACCCTGCAGAAACTTGGTTAAATTTCATTTCAGGCTGTGATTTCCGAGAACACTGGAAGACATGTTAAAAGAGAAGAAATAAAAATTTTTTTTGATCATCACTATTACCTGCACATGATAAAGAGCCCTTAAAAATCTGTGCAGAGGTGTCTGCAGATAGTGTTGCAGGTTCCTTGGGAATATTAGTCAGAGAATCTGCGAAGCAACTGACACCACAGTTTAGTGTTAAGCCCTCCTCGGCAAGCTCATATCTGCCATGTCGTCTGCTTCTTGAGTTTCTCACAGAGGAAAGCCATTGATTAAGGAAGGCACTCAGCAAAAATGAGTTGATAGAATGCCTACATAAGCATAAGCCAACATGCACTGTCACCTGGCATATTTGATAAGTCCCACTGCACAACACCAGGAAGTTGCTTAAGATGTATGATTTCACTCAACCTTCAGAACATGCCTGAGAGAGAAACCACTTGCTCCATTTCAAAGATGAGGAGACTGGCCTCAGAGAGGAGTGTCTTGCCCCCACTAAGATGTGGAGCTGGGACTTGAACTCTTTTTTTTTTTAATTTTTATTGGAGTATATTTGAGTTACAATGTTGTGTTAGTTTCAGGTATACAGGAAAAAATATTTTTATTTATTTTTATTCTTTTGGCTGCATCGCATGTGGGATCTTAGTTCCCCAACCAGGGATTGAACCTGTGCCCCCTGCAGTGGAAGCACGGAGTCTTAACCACTGGACTGCCAGGTAATTCCTTCGAACGCTTTTTAATCCATCGTATTTCAAAGTTCACGTTTGTCCCACTGCATCATGCTATCTAACTCAATTTACTGAACATGAGCTTAGTGTAGGTTTTTACATACAGTTAACTCTTAAAATCATCCTGAAGGAAATGTACTTGTAATATTATCCTTATTTTGTAGGAAAGATGAGAGGAGCTATTTTTAAAAGCTGGTTGTCTATAGAGGCAAAGACAATTATTAATAATAATGCACTTACTGAAGACTTACAACATGGCAGGTGATATTCTAAGCACTTTAGCATGCATTTATGTATTCATCCCCAGAACAATTTTTTTGAGATAGGTATGGTTATTATTTCCATTTCTCAAATGAGGAGAGAGAAGTATAGAGAGGTTAAGTGACTTATCCAACATCATCCAGCTAGTGAAAAGAAGAACTGGAAATTAAACTTTAATGGTCAAACTCCATTAGCCAAAGTCCAAACCACACCACCATACCTAATATGTGCCAAGTGACCCTTGATGCTTGAATTGAAGGAAAAGACCCTACATAATTACTCTTCCTTTACCTCCTTCCACACATACTCTCCTTTCCTAAACCCATCTATGTACAGTGAAGGGACACAGGAGAATTAGAAGAGAAGTAAACAGGGCCCACAGGTTTGATTTCTCTGTATCTCTTCTTCCGCAGGTGATTGGTCTAAGGCAATCGCAGCAATTTTTATTCTAACAAATTAAATGTAAGAGGAAGTCTGTTGGGTTGCTCCTGAGAAAGGATTCTGCTCTATCTACAAAAAGTCACCCTTTTTTTTCTATATATATAGTTATATCTGGATGTGATGCATGGGACTGTGATAAACATCTTGTTACCAGACTGAGAATGAAAACAGCCCTGAGGATGGTAGAGCCAAGAGATGGAAAGAATCTGGATCTTGATGACATTCTTGAACCACTGAAATAACCAGGAGGGCCTGCCCTACCTCAGGACTTCTCTTATGGGAAATAATAATTGTCCTTATTGTTGAGCTATGTTGAGAAGGGCTGCCTGTTATTTGCAGCCTAAAACATCCTGACTGAAACAAAGGCTATTCTCAAGTAGACAGTAGAGTCTGGAATGATAAATTCGGCTAGAAGGAAGATCATCCTTAAGGTAAATTGGAGCAATCTGCTTCAGGCATTATGGATCTCCCTATCACCTAAGTGTGTGAACAGGGGCTAGGCTACTGTTTGTAGAACAAATACATTAATTAATACAGGAGTTTGGACCAAATTATCTTAAAGGCATCCAACTCTAGGTTATCATTCTTCCATAAGCAATATAAATAAAATCTGCAAGTTTTTTATAATGTAGGGTTGCCAGAAACAAGCATACATTTTTAAGAATTAGGAAAAGCCATATGTCATAATTTTAAGACAGCCGGTTTTTATATTCATATATTGACAAATAATCTAAATAAATAAGCTATGGGGTCCTGTTCTGATGAGTCACTGAGGATCTTATTAAGTTAATCTGGCAGCAGTAGGATTTCCCAGGTCAGTTAAATGTCTTTCCTCCCCTTTCCTCCACTTTATCTTCCCACCAAAATCCCTTTTTTAAATACTGGTGCTGTGTTTTAACTCCTTCCTTTTTCTTCTTGGCAAAGCAAAGCTAAACTCCAGACATTCTTCTTTCCTGATCCCAAGCACTTCTCTGGCTTCCGCACACATATACACATGCATGCCAATTACTATCTGCATATTAGAATAATATAGATTGGATTCCATACTAGAATAAAAGCCTCAGGCCTGAAAGGGCACATGAATCTGGTCTACTCACATCACGTATTTCATATTTGGATCATCTGTATAACCTCCCAAGCCTATTTTGCCTATCTTTAGGCATGCAACACCTACTTCTTCATCTGGTACCCTGATCCATTTTAAAAGTTCTGTGACTGGGAGAACGTGCTTCCCAAGACAGACCAGAAATCTGTAGTTCTCATTGGTCCCAGTTCTTTTACCTGAAAGGCCACATAGAACAAGAACACTCTCTCACATGACAGCCTTGGATGTGAGGTATAGACAGAAAAGTTCTTTTCTGTCCCCTTAAATATTTACTTCTTCCAGATGAATATCACTAATTCCTTCTATCATACCTCAGAGGACATTGTTTTAAATTTTCCTTTTTTTCTTATGATCACAGTCTAGTTTATAACAAAATCCTTCTGAAAGTGTGGTGTCCAAGGCTGAACACAAAGTTTGTCCTGAGCTCAATTTCTAGATACTTGGGATACATTTTGTGTTGGAATTTGTGTGACACGAAGGCAAATCCCTGCTGTATGTTTGGCTGGCATCGGTTGAGTTCAGCCAATGAAAGGCACTGGAGGGAAATCAGAGTGTGGAAGGACTCTGTGGGTGCCCCATCCAGATCCCATTCATGGGCAGGGCTCCCACAGAGCTCTGTGAGGATTGGCTTCTCATGACTCATTGCTGCTCCTTTCTCCAGAGCCTCATCCTTGGCTGCGTGAAAAGTCATCTAGTATAAGAGCTTCCATCCCACCCAGTGGTACCCAACTTCCACTAGCTGGCTGACATGGCAGCCTGTGTCTCAAGGTGGGATAAACTCTCATTCTCTAGATCACAGTGAAGCTAGATTCCAGCATATCCTTCAACTCCTCTCCAGCCTCATTCTACTTCTCACACTCTCTTTCTCCTGAGAGCATGCATTCAATAAATCAAGAGTATTCAGATCACTGTATTGGGCTCTACTTCTAAGAAAAAAGTGTTTCGTCTCTGCTTCCACCCTGCCTCAGCGCCACCTCCCAGGCAGAAGTGGTGTCTCCCCACTCCAGCCCTCACTGGGATCAGGACTCCAGCTCTCGCTAGGATCAGTGTTTCCATTTTCTCCCCTTGTCCCTTCTGCCCTGGAGGTGATAATGGTTTCTTGATGTTGTTATTCTCTGGGTCCCTTATACCTCTTGTTTGTTTCTTTAACCCTGCCCACATCTCTGCAAGTAGTCTTATTAGATTCCGTTCATTGGAACCATCTACGGTGAAATGGCTTCCAGCTGGAATCCTGCCTGATACAGCTGGCCAGTGCACATTCATCTGAAGGAGTCCTTTTGTGATGTATTACAAAATATGGTTCTCCTCAGTTGTTCTTCCTTGATTATGAGGTAAGTCTATTTCTCCACTTTCTAAATCTAGGCTGGCCTTGTGATTTTCTCTGGCCAATGAGAGGTTAGCGAACATGAGGCAAGCTGGGACTTGAAAAGGGCTTGCTTGCACACTGGGGCTTACCCTATACTGCTCTTGGGAACTCTGTGATCACCACCATGTGAACATTTTAAGCTAGTCTGCTGGATGCCAAAAGACGTGTAGTCCTGTCACCACATCACTCTAGCCTTCGGGCTGCCAACTGCTAGATGAGTGAGTAAGGCTATTCTGAACTATCTAACTACTGACCAACCCACCAGCTGAGGGCAGATGCACAGGCAGGTATCAGCCACGCTTGGCCCAGACTGGAAGAACCACCCTGCTGAGCCATAGACTCAGGACCTAAATAAATGGCTATTGTTTTAAAATCACTATTTTTAGGGGTTGTGTGTAAGGTAGCAAACCTAACTGATACATCTTTGGCTGATACCAAATAAATCTTAAAGCTGAACACACTATGCGTATATCTTTATTACTATTTTATTTATTAAGCTAATATATGTCTAAAGTTTTAGCTTTACACACTTTGTTACATAGTGCCTCGTCTGATTCTCTAAACTATGCTTACATATAACCAACAGACAGCACTCAGTTGTTGTCAGCAACCCCAGGGCCTTCTTCAATGACAGAGTCACCTCATCCAAGGTCGTACTCTTCCCAGGATGCTTTACATCTAGTGACTGAGCAAATTAGGAGCATATAGTAGGTCTGATCCTTCTGTACTCACAAAGGACAACTTCAACAGGCAATATTTATTCTGGAGCTTCTACTGGGTTGGCTTAGGCCTTTAGTCATTTTAACAAAACAATCATTATGAACAAATGATCAAGCTAATGTTAAGTGTAAAAAAACACTAGAAGGATATATACCAAAATGTTAATTTCCCACATCATAACTTTATATCATTTCCACCCCCCATGTACAACATTCCATTCAACCTGACCTCCTTTTTCTTTCCCACCAAGCTTCTTTCTGCCTCCTAGCATGCAATAGAACCAGGAAGCTCTATCCATGACTCTTTTTATGGCTGTCTCATTCTCATCTTCAGATTTCACTCAGATGGAAGTTACCTGAGAATCCCATCCTGTAGACCTTATCTAATGTACTATTACTTTTGAAAACACCACCTTATTTATTCTCTTCACACTTTTTATCACAATTTATAATTGACTTGTTTCTTTATTTACATAGTTTCTTTCTCTCCACTGAAACAAACTCCACAAAAGCAACAATTTTATCTGTCTAATTTATTGCTGATGCCCAGTGCCTAGAAAAGCGTTGGTACAGAGTAGGCATTCAGTGAATACTTTTGCAAGAAAAAGCTTTTTGTCTGGTAGGATTTTAGTTAATTACATTCTTTTGGAGGATATGCTATGTTCTTCAAATTTTCTAAAATGGGTAAATGTTATTTTTATAATCCAGAACAACAAACATTTTAAATGATATTGAATGAGCAAATAAAAAGCATGAGATCCTGCTCTCAAAAAAAGTTTCCTGAATATTATTTAAGGAGAAATTTGTACACTTGGAAGGAAAAGAAAGCATTATGCCCTGTGGCTTGTGCTGTGCCCAGTTGGAATGACAGGGGCAGTTACATCCTATCTTCTAGTTTCATGACTGCATGTCAGCTCCTATGAGTCTTGATTGTGGGGCAGGCATATAGTTTGGAGAAGTAAAGATTCTGTTACTTAATATATCTTCCTTATATATACTTTGGCAAAAAGAGTTTCCCAAAACTGGGAAAGCCACTGACAACTGAAGGGGCTTCTCTCCTTTTATTGAATTAATCAGACAAATTCAGTGTTTATCCGTTCTCAAAGGACAGCTTCAAGAACCGATTTAAACTTTATGATGAAGTGAGTTTTTCGTTGTGACCCACACAAAGGAGACAAGGCTGATATTCACTGGGTGCCTACGCCATGGCATTTTTGCTAATCATTTAGAATATTCTTCCACATTTTACATATATGTTTCCTGACTTGGAGCAATTAAGTTATTACCTGTAATAACACAGCTAGCAGCCGGGATCAGAAAACAAAACTCTCTTAGACTTCACAGTTTGTATTGTATCCATTGCACTTTTCTTCTCTATGGAAGGAAGATCAGTCTACTGTTGATGATACTGAAAGTTTTAACAAGCCACTTCAAGAGTTTTCATCTCACTTTGAAAACTTTATCTGAATTTTCCACCGAAGACCTCAACGTATGGACACAGTTGAGGTGCTATACATTTGGTCATTCCTCTATTCTCCAATTTCATATCTCTTTTAAAAAAAACCCTACTTCTGTAATTAATTGTATTCATGCACCATGGCACAGCCTGAAAACATTTTAGCCATCACTGAGTATTTACAGATGCTTGTTAATTGAAATTGTCCTCAGGGCTTCCCTGGTGGCGCAGTGGTTGAGAGTCCACCTGCCGATGCAGGGGACACGGGTTCGTGCCCCAGTCTGGGAGGATCCCAGATGCCGCGGAGCGGCTGGGCCCGTGAGCCATGGCTGCTGGGCCTGTGCGTCCGGAGCCTGCGCTCCACTGCGGGAGAGGCCACAGCGGTGAGAGGCCCGCATACCGCAATCAATCAATCAATCAATCAATCAATCAATAGTCCTCAGACGAGATTTAATGTACTCGTGATCGACATTTCCCTGTGAGTTCTAAGACTTTCTGATTGAAAAATATAGAAGAGAGAAGGGCTTTTTGGAAAGGCACCATCAATGACTTGAAGTTGCAATTAACATAAAAAGCCAAATGAACACAGTATAATTGCCATCATAGAGAATCTTGGTGGGGGTAAACCTCATATGATACTAAAAGCATTTATTAATGATGACAAAAACCTCTTGATTTGACAGAAAATGCCATTTGCTTCATAGGGCCATCTTGCCAGCTGAAATTTGTTGAGTGAAATTTCATCTAAGCATAATGGGACTTGGTTGGAGCCCAAAGTTAAAATGGGAATGTGGGTTTGGGAAGCAGGTTTTGTCTGAGATTTCAGACACAATACTGGGGCAGACAGTCAAACCAGCCTTGGGAGTTCATTTGAGAAGGTACTGGAATGTCATAAATCTTCTGAGCTCCAGAAACAAGGCAGAGTCAGGAACAAGGAGTGAGAACTGAAGACAAAAATCTGAGAATATGGCACAAAACCAATACCTGCTGAGTTTTCCTTAGGTGTTTGCCACTGCTTTAACCAGATTTCATTGGCCTAGTTATGTGGTAGGAAAAGGTAAAACCTCATTGCTAGAGACACCCCATTGCTTATAAAAGGTGACTGGTAGGAAGTCTTCAAAACATCAGATCTTGTCTCCCTTTGCTTTTAGATTCTGTGTGGCCTGGTCCTTCCTACCTCTCCAGCTTTATCCTGAACCTTACTCTCCCCTTCACTCTCTTTTTCAACCACAGTGTTCCCAACTTCTACTTCTTTCCACTCTCAAAGGAAGACTATCACAGTCTTCCTTCCCTGCTTCATCTACTTAACTCCTCATCTGTTCTTTGATTTCAGTTCACGTTACTATCTTCTATTTAATGCAAGAGACCATGTTGATCCAGGAAGACTTTGCTTCTATTCAAAACACACAAAAATATGGCAGATAAAATACAACAATTCTTTTAATAATGCATGCTTAAGATTGTACTCTCCTCTCTAACTGTAAGAAACAAGGAGGAGACTCAAAGCCATGGCCTCAAGTAGGAGCTAAATCTCAACAGCTCATGGGTGGATCAGAACTCCATATTCATCTGAAGTGCTGGGATTGCTTCCACTTCCTTCTCTCTTCCTCTTTCCCTTTCCTTCCCTTTCTGAACAGTTCACTCCTGTAACTATGAGATGGGAACCCAGCAGGAAGATAAATATGCTTGGTAAAGAAGAGATTGCCATGGTGACCCAGAGAGGGGGATTTGAGCCCGAGAAGAGTGAAGGGTGTATTTGATGATGGCTGTCGAATCCTGAGAGGGTGAAGAGGGTGTCATGTGAGGAGGCTGATTCTGCATAGGGATTCAGAGCATGAGCCAGGTGAGGATGGCTTCTACATTTGGGAATGGCCTGTGTAGAGGGTCCAAAGGTAAGCAGGGAAAGAAGTCATCTCAGTTGGGGGGAGGGGTAGGTTGCTCTAGGGTGTTCACATCTAAGTAGGCTAGGAAGGACATATGCATTGGGGGGAACCCAGAATAGGGAGCTGGAATCCAAGTGTGGTGAGGGAACACGCAAGGGTACAGCCTGGAGTGTGGTGTCAGAGCCCAGGCATGATGAGGAGGGTGTTTCTTTAAAGAGTCAGCCTTGCATGGAGTGTCAGAGCCTGAGTGGGGTGAGCCTCCATGAAGAGGGTTGGTCTAGTTCTGAGTATCAGACCCTGAATGCATCCATATGGGAAGGATGCCTGGTTTGGGGTATTAGAGACAAACATATTAAGGAGAATGGGAGGAGAGGACAGCCAAGGAAAGTGTTGGAGTCTGTGCATACTGAGGAGTGTTTCCACACACTGGGAGAGTCTGACACAGGTGTCAGAATAAGGTGAGGGTAAGGAGAAGATTCAAGTGAATGGGAGGCAGCAGAAACCCAGAACAGGATGTTGAACCCATGGTGGGTAAGAAGGACCTCTGCACGGAGAGGGAGAGGTCCATGGCAATGGGAGACTGGTAGCAACAGATGAATTGATTAAATAAGAAAATATGTGGTTTCATGTGTAGAACATTATACTTCTAGTTAATGTTATAAATCAATGTTACCTCTATAAAAAATAAAATGTTTGCTCAAAAAAATACAATTATTTATCTTGCTTGATTGAAAAAAAAAAAGAAAATATGCTAAGGATAATGGAAGCCAGATAACTCACTGTTGGAGAAGAGAGTTCCAAACACAGACAGTAATAAAATAGAATGGGCCATTTATTGTTGGATTGGATTGGATTTATCAGTGTGAATTCATAGTTTTCAATATGTACAGACAGATTATAATAGATATGTAAAAAGCATTCAAATTTATTATTTTAAGACATTTGGGCCAATAAAAGCAAATAAGAAAAAACAAAAATATATCAATAAAGAAAGGGTTAGGGTATTAGTGTCCTAGATGAGTCAGAGCTAGTACTGAGCTTACTGCTTAATGTTGGGAGCCAAGAAGTTTTGCCAAGTTCATTGAATAGAAATTAGAAACATCTCAGCAACTATCCCAGGATTGTGACTCCAAATGAGGCAAACCACCCCAAGCCACAGAAGAAAGAGAATTACCTGTGAGAAAACTGATCGTTACTCCACACTGTGCCTTGCCTTGTGGTCTCAATTCAGATAATACATGCACTGGGGGAACTTCAGGTAGAGAAATAAAATACTAGTCATACAAATCCCTTACAACACAATTACTACTGTATCTTCTATCCATCCACATCCCCTGTGGCTATCAAATCCTTCCTTGACAAGTCTGCACTCCCTCATTTCCTATACATAGTCCTATTTATTCAGATACTATGAGAAGCAACTCAATTACTACTAGGTTCCAGTCATTATTGAACCTAAACACCTGGGAATTTAGATCCAATTACAATTTCTGAAAGAAAGAATGAGTTTGGAATTCAGTATGTGGATTTGAAGATGTCAGTGGAAATTCCAGTGGACTTCTACTGACAGATGGAAAAGTGAGAGGATGGTGGCCAAGACTAGAGCTATAGCTTGTGGCAATATTCCAGAGAAGAAAATGGGGATGATGATGTTGATGACACTGCTGATGTTGATGGCAACAATGATGATAAATTTTATTTTGTATTTTCCATGTGTAATTATTGTGTTAAATGACTCATGTGTACTATCTCATTTAATCTTCACATTAAATCTATAAGGGACACATGCCCCACTTTACAGATGGGGAAATTGAAGGAATGAGAAATTAGTAACTTTCTCAACTGTTCACAGTTGATAAGTAGTAGAACCAGTATTTGGATAGTCTGACTCTAGATTCTTATTCATACTTTTAAAGCATTTTGTATGTAATATTTTTACAGAACAAGCAGAGAAGAAATTATCTAAGGGCCAAAGACTAGATTTGAGGAGGAAGGACAGAAAGAGGAACTAGCAAAAGAGACAAAGAAGGAGCAAATGGGGTGACAGGAGGAGAACTAGGGAAGACAATGCTCAGAAGCTGAAGAAGGAATGAAAAGAAAGGTTTCTTAAATATACTCAAGAAACATTGTGATTTATAGTTTGCTTCTAATTCACATTGAAGTAATAATAATTCTGGCCCGAACTTTATGGAATGAATCACTTTCCTAATCTCTTTGACACAGTAAATTTCACACAAAGTACTGATTCCTCAGAATAGAATCTAGAATTTTTTAGAGTCCTACTCATTCCCTTTATCTATACCAGGAATGAATTTGAGCTTCTCCGACTTGGTTATTTCAAGAAGTTTAAGTTACAAGGAATGCATTATTACTAGGGATCTCTAAACAGCTTTAGGATCCTTATCTTCAGTAGGATTCTTTGGAGTGATTTTTGAATTTTGGCAAAATTAGCCTTGGTCTTGACTGCCTCTGCTATCCGTTTTGCTCTCACTACACACACTCTCAGGAAGAAGGGGGAAACAGGCAAATGATGCTCAAAGATGGGTCAGTCCTGGTTAAGTTGGCAAATTAGTTACCATCCAGAAGAGGCCACATAGAGAAACAAAACCTGGACTCAGAGCCAAAATTTCACGTGTCAAGGCTTTCCTGCCATGCTATCCCACACGTCATGTGCTGATGCATTCACCTGCAATCACCAGATGGTACTGCATTTGCTTAATTATCTCTCTTGTCCACTGGACTGTGGGTTCCATGATGATAAGGACTATGCCTGTTTTTCTTAGCGTTAATTTCCATCCCCAACACACTACCCAGCTCTCATTTAGAACCCTAGGCTTACAAGAAACACACTTAAACCAGGCCTCAAAAGGATTTACCCAGAAATGGTGTGAAATTACTTTAACCAACTGTGTAGGATTTGGCAAGAAGCATTATCTTCTCTGAATGTACCTCTTCTTATAAAAAGAGGCCATTGATATGGACCCAACTATTTCAAAGGGTTGTGGTGAGATTCAATCTAGTGTGAGTGAAAGAGCAATAGAGACTTTTCAAACATGCTACACAAATGAGAAGTCTCGTTACCCCTTTTGTCAGAATGCCTAATAGAGGATGTAGGCATTCACCAAATAATTATATCCAGTGTCCTTTAAAGTTCACTCCAAATGGGAGATCCTACGATTCTATAATTCTAACCATCACTTCAATATTTTTGGAGTTACACATGCCTAGGCGTTCCTACTGAAGCATGAAAAAGAAACATCTTAAAACATTTCTTTACGGTAACTAAAAATCTCCCTCTCTGATGTAAATTTATCTCTAGGATTCTAACCCAGAGCTAAACCAGCTAGACTATTAATATTGAACATTTTACTAACTCTAAACCTCACATATGTAATAATGACAGGCTTTAATATAGTGTATCATAATTCATTAAGTATTTTAACTTATGTTATCTTATTTAGTTTTCTAACACCCATTATAACTGTTTACATTTTACAGTTGAGAGAAATGAGAGTTTTATATGCAATGCTATTTCCCTGGAATTGTGTTGAAAAGTGGCAGGAAGAGGCAGTATCAGGCATTTACTTTTGAAACATCACCACTGATAATATTGATATATGTGCAGATTAGGTTCAGAAAGTCCACTTCTCCCCACTACTCCCCAGGTTAAAAGTTTCTATTGCTGCTGTAACAGATTACCATAAACTTAGTGACTTAAAACAACACAAATTTTTAATCTTATAGTTCTAGAGGTCAGAAGTCTAAAGTGTTTCTTCTGGAGACTTAGAAGAAAATCTGTTCCCTTTCCTTTTCCAATAATAGAGGCTGCCTACATTCCTTGGCTTGTGGCCCCATCAAAGCCAGAAGCATAGCAGGCCATATCTTCTCTTACCTCCTGCTTTCCTCTCATAAGTATCCTTGTGATTATATCTGGCCCACCCAATAGTTCAGTATAACACCCCATCTCAAGATCCTTTTCACAGGGTCTGGGGACTAAGATGTGAATATCTCTGGGAGGGAGAGATTTATTCAACATTCCACAGGTTAACCTTACAAACTCACTTTCTTTACCCTCAAATGAGTTGCTCAAAAAGTAGACACAACGAGGAACGTTTAGCAGCGCAGTGTCATGGGTAGGATTTGCCTTGAGGATATAACAGCTTGTTTTTAAACTCATTTGTTTTCTATTTGAAGACCTTGGTATTATCATTTCTCTCTTTTAAGTTTTAATTTTCTCTGCAGAAAAAAAGATATTAAAAATGCTATTATAGGACGGCTTAAAGATGGCGGAAGAGTAAGACGCGGAGATCTCCTTCCTCCTCACAGAGACATCAGAAATACATCTACACGTGGAGCTTCTCCTGTAGAGCACCCACCGAACGCTGGCAGAGGACCTCGGACCTCCAAAAAGGCAAGAAACTCCCCACATATCTGGGTAGGGCAAAAGAAAAAAGAATAAACAGGGACAAAAGAATAGGGACGGGACCTACGCCAGTGGGAGGGAGCCGAGAAGGAGGAAAGTCTCCCACACACTAGAGGCCCCTTCGCGGGCGGAGACTGCGGGCGCCGGAGGGGGAAGCTCCGGAGCCGCGGAGGACAGCTCAGCCACAGGGTGCGGAGGGCAAAGCGGAGAGATTCCCGCAGAGGATCGGTGCCGACCGGCGCTCACCAGCCCGAGAGGCTTGTCTGCTCGCCTGCCTGGGCGGGCGGGGCCGGGAGCTGAGGCTCGGGCTTCAGTCGGATCCCGGGGAAAGGGCTGGAGTTGGCAGAGTGAAGACAGCTTGAAGGGGGCTAGTGTGCCACGGCTGGCCGGGAGGGAGTTCGGGAGAAGTCTGGAGCTGCCGAAGAGGCAAGAGACCTTTTCCTCCCTCTTTGCTGCCTGGGCGCGAGGAGAGGGGATTAAGTGCGCCGCTTAAAGGAGCCCTAGAACCGGGCGCGGAGCTGCCGAAGAGACAAGAGACTTTTTCTTGCCTCTTTGCTTCCTCGGGTGTGAGGTGAGGGGATTAAGAGCACCGCGGAGAGGAGCTCCAGAAACGGGCGCGAGCCGCGGCTGTCGGCACGGACAGTAGAGACGGGTGTCGGACGCTAAGGTTGCTGCTGCCACCACCAAGAGGCCTGTGTGTGAGCACAGGTCACTCTCCACACCGGCCCTCCCGGGAGCCCGTGCAGTCCGCCACTGCCGGGGTCCCGGGATCCAGGGACAGCTTCCCCGGGAGAACGCACGGCGCGCCTTGGGCCTGTGCAGCGTCACGTCGGCCTCTGACGTCGCGGACTCGCCCCGCCCCCGTGCCACTCCCTCCCCCCAGCCTGAGTGAGCTGGAGCCCCCGAATCAACTGCTCCTTTAACATCGTCCTGTCTGAAAGAAGGGCAGTCGCCCTCGGACAACCTACACGCAGAGGCGGGACCAAGTCCAAAGCTGAACCCCAGGAGCTGTGCGAACAGAGAGGAGAGGGGGAGATCTCTCCCAACAGCCTCAGAAGCGGCGGATTAAAGCTCCACAATCAACTTGAAGTGCCCTGCATCTGTTGAAAACCTGAATAGACAACGAATCATCCCAAGTTGAGGAGGTGGACTTTGGGAGCAAGATATACTATTATTTTCCCCTTTTTTTTTTCTTTTTGTGGGTGTGTATGTGTGTGCTGCTGTGTGAGATTTTGTCTGTATAGCTTTGCTTGCACCATTTGTCCTAGGGTTAGACCGACCCATTTTTCTGTTTTTGTTTGTTTGTTTGTTTGTTTGTTTGTTTTTGTTTTTTTGTTTTTTTTTGTTTTTTAAAAGGAAATTTTTCTTCTTAATAATTATTTTTTATTTTAATAACTATACTTTATACTACTCTGTCTTCTCCCTTTCTTTCTTCCTTTCTTCCCTCCTTCCCTCCTTTCTTCCTTCCTTCCCCCTTCTTTCCTCCCTTCCTCTCTTCCTTCCTCCCTTTCTTCCTCTGCACCTTCCGTCCTTGCTTTCTTGCTTCCTTCCTTCATTTCTTCCTTCCTTTCTTCCTTCCTTCCCTCCCTCCCTCCTTCCTTCCTTTTCTTTCCTCTCTATTTATTCTACCTTTTATTTTGAGCCGTGTGGATTAAAGGTTCTTGGCGCCCCAGCCAGGCACCAGGGCGGTGTCCCTGAGGTGGGAGAACCAACCTCAAGACACTAGTCCACAAGAGACCTCCGAGCTCCACGTAATATCAGACGGCGAAAATCTCCCAGAGACCTCCATCTCAACACCAAGACCCAGCTTCACTCAAGGACCAGCAAAGAACAGTGCTGGACACCCTATCCCCAACAAAGAGCAAGACAGGTCTACAGCCCCATCCATTAGCAGAGAGACTGCCTAAAATCATAATAAGGTTACCAACATCCCCAAACACACCACCAGACGAGGACCTGCCCACCAGAAGGACAAGATCCAGCCTCATCCACCAGAACAGAGGCACTAGTCCCCCCAACCAGGGAATCTACTCAACCCACTGAACCAACCTTAGCCACTGGGGACAGCCACCAAAAACAACAGGAACTACGAACCTGCAGCGTGCAAAAAGGAGACCTCAAACACAGTAAGATAAGCGAAATGAGAAGACAGAAAAACACACAACAGATGAAGGAGCAAGATAAAAACACACCAGACCTAACAGATGAAGAGGCAATAGCCAATCTACCTGAAAGAGAATTTAGAATAATGATGGTGAAGATGATGCAAAATCTTGGAAATAGAATAGACAATTTGCAAGAAACAGTTAACAGGGACCTAGAAGAAATAAAGAGGAAGCAAGCAACGATGAGCAACACAATAAATGAAATGAAAAATACTCTAGATGGGATCAATAGCAGAATAACTGAGGCAGAAGGACGGATAAGTGACCTGGAAGATAAAATAGTGGAAATAACTACTGCAGAGCAGAAGAAAGAAAAAAGAATGAAAAGAACTGAGGACAGTCTCAGAGACCTCTGGGACAACATTAAACGCACCAACATTCGAATTATAGGGGTCCCAGAAGAAGAAGAGAAAAAGAAAGGGACTGAGAAAATATTTGAAGAGATTATAGTTGAAAACTTCCCTAATATAGGAAAGGAAATAGTCAATCAAGTCCAGGAAGCACAGAGAGTTCCATACAGGATAAACCCAAAGAGAAACACGCCACGACACATAATAATCAAACTGTCAAAAATTAAATACAAAGAAAATATATTAAAAGCAGCAAGGGAAAAACAACAAATAACACACAAGGGAATCCCCATAAGATTAACATCTGATCTTTCAGCAGAAACTCTACAAGCCAGAAGGGAGTGGCAGGACATATTTAAAGTGATGAAGGAAAAAAACCTACAACCAAGATTACTCTACCCAGCAAGGATCTCATTCAGATTTGATGGAGAAATTAAAACCTTTACAGACAAGCAAAAACTGAGAGAGTTCAGCACCACCAAACCAGCTCTACAACAAATCCTAAAGGAACTTCTCTAGGCAAGAAACACAAGAGAAGGAAAAGACCTACAAGAACAACCCGAAACAAGTAAATGGTAATAGGAACATACATATCGATAATTACCTTAAATGTAAATGGATTAAATGCTCCCACCAAAAGACACAGACTGGCTGAATGGATACAAAAACAAGACCCATATATATGCTGTCTACAAGAGACCCACTTCAGACCTAGGGACACATACAGACTGAAAGTAAGGGGATGGAAAAAGATATTCCATGCAAATGGAAATCAGAAGAAAGCTGGAGTAGCAACTCTCATATCAGACAAAATAGACTTTAAAATAAAGACTATTACAAGAGACAAAGAAGGACACTACATAATGATCAAGGGATCGATCCATGAAGAAGATATAACAATTGTAAATATTTATGCACCCAACATAGGAGCACCTCAATACATAAGGCAAATACTAACAGCCTTAAAAGGGGAAATCGACAGCAACACAATTATAATGGGGGACTTTAACACCCCACTTTCACCAATGGACAGATCATCCAAAATGAAAATAAATAAGGAAACACAAGCTTTAAATGATACATTACACAAGATGGACTTAATTGATATTTATAGGACATTCCATCCAAAAACAACAGAATACACATTTTTCTCAAGTGCTCATGGAACATTCTCCAGGATTGATCATATATTGGGTCACAAATCTAGCCTTGGCAAATTTAAGAAAATTGAAATCGTATCAAGTATCTTTTCCGACCACAACGCTATGAGACTAAATATCAATTATAGGAAAAGATCTGTAAAAAATACAAACACATGGAGGCTAAACAATACACTACTTAATAACGAAGTGATCACTGAAGAAATCAAAGAGGAAATCAAAAAATACTTAGAAACAAATGACAATGGAGACACAACGACCCAAAACCTATGGGATACAGCAAAAGCAGTTCTAAGAGGCAAGTTTATAGCAATACAATCATACCTTAAGAAACAGGAAACATCTCGAATAAACAACCTAACTTTGCACTTAAAGCAATTAGAGAAAGAAGAACAAAAAACCCCCAAATTTAGCAGAAGGAAAGAAATCATAAAGATCAGATCAGAAATAAATGAAAAAGAAGTGAAGGAAACAATAGCAAAGATCAATAAAACTAAAAGCTGGTTCTTTGAGAAGATAAATAAAATTGATAAACCATTAGCCAGACTCATCAAGAATAAAAGGGAGAAGACTCAAATCAATAGAATTAGAAATGAAAAAGGAGATATAACAACTGACACTGCAGAAATACAAAAGATTATTAGAGATTACTACAAGCAACTGTATGCCAATAAAATGGACAACCTGGAAGAAATGGACAAATTCTTAGAAATGCACAACCTGCCGAGACTGAACCAGGAAGAAATAGAAAATATGAACAGACCAATCACAAGCACTGAAATTGAAACTGTGATTAAAAATCTTCCAGCAAACAAAAGTCCAGGACCAGATGGCTTCACAGGCGAATTCTATCAAACGTTTAGAGAAGAGCTAACACCTATCCTTCTCAAACTCTTCCAACAGATAGCAGAGGGAGGAACACTCCCAAACTCATTCTATGAGGCCAACATCACCCTGATACCAAAACCAGACAAAGACGTCACAAAGAAAGAGAACTACAGGCCAATATCACTGATGAACATAGATGCAAAAATCCTCAACAAAATATTAGCAAACAGAATCCAACAGCACATTAAAAGGATCATACACCATGATCAAGTGGGGTTTATCCCAGGAATGCAAGGATTCTTCAATATACGCAAATCAATCAATGTGATACACCATATCAACAAACTGAAGGAGAAAAACCATATGATCATCTCAATAGATGCAGACAAAGCTTTTGACAAAATTCAACACTCATTTATGATAAAAACCTTGCAGAAAGTGGGCATAGAGGGAACTTTCCTCAACATAATAAAGGCCATATATGACAAACCCACAGCTAGCATCGTTCTCAATGGTGAAAAACTGCAACCATTTCCACTAAGATCAGGAACAAGACAAGGTTGCCCACTCTCACCACTCTTATTCAACATAGTTTTGGAAGTTCTAGCCACAGCAATCAGAGAAGAAAAAGAAATAAAAGGAATCCAAATAGGAAAAGAAGAAGTAAAGCTGTCACTGTTTGCAGATGACATGATACTATACATAGAGAATCCTAAGGATGCTACCAGAAAACTACTAGAGCTAATCAATGAATTTGGTAAAGTTGCAGGATACAAAATTAATGCACAGAAATCTCTGGCATTCTTATACACTAATGATGAAAAATCTGAGAGTGAAATTAAGAAAACGCTCCCATTTACCATTGCAACAAAAAGAATAAAATATCTAGGAATAAATCTACCTAAGGAGACAAAAGACTTGTATGCAGAAAACTATAAGACACTGATGAAAGAAATTAAAGATGATACAAATAGGTGGAGAAATATACCATGTTCTTGGATTGGAAGAATCAACATTGTGAAAATGACTCTACTACCCAAAGCAATCTACCGATTCAATGCAATCCCTATCAAATTACCATTGGCATTTTTTACAGAACTAGAACAAAAAATTTCACAATTTGTATGGAAACACAAAAGACCCCGAATAGCCAAAGCAATCTTGAGAACGAAAAATGGAGCTGGAGGAATTAGGCTCCCTGACTTCAGACTCTACTACAAGGCTACAGTAATCAAGACAATATGGTACTGGCACAAAAACAGAAATATAGATCAATGGAACAGGATAGAGAGCCCAGAGATAAACCCACACACATATGGTCACCTTATCTTTGACAAAGGAGGGAAGGATATACAGTGGAGAAAAGACAGCCTCTTCAATAAGTGGTGCTGGGAAAACTGGACAGCTACATGTAAAAGTATGAAATTAGAACAATCCCTAACACCACACACAAAAATAAACTCAAAATGGGTTAAAGACCTAAATGTAAGGCCAGACACTATCAAACTCTTAGAGGAAAACATAGGCAGAACACTATACGACATAAATCACAGCAAGATCCTTTTTGACCCATCTCCTAGAGAAATGGAAATAAAAACACAAATAAACAAATGGGACCTAATGAAACTTAAAAGCTTTTGCACAGCAAAGGATACCATAAACAAGACCAAAAGACAACCCTCAGAATGGGAGAAAATATTTGCAAATGAAGCAACTGACAAAGGATTAATTTCCAAAATTTATAAGCAACTCATGCAGCTCAATAACAAAAATACAAACAACCCAATCCAAAAATGGGCAGAAGAACTAAATAGACATTTCTCCAAAGAAGATATACAGATTGCTAACAAACACATGAAAGAATGCTCAACCTCATTAATCATTAGAGAAATGCAAATCAAAACTACCATGAGATATCATCTCACACCGGTCAGATTGGCCATCATCAAAAACTCTAGAAACAATAAATGCTGGAGAGGGTGTGGAGAAAAGGGAACCCTCTTGCACTGCTGGTGGGAATGTAAATTGATACAGCCGCTATGGAGAACAGTATGGAGGTTCCTTAAAAAACTACAAATAGAACTACCATACGACCCAGCAATCCCACTACTGGGAATATACCCTGAGAAAACTATAATTCAGAAAGACTCATGTACCAAAATGTTCATTGCAGCTCTATTTACAATAGCCAGGACATGGAAGCAACCTAAGTGTCCATCAACAGATGAATGGATAAAGAAGATGTGGCACATATATACAATGGAATATTACTCAGCCATAAAAAGAAATGAAACTGAGTTATTTATAATGAGGTGGATGGACCTGGAGTCTGTCATACAGAGTGAAGTAAGTCAGAAGGAGAAAAACAAATACCGTATGCTAACACATATATATGGACTCTAAGGGAAAAAATGTCATGAAGAGGTTAGTGGTAGGACGGGAATAAAACACAGACTTACTCGAGCATGGACTTGAGGATATGGGGAGGGGGAGGGGTGGGCTGTGACGAAGTGGGGGAGTGGCAGGGACATATATACACTATCAAATGTAAATTAGATAGCTGGTGGGAAGCTGCTGCATAGCACAGGGAGATCACCTCTGTGCTTTGTGACCGCCTGGGGGGGTGGGATAGGGAGGGTGGGAGAGAGGGTGATGCAAGAGGGAGGAGATGTGGGAGCATGTGTGTATGTATAACTGATTTAGTTTGTTGTAGAGGGAAAACTAACACACTATTGTAAAACAATTATACTCCAATAAAGATGTTTAAAAAAAAAAAAAAATGCTATTATAATCCACCGGCACCTAACAAAAAAACCAAGTTATTAAGAACCTATTATGCTGGCCTATTTTGGGTGATAGCTGCATTTATGGTCTAATCTTCCAACTGACTGCAAGGTACTGGTTTTCCTATCGTTATGAATAATTGAGCCCCAGAGAGGTGAGGAAATTTGCTGAAGTTAACAGCAGGAGAAGAGCGTGGATTTGAACCCAGGTCTGTCTCATTCCAAAACTCCTATTCTTCTGATAATTTCAGGTTGCCTTCCTCAAAAGACTGTGGGAGAAACCAATGAGGCCATGTATGTGGCAATATTTTCACACTGTAAGTGCTACTGAGATGAAAGATATTATTATTATTACTGCAGGTAAAAGACTTTCTTCTGGCATCTCTGATTGTGCCTGCCAACATCGTAACTCTGTATACGTTTTGCATACTTCCCAAAATGATATTATTTGAAAAGTAAAGTCTGTCTTCTTATGTCATTAAGTTAATGTTTTTTCATTTAAAATCAACTTTAGAAAGCTTTCCAAATATGGTATTAAATAAGCTCAAACATCTTAACCACAGAAATATCCCTTGAGAATCCCTAGCCCAGGGCAGCTACAATTAGGACTGGAATGGAGAAAAATGACACCAGACAGAAACGGGGTTTCTTCAATCCTTGCGTTCTGCATGCTCCCTGATTTTTCTCCTCTGAATCACTTTCTTTGTTTCTACAGATGGTAATCTCCCTCTATTGGGGCTGTGTGGACCAATTCACTCCAGTCCATGCATGTGTACAGGTTGGCACCTTGCTGGCTTTTAATGCTCCCTGAGCAAGCAAAGCTTCTCTATTTCAATTCACATTGCTTTCAACACTTAAGAAAAAAATATTCTGCCCTCTATAACATATCACCTCAAGACATAATGTTGATATTTGCTTAATATTTTTCTCTCTAAAATGGATACCATAGACACATCACTAATGATGGCCAAACACTAGTACTTTAAAAGAGCCAAAGGAAGATGGGTCGTGCCTAATAAGGAATAAACACAAATCCTAAATAATAAGCAGTTGAAATGCTTATGCATTATTTTCATGTATCCGCCTTTTAGCACGGTTTGCTTCCTCTGCCTGGAATATCTTTCTTCACTCTCGCCTATTCATTCTTCATGACTTATATCAATAATCCACTTGTGATTTTATAATCTAATAATTTATACTACTGATAAATTTTGAGAATGCATATTTATTTTATTCTGAAAGCAAACATTAGGTCTGTGGATCAAATACTAGGCTTACTATTATTTACAGCAATAACTGTATTGGTTCCTTTTGCCTCATTCTGCCTCTTAGGGCAAGGCGATGAGAGCAAATGTCACACTGCATGTATAGAGAGAGAGGAATCCCAAAATTATGAATCTGGGAACTCGTATAGGAACCACTGCACAGTTTCCCTGCTTTTCTTTTGAGAGAGGGAGAGAAAACTTTCTTTATTAGTATAAAAAAAAAACTCTGTGGAAAAGGTCTCAAAGTTGTTACAACCCTTTGGAATGTAACCAAATGGCTCCTGGGTGTATCCTCCTTTGAAACTTAAACACCTAGATCCAGTTGAGATAAACCTCTGTCTCTGGATTATCTCACTATCTTATGGCTAGTCAGTTATCCTTCACCCAGGCCGCAAGTAAGTTTTTGTTGAGAAAGTATATGATCATGCAGAAACAAAAATATTTACCTGGCTTCCTCTTAACTATCATTCCCATGTCCCCCAAGCACAGTTGGTCACTCTTCCTCAGTGTCACCTCACGTTCCCATAACATTTTTTGATCTACCTAGAATTGGTCTCCAGTGCAACTACAGTTCCAGGCATAAAACAAATAATAAGCTAGAGTTTATTAAATAAATGAATGAACAAATATTTACTGAGCAATCGTATTGTGGAAAAGGCAATCTGATGAAGAATTTCAAAGGCCGAGCACTTTTCAAACTGTTACTCTTACAATAGTACTTTGAGGTAGAGCCACTTCTCTCATTTTCGCCCACGGGAAAATTGATACTTAGAGAGGTAAGGAAATATTCCGAGCTCACACAGCCAGTCAGTGATGGAGCTTGGATCTAAACTCAGATCTGTCTTGCCCAGCAGCTCTTGTTTTTAACTATGACTCCATGATAGGCTCCCAAGAAACAATTCAACGCTTTAAACATGATTGGGTTCCCTAGAAACAGTCTAATATGGAGATTCTCATGCAAATGATTTATTGAAGGGTCTAGTCTCAGGAGAAAGGGAATGAGAGGACCAAGTAGGCAGGGGGCAGGGGTGGGGAGCCAAGGGTGTGCTCTCAACTGAAAACTAGCTTCGGCCTGATCCTATGGTGAGCTCTGGAGCATGAATTCCACTACAGAGTTAACCCCATCTTCAGGCAAGGGGCCAGCCTTCCGCAGCCCCATGTCAATCATTCATTTTCTGTAGTAGTACCCCAGGGTATGAGGGGGCATAATGTCCTAGGATCCAAGGGCATTTCTCCAGGGAAGGGGACAGCTCTGCGTTGTTAGCAAACAGTCACAGAAACAGCGGATGGTTGTGTTGGACTCCTAAAGAGGACCCAGGTAGGATACTAAGAGCATCCTTCCTGGAGGAGCTAGGATGCAGTGGTTTCACCTCTTTGTGGATGGGGCTATAGTCTTTTGGCTTTGACTGGATGTGTACTCCAGCTGCCAAATGAGTATTGGCTGTCTTTCCTCTGGGTCAGCACAGCCTCTAGCTTTAAAGTAAATTGGTTGTTTTTGAAAAAGAGGCTCTGGCTCTGAATCTTGCTGAAAATGTTGGGGCGCTTTGGGCTCAGATTGCCAAAATATGCACTTGGCACTTCTGGGTGAGGCATTCAAAGAGGGTTCCACCTGTACAGCCTCAGGAACCCACTGGAGCAGATTGCTTCTGGGAACCTGTTCCTTGGGCAGAAAATGGCAATTAAGCACCTGTTAACATATGTAATATCAAATGTCATTGTTCAGGTCAATAAGCAATTTTGAATCATCTGTTTAGTTTTCTTAGGTAAATATCTGGGTGTCAGGCAGCCCTTTAATTCATTTATAAACTAAGGAATTATCAGCTTACAACCTAAAATTTAAATTATATGTAAATCACTAATATGTACTGAATGAATATTCTGTGTGGGGTGTCTTGCCCTTTTTAAACATTGCTTTTATATTACAACACTTCTGTAAAGTAGATATTGTTACCTTTTGGCAGATGAAGAAACTGAAGTACAGAGAAGTGAAATAATTAGTCTGATGTCACACAGATAATGAACCCAGATTTAAAATCAGGTCTATTTTTTCAATTACATACACATATGTTAACCCCCAAAGTACAAAAAAGTTTGCTTTCATTATGTGTTCATCAAATCTTAGATTAGATCTTATTTGATTGTTTTCGAAACTCTGCCTGGTGGTTTTTGATAATTTTTAAAGCAAGAAGGATCCAAAATATTTCAGGCCTGTGCCCCATTCTCCATGCAGCAGCCAGGGTGAAATTTTAAAAACCTGATCTGATCCTCTCACCCCCTGTTTATAACCCTTTGGTGGTTCCCACTACACTGAGTATGAAATCCAGACAATTCTCATAGCCTGCCAGGTACCCAGTGGGTTGGACCCTGATGGTCTCCCCAGCCCACCTCATGCCATCCACAGCTTGTTGCCCAGTCCAGCCACACTCCTCTCCTTCCACATGCCTGCTGTTTCCTCTCCCTGTACCACTTTCTATCTCAATCCTTAATTCACCCTCTTCCTTTGCATCTCTTCTCATACCCCGCCTCCTCAGGGAGGCTTTTTCTGATCTCTCAAATTTAAGTGTTTTATATTCTCACAGAAATAGTATCTTTCCTTCTTATCACTTACTGATTCATTCTTTCACAAATAATAATTTGATTAATGCTTATTTCTACCACTGGACTGTAAGCTTGAGGCAGGCACCATATTTCTTGTGCCTACATCCATATTGCCAGGATCTAGAGTTGAGTAACCAACATAAAGCATGTTGTTGAATGAACAAATGAAGGAATGAATTAGTGAATGAATCCTCCCATCCCACCTACTCTACTCTGTCATAACCATATGGTTCAAGCCTGATATAAGGGCCCAAATCTTTTTTCTGTTGATTTATATTGGGCTGGCCAAAAAGTCCGTTCAGGTTTTTCATGTTAGGGAAAAACCTGAACCGACTTTTTGGCCAACCCAATATATAATGCCTAAAATAGCATTATGGAACAGGCTGGCATGGCATGCTGCTCCATGGGGAATAACACAGAGAGCCTTTTCCTTTGCAGAGCAGAAAGGGTAAGCTGACCAACTCCCTAAGGCCTTAGGTCCCACGCACCACAGCTACTGTACAGGAGTTCCTTTCTGTAGCAGGAAATTTCAGATTCATTGGAGCCAGCTCAAAGAAATACAAAGGATCTAGGTATTGGAGCCCTGTTGTGTTAGTTGAATCATCTTGGGAAAGTTGCTTAACTGTTCATGCCCTCAGTTTCATCAACTGTAACGTGAAATTATGGATCTGAAAGCAATGCGCATACCAGACAGGGGATGATCATAACTAGAAACACAGACCTTAGGTCAGGAAGATGTAGCACAGGGGATTTCATACTGTGCTCTGCAGAATTCCAAGATTCACAGGTGTCTATGTGGCCACTGGAGGTAAAATGAGGGTAATAGGGCAAGGAACCAAGTAGGATTCTTTTGTGGTCCTTGCTGCCATTTCAATAAAAGCAGACCCATTTTAATCTGTTTTACATATCAAGATTCCAAAGAGCATTTCATTTGGAAATATGTTTTAGCTGCTAAAAAAAAAAGTTTGAAAACCACTTATTTTATCTTGCAATACCATTTTACAGGTGAAAAAACCAAACCCAGGGAAATCTCATACAGCTGGTCAATTCAGTTACAAGACTTATTTGCCTATCATCTCCTCCTCATTACATGCTTAGGCTTTGTAGTAACTTTTTCCAAAAGCGTATAGATCATTTTTGCAAAATGCCCTTTGCTGCTCTCACTAAGTTTAGTAAATCAGGAAACTGGGCTTCTAGGCTCAAGTATATAACTAACTGGCTGTATAACTTTAAGCAACATACAACTATTCTGATTTCAAGTTTCCTGTCTGAAAAGTGAAGATAACAATACCTGGACTGCGTCGTGGAGAGTGGTTGTGAGGAACAGATAACAGTAAAATGCAAAATTGCTTTGACTACTATAAAACATCATCTATCTTTGAGCCTAAAACAATGCTCTATCGTCACCATTTAATAAATGTTTATTGAAGAAAGAAAAGAAAAGCAAGAAGGGAGGGAAGGAAAGAAAGGCAGAAGGTTTAATTCTATTCCTATCTCATTGATGGTAAATTTCTAATCTCATAGAAATGGAAACACTCATAAAATGCAATTGCCACATTCCTCCATGGTGAATGGAGACTCACAATCCCTGACTTTGGTCTTGTGGGTCCCAGATTCCACACAACTGATTCCAGCCCTGAAATGGTTTGCTTCACAGTCTGGCTGAATGAATGCAATGCCCAAGCCCTGGAATAGGAAACCCAAAATGTGGTTCAGTGAAACCTAAAATGTGTTTTGCCCCCAGACCTTTTCTTTTTATCTTTCAAGACCCATGTAATTTAATGGAAATTGAAGAAGTGTGGGACAGATTCCACTCCTTCCCCACATCTCCCCATCCACTGTACCCATTAACTTCAAAGGAATTTAGCCTGGAAGGAAGCAAATGTGGGTGTAGAAAGGCATAAGATGTAGTGGTTCTTTGAGAGCAGGGGTGGGGGGATGGGAAATGTCCAAGTTCTTCAGCCACCAAAACCACAGCATATGGGACATTTCTTTTCACTGAATGTGTCATGTGCAGAGTGGCTCTCTGAAGATGCAATTCACTCTCATATCCTCAAGTATGCTTCCTATACCTCCCAGACCCTAGGGTTTCCAGTGGCCTAAACTGCCTCCCCGGCCCCTGCCCTCACTCTGACTCTTCCTAGAGGTGTCCATCTGACTGAACATATCAAAAACCAAATCCATCATTTATTCTTCCCCTACAACCAATATATAACTAACAATGTTATCACCATCCTTCTTGTTATTAACCTATAATTCTTAGACCCATCCTTGACTCTTCTCCCTTGCTTCACCTCCATTTCCAATCAATTAAGTAATTTTCTTCTTATTCTTCATGGTCTCATTTTCCCTCTTACATTCATTTCCTATGTAGTGCCATTGCTGCAACTTTATCTCATGCTCTGTTATCTCGAATATGAACTGTTACAGTAGCATGGATAATATTTACTTAGACCAAGATTTCTCAAACTTAGAACTATTGAGATTTTGGACTGAATAATTGCTTGTTGAGGAATAAGGAGAGGGATGTTTTCTGCCTTATAGGTTGTTTAACAATATCCCTAGCTTTTATCCACTAGATGCCAATAACGCTCCTCCCCCTCCCCCTGCCGTGTGATGACACCCAAAAATGCTTCCAGGCATTGCCAACTGTCCCCAGGAGGGAAAAATCTCCCTGGTTGACAACCACTGTTTTAAATCAAGAATGTCAGATACTCACCATACATGTCATCCTTCTTGAGATTATGGGGCAAACTTGTAACCAACCAATCATGATATTTTATCCTGTCCTAATCTAGCCTCTCTGCTCATCAAGATCGAGGATTATGTATTTTTATTGCTGTACCTCCAGTGCCTAACTTCCTGACTGGCACTTAAAAGGTCCTTGAAGTATACTTTTGAAAGAAAGAAATGAATGAATCCATCACTCCTTGCTCCACACCACCATTGGGTGTTAAAGAATTCCACAGGCCAAGGCTTTCAGTGTCTCCTGAGAGATATTTATCACCACGTGAAATGCTCTTATCACCAACTGCATGTATTTATTGGGTTGCCTTTAAGGACATAGGAAATAATTATGTTTTAGGGGATTTATAGGACTCATGATTTATATGTTATTCATTTAATCATGTGAGTAAGGTTATCTCCAATTTACAGATAAGGAAACCAAGTTTCAGACATTTGTCCAAATGGGGCAGAACCAGGATGCAATTTGAGGCTTCAACAGCATATAGCTCTTGATACTTATTTCTCTTTTCCTATCCTTCCAGTCTCTACTTAGTTCTCTGAGAAAAATCTCTCTTAAACCCAGGTTCTTTTTTTTTTTTTTTTTTTTTTTTTTGCGGTATGCGGGCCTCTCACTGTTGTGGCCTCTCCCGTTGCGGAGCACAGGCTCCGGACGTGCAGGCCCAGCGGCCATGGCTCACGGGCTTAGCCGCTCCGCGGCATGTGGGATCTTCCCGGACCAGGGCACGAACCCGTGTCTCCTGCATCGGCAGGCGGATTCTCAACCACTGCGCCACCAGGGAAGCCCAAACCCAGGTTCTTTGCAGAAATAAAACATGAGTGGTTAACAGGAGCTCTAGGGCAAGAAATGGTATTCTTTGCCTCATCTAACCACAGCTCATTGCTCAGCCCAAGTGTTCAATGCAAGAAAGGGAAAGAGCTTGCCTTCTGGGCCAAGTTTTATACCATCTGAAAGCCAGTTGAATTTAGTTTAAAGTATTAGAACTTAACATCACAAACTAAAGAACAATCTAAGTGTGCAGGGTCAGGAGCATAAGATGACCTTTCTTCCACACAAATATAGAAAGCTATCAGCAGTGAGAACCCAACTTCCAAAGACCAGGAGAGCAATAGGTACATATCCACGAAGACCTGGTCATGAACCCAGGAAGGAAAGGAAAAAGGAAGAGATGGAAGGAAAAAAAAAACAAAGTAATAAAAGTGTAAGGAAGAAGTTATATAGGCTAATATTGGGAAGGGGGTGGCTTATGGAATGTAGAATTCAAATGATCTATGTTATTTCCATCTTAGGCATCATTGTTAATTTTAAGCATGGGAAAGAATGGTCATTCTTTAAAGGATATGCAGACTTTTAATATTACCTTCACAGAACTACACTCATAGAAGTAAAACATTATTAGAAGAGACAGCTAGAGAGAACCAGAGCTCATTTGAACAACTTGCTAAATTTTTAGATGAGGAAATTGAGGTCCCAGTAAAGAAAAATAACCCCAAGAGACATATGACAAATGAATGGCAGGGACAAGAACCCATGCTCCTTGTACTTTGCACAATGTTCTTTCTATATATTCACCCAGATTCTTCTGCCATTTTGTGACACCCCCCCCTTCCATGAATTACCACTGGAGGCTCATCATGGAAATTATACAGGCAACTGGAAACATGAAAGTTTGGCTACCCTCTCTAGAACATTTATTCTGCATGTGAGTGAGTGCAGAAAACAGTTTGCACTTCATTTATTCATGTGTAAATTTTGAATTAAGTTGCACCACATAAATTCTCCTGAAAAATGATGCAATTAAGCCTGGACTGTTTGAGAAGGACAACAACATGTGGTTGTGATTATAATGGCAAAACATCTTGGTAACACACTGACTTATTAGTACAGTAATTAGTGTTGGTGCAATGCATACTGAATAGTTCATAAAACAAATAATGCAATGTAAAGCCTGAAAAAGAGTCATAATTCTCAAGTGAACAATCTTTGTATATTTTGCCTGTGACATCAACAATTTGGGCCAAATTGTTTCAGCCACTGCATATAAGAAGGTCTGCTTCTCTCTTTTTTCTTTTTTTTTTAACATCTTCATTGGAGTATAATTGCTTTACAATGGTGTGTTAGTTTCTGCTTTATAACAAAGTGAATCAGTTATACATATACATATGTTCCCATATCTCTTCCCTCTTGTGTCTCCCTCCCTCTCATCCTCCCTATTCCACACCTCTATGTGGTCACAAACCACCTAGCTGATCTCCCTGTGCTATGTGGCTACATCCCACTAGCTATCTATTTTACGTTTGGTAGTGTATATATGTCCATGCCACTCTCTCACTTTGTCTCAGTTTACCCTTCCCCCTCCACATATCCTCAAGTCCATGCTCTACTAGGTCTGTGTCTTTATTCCCATCTTACCCCTACGTTCTTCATGACCTTTTTTTTTTTCCCCTTAGATTCCATATATATGTGTTGGCATACGGTATTTGTTTTTCTCTTTCTGACTTACTCCACTCTGCATGACAGACTCTAGGTCCATCTACCTCACTACAAATAACTCAATTTCATTTCTTTTTATGGCTGAGTAATATTCCACTGTATATATGTGCCACATCTTCTTTATCCATTCATCTGTTGATGGACACTTAGGTTGCTTCCATGTCCTGGCTATCATAATTAGAGCTGCAATAAACATTTTGGTACATGACTCTTTTTGAATTATGGTTTGCTCTGGGTATATGCCCAGTAGTGGGATTGCTGGGTCGTATGGTAGTTCTATTTTTAGTTTTTTAAGGAACCTCCATACTGTTCTCCATAGTGGCTGTATCAATTTACATTCCCACCAACAGTGCAAGAGGGTTCCCTTTTCTCCACACCCTCTCCAGCATTTATTGTTTCTAGATTTTCTGATGATGGCCATTCTGACCGGTGTGAGATATCTCATTGTAGTTTTGATTTGCATTTCTCTAATGATTAATGATGTTGAGCATTCTTTCATGTGTTTGTTGGCAATCTGTATATCTTCTTTGGAGAAATGTCTATTTAGGTCTTCTGTACATTTTTGAATGGGTTGTTTGGTTTTTTGTTATTGAGCTGCATGAGCTGCTTGTAAATTTTGGAGATTAATCCTTTGTCAGTTGCTTCATTTGCAAATATTTTCTCCCATTCTGAGGGTTTTCTTTTGGTCTTGTTTATGGAATCTTTTGCTGTGCAAAAGCTTTTAAGTTTCATTATAGATCAATGAAACAGGATAGAAAGCCCAGAGGTAAACCCACGCACATATGGTCACCTTATCTTTGATAAAGGAGGCAAGAATATACAGTGGAGTAAAGACAGCCTCTTCAATAAGTGGTGCTGGGAAAACTGGACAGGTACATGTAAAAGTATGGAATTAGAGCACTGCCTAACACCATACAAAAAAATAAATTCAAAATGGATTAAAGACCTAAATGTAGGCAGAACACTCTATGACATAAATCACAGCAAGATCCTTTTTGACCCACCTCCTAAAGAAATGGAAATAAAAAGAAAAATAAACAAATGGGACCTAATGAAACTTAAAAGCTTTTGCATGCCTCCCTCTTGAGTGCAGATTATTGGAAAAATCTTCAACTTCTGGCAAAATACATAATTAGTGTATAAAATCTGGCAAATTAGAGCAAAATTAACTCTGTTAGGGACCAATTATGTAAATACTAAAAAGTGAGTGAACATTAGCTGCATAATCTTGGATTCTGGAGTAAGTTGGGCCAACAGCAGTCATTAAAAACCACAAAACTAAAACTATCAGTCCCATAATACTACATCCTAGAACTGGATGAAATCCTGAGACATTGTTTTTACTGATCTCCTAACTTCAAACAGTAAGGTTTTACAATTCTATTTTATGAATAAATTAACTTCTTCCCAGAAAACCCCAATAAGTAGAATCACAGAAAATGTGTTCCTAAAATGTGGAGGTATCTTAGTTCCCATCCAAATTCCATCTTTATCCAGTACATTAATTTACCTTCAAATATCTCCTGGAATCTTAGGATCATGCCTTTTATAATCTTACCAAGAGATAGAAATGTTTCATCTAAAATACTGGTTAAGAGAAGTCCAAGGGTAGAACACTAGAAAACTTCCTCTGGACTGTCTTTGGCTGGTTATCAACATACTTGAAGTGATAGGTAACTTATATACATTCAACAGCAAGTAATAACAAGTAACTTGTACCTTGGGAAGGTGCTGAGAAGGGGAAGGAAACCAGGTTAGCACAGAGCTGAGGTGGTCCTGCACAGGGCAGGATTCTTCTTTGAATGGATTCAACAAGAGTCAGTCACATGGTCAGTGAGGTATAAAAACTCAGGCTTTGTCTTCTCTCATTGTGATATCCATGGAAATCAAGAATCTGAGCAGATTCTTAAAGTCACAAAGATGGTCTCACCATGATCTCAGATAGGAAATTTTTTGTGACACTGTCCCAGCCAGTGTCCTAGGCACATAGAATGCAGTGTTTGTGAGGGTGCTAGAAAGGGTTAGGCAGTATGTGACAATCCTGTGAGTGGTCTGGGGATCATATCAGGCAGTGTCTGAAGCCATGGCTAGAGGTGGAAATTCCCCTTAACTACAATGGGACCAGGAAAGGGTGCATCCCAGAAAGGATCAATAGTTTGTCAAAGGTCACACAGATAGAAATGAGCTAAGCCAAGATTTGAACCCATTCAGTTAGCGGTAGAGGTTCTACTTTATAGGCTCTTGCACATACTGTTTATACTACAGCTGCCTCTTAAAATGAGTAAGATAAATTCTAGTTCTAACCTGCTTGTGAGTGTGAGCCTACTATGACATGATCTGTTTGGGTTAAGGATAATTCAGATAACAGAGGGGCTTACCCCATGATTGAAATCATCAGTCCATAATTGTAAGGAGCTGGGGACAATAGGAAACGGACAAAAAGATTCACTCAACCTATGACTAATAGAGTCAAGAGAAGCCACCCTTCCTGTCTCCATCATACTATATGGATCTCATGAAGATCTTGTTGATATCCAAGTGTACTTTTCTATGTACTTCTGGTCTGGTAGTCTACTAGTGCTCAAAACAAACTCAGACTCATGGGTTTAAAATTCTATCTTTGCCTCATGTTCTTGGTGACCACTTGGACACTTTATTCTCCCTTCTCTGAGTCTCAGTTTCATCATCTGGAAAATGGCAATAAAAAGATTTGATATGAATATATACACTGTTAAATGAGAAACCATTTGTAAAGCATGAACATGAGGATTGGAATGATGACTATTGAATTATCTTTAGTTTTGTGACATAGGCTAGAGATTTAACTTCTTTCCCCTCAGTTTCCACTTCCATGGACTGAAAATCATAATGGAACCTACTTCTTAGGGTTTGTATAAAGCTTAAACACATTAATCCATGTAAAATGCTTATAAAGCTTTACAAAATATGCCAGGTACATGACAACTATTGCTGTAAATTATTATTATTCTTCGCAGAGTGCTTACTTGATTCACTTTCTCTTTCCCTCACCTTTCTTCATTAAACAAGAAAATAAAGTTAGTGAGAGTCTAGAATTTGACATGTTGAATTCTTATAAAACTTCTAGATAGAGCAGTTTGTTTTTCTTTGGGTGTGCTCTGCATCACTTTCTTTATATCAAATGTGTGTAGTTACGAGATGCCCAGGAATACACACTGTGGCTTAATATATCATTTGCAAAGAGAATAAAGTTACTTGGAGTCAGCTTGTGTGTCTGGAGTCCAAATTCCAGCTCTGCCATTAAATTGTGTTATGATCTAGAGCAATTCTCTTACTTGTTCTGACCCATCTTGGGAAAAATAGTGTGTATATTTTACACTGCTCCATAATCACAATGGAATGCTCTTTTAAATCAGTGATAACCAAGTCTGAATCTTACTGCTGCCACGTGCTAGCCATGTGATCATGGTAGGTTACTCAACCTCTCTAACTCTCAATGTCTTATCTGCAAATCCTTGAGAATACTGTCTGCTTCAAGAGGAGCATGAGAGAGTTAAGTGAGCTCAGGTAGGAGGATGTGCTTAGCCTTGTACTTGGCTCATGGGAGGGACCCTCAAGCTAAAGTATATGTTTAAGTGCATATCATACACCAAAGTAACTCTGTATATATTTATTTATTTACTTACTTTTTATTTTTATTTTTTAACCCTTTGTATTTTGATTCAACACTAAATATCCCTTGGTCTCATTTTTAAACTTTGGGCATGTGTATTGTTAAGGGCAGAGTGATAATGTGATTGTTCACTAGGCCTTGATGCACCTTTTCAATATGTTCCTGAGTCACTTATTCTACTAGCAATGGTTTTGTTCAGCAAAATATCTACTAGCCAGTTTCTGGGTAGAATTAATGCAAGATAATAGGAGATCCAAACAGGAAATCCTCTGTGAAGACGTCTCTGAATATATCATCATAATTAAGCCTCTTCCACCCTCTTACTGAGCCTTTTACTTTCCTCCTACAACTTACGATGGGTGTATCTGTTTGTAAGACTCTCTTGCACTCAGAGCTGTGAAATCCTTGAGACTAGTAGGGGCTGAATTTTTTATTTTTATATCCCCAATATCTATAATAAGTCCAGTGTCTAACACAGAGTGGGTGCTTAATAAATATTCAATAAATTAATTAATATAAAAACCCTTCCCTCCTTCCAGTCCCTCCTCCACTGTCAGACAAATAGGTACCCTTGAAGTTACACGGATTCTCTAAATGGCTATGGCCATTATGATTGAGTTAGGGAATTATTGGAAGACACATTTTATAACTCTTGCCATAATTAATGTGACAAGAAATAATAACTGACTTAGTAATGTAATCAAATCAGAATGTATTTGATTTGATCTGTCAAGTTGTTATTCATATCTCTAATCCTTCTAGTCAGAGCTTGTAATGTGTAATTATTTCTGAAAGCAATGAAGTCAGGCATAGTCCCTGTCAGGCTTGAAGGGAAGAAATGAAGCACTGTTGGATCCTTCATCAATTCTGTAAACCTGGAAGGGTGGGGAGATGTGCCTTTTGCCCAACCAAACGGGAAAATGCACATACCCTTCATACGCATATGCTCTACCCATTTGCGTGGTGTTTACTAAGCTACAGGGTCATCAGCCCAGTTCTTCAAAACATAAAAAGTCATTCTTTAATGTACATACAATGCCGATAAAGATGGAAAGAGTGGTCAGCTTCTTTGGACAGCTTCTAAAAGTGCAAAGGAACTTCCCACGAGAGCTGGGATATTCATATATATTATTTTTCTTCCTCAAAAACTATCTGCCTTGTCATCCCCATCTTAAGAGGAAGGACTAAGGTTCAAAATATTAGGAAGTTAAGCCAAGATAACACATTTAATTTCAGAACTAGATTCCTAAGACATGCCTCTGTCCTGAGAATCCATACTCTACTGCCAGACAGAACATTTGCATTTATATAAATACCTTGACCTTATCTGCCTTAGTCTATTCGCTAACTGCTCTTTTTGATTGAAGAATTTCTGAAATAGAGAGCTAGTATTTACAGAGATCCCCTCCTAAAAAATAATAATGTACTGTAACAACATCAGCATAAGCATTCATTCAACTTATTCAACAAATATTGAAACCCTGACCATTTGTAAGGTACTGAAGATACACAAATTAAAAACACAGCCTTTCCCTGTAAGAGTTCAATGACTAAGAATTTTGACAGAGAATAATTATTGCCCTGATGGAAATATGTGAAGGCAGCATATGAGAAAGTGATGGTTTCCTAGGGAAGGTTTCCTAGGGAAAGTGATGGTTGAACCAAGTCTTAAAGAAAAAAGTTGGACTTTTCCAGGAAGACAAGCAAATGGCATCACAAGCAAAAGGAATAGTATGTGCAAAGGCCCAGAGGTATGAGGTGTACAGAATAGCTGGATCATAGGGTAAAGCCAGACAGAAGATGGTTAACTAGAGAAGACAGATTAGAATTGTAAAACGACAAGAAATTTGTTTTGTTGAAACAAAAGAATCTGAACATCTCAACTTTTCTCCTATCCTTTGAAAAATTTTCCAATAAATACTTGAAACCTGTTTTGATATTTTTGCATTACTATGGCTGAAGTTTCTAGGCATGCTCGAAAATGAGAATAAAATTCTCACCCATAGTATTAAATTCTAATATTATGTTCATAATTTGCTTAACTGTCCTAGGATTACTTCAAATGGATACATTTTATTGTGTATAAGTTATATCTCAATAAAGTTGACTGAAAAAAAACAGGAATTAGCCTGAATTAGTTGGTAAAATCTGAGATAATTTGCTCATCAAAAAATGAATAACTGGGGCTTCCCTGGTGGCGCAGTGGTTGAGAGTCCGCCTGCCGATGCAGGGGACACGGGTTCGTGCCCCAGTCCGGGAAGATCCCACATGCCGCGGAGCGGCTGGGCCCGTGAGCCACGGCTGCTGAGCCTGCGCGTCCGGAGCCTGTGCTCCGCAATGGGAGGGGCCACAGCAGTGAGAGGCCCGCATACCACAAAAAAAAAAAAAAAAAAAAAAAAAAAAAAAAAAAAATGAATAACTGAATGAAAAAGGAATCCATTAGTTCATAGTGATGTTAAGATATATAAATAAAAATAGTACACTGTACATAAAGACTTTGAGGTGATTAAATAATACATGTAAATCCTCTAGAACAGTTCTTGTCTATGTTGTAACTGTATGATACATGGTAGATAAATGAGGAATATGCAGTAAATTGAGGATTTCATTAGTGCTCTCCTAAAGCTAATGAAAGATAAAATCAGTTCATCAACTTTTTACACACATTCCTCCCTCCTCAGTCAGCTTCAGTTTTCTTCTTTTGCAGGTTAGCTGGAGCAAAGCATACCTCCCCTTTCTTCATCCTCTATCTGATGTGCTTTTTATATTAGCGGAGGCTGGGGTACATGATCAGGTTTGCCTATTGTGATGATCTTTAGAGTTTTCACCCAATACTTCTGGTTCTCCTTCCAAGCCCACGATAGGATTTCACTTCCCTGCCTCCTTGAATTTACAGGTTGCTTCCTTCATCCAGGCAATAGGAGCAGAAGTATTGTGTGTCATCTGTGGACAGACACTTTAAGATCCAGTGTTCTAACTCACCACATCTCCTTTTCCTGTGGTGATGACTGTGGAAGCTCGTGTCAAGATGGATCCCTGAATGAGTACAAGGATTCTGCTGTCAATGTCTATTGGACACATACCTGGAGTGTGAAATAACCAGTTGGTTTTAATCCACTGAGATTTGAGGATTGCTTCTTATTGCACATAACCTAGTCTATCCTAATTGACATCCATGTTAGCTTGCCCAGGGCCCAACAGAGTGGATGATCAATCAAAGTCTAATGAGTTGAACTAATTTCCTTGCAAAGACCTAGACTCACCAGGAAGATCTCAGGCTGAATTTGCCTATCTTTGAGTTGAAGCAAATTTGCCTCCCCTTCAATTGCTTCTAGTGATATATTAGACAAATGCTTCTAATTTTTTATCACCATTGTCTCTGCCTTCCTTGAGGAGAGAGGGAAATATTTCCCTCCTAATTTTCTACATCCTGTTGCAAAGAGTAGTTTGCCTAATGACACACTGGGTAGCAGAGACTACAAAGAAAAGACTTCTCACTGAAGAAGAGCTTTGGCCTCCTCTTCCAAGAAAAGATCTGTAAGAATCAGAATCAAAAACTGGAACCTAGAATTTATTCTTAAAGATGAAGGAAAGTGACACTTCCTACCATTAAATGGCAGAAACAGTTTTCCTGCAAAAATGTTGCCTGTTAAAAATATCACATGCAATGCCTCAATGGCATAGATATTGCCATCTCTAGCCACTCTGCATGGGAAGGAGTAAGAGGTGGTTGTCATAAGCCCTAACATCACACCTTTCCCTGATTCAGTCCTGGGTTAGTCCACTCCACAGATGCTCCAGGCAGAGGAGAAGGGAATCCGTGTGCTTGTCTCCTCCTTAGTTCCTTGCTTCACCAAGTGCCCGATTTCCAGCAGCAAAAGTCATTGGCAGAACTTTGGCTTCTACTGTCCTCCAGCTTCTCTACTTGCCAATCTTGAGTCCAAATGAAGATGTTCTTTTCTCCATGAGGTGGCCAGAAACTGACAAAAACAATCTCATCTTGGCACGGCCTATTTTTCTTCACAATGGAAACCACAAAGGCAGTCATTCCTTTGATATTAAAAGTTTCTCTTTTATTTTTTAACTTTAATATTATATATTGGCGTATAGTTGATTAACATTGTTGTGTTAGTTTCAGTTGTATAACAAAGTGATTCAGTTATACATATACATGTATCTATTTTTCTTCAAATTCTTTTCCCAATTAGGTTGTTACATAATATGGAGCAGATTTCCCTGTGCTATACAGTAGGTCCTTGTTGGTTATCCATTTTAAATATAGCATCGTGTACATGTCAATACCAAACTCCCTATCTAAACCACCCTCCCCACCCTTCCACCCTGGTAACCATAAGTACGTTCTCTCAAATGAACTTGTTTACAAAACAGAAACAGATTCACAGACTTAGAGAAGCTTCACTTTTCTTGATGGCTGGCTACCCCACCTCTCCATTTCTCTCTTCCTCTTCACAGTGGCAAAACATCCCAACTCAAAAATTCCATCCATTATATCCCTACTCATTATTCAGATTCCGTGTCAATGGCATGCCCTAGATTTTGTTTCTGAAGATAGAGTTACTCCACCAAATACTGCACAACATAGATCCTGGCACAGCTTACAGATGGACACTCAGTTAATGCTATTCCAATGAACAAATAATATAATCAAAGGATATGAGTCTAAAATGTAAAATACCTGAGGATAGGTGCAATGACTTATATGCCTTTATACTCCCAACATTTAGCATCCTGCTTGCCACATAATAGGACTTAAGAAACAACTGTATGGTTAACAGTATGGGGTTTGGAGTAATATTCCTGATTCACTTTTTAGTTTTACCACTTAATAGCTGAGTGTCACTGAAAAAAATTACTTATTTATGTCTCAGTTTCCTCATTAGCAAAATAAGACTGTTATAAGAGTTAAATGAGATAATATGTACCAAATTCTTAGGATAGAGTAAGCTCTCAATAAAGACTATTCATGGAGTTTCACACCTCAATATCTTAGTCTCCTTATTAATATTGCCTAAGCTTCTAAAATTTTTACTGTTTCAAAGGCATATGCACCAGCACCTGGCAATTTAGATATTCATGTGATCCAGGGTGTCAGATCCTTAATCATAAGGTGCTTATGGGGGACTTCCCACTTCTTCAGCCTGATGAATTCATTTAAGAAATTATGTCTATCATACACAAGAAGGTCAGATATGCAGAGGTTTCTGTTTTAAAACCATAGCCTGGAGAATGGGAGGAAAGGGATGTGTGTCAGGAATACATCACAACTGATTGCCTCAAGCATGCAGGTGGGGCAGCAATGTCTACAAAAGTGGTTTTTCCTTTTACAAAGAAGAAAATGAAGTCACAGCATTCCACAGGAAGATTCAGTCATCATTAGTGGTATGAATAATTTATCATCAGCTTCCTAAACCAGATCATAACACTTTTGTTGTCTGCTCAAAGAGCAGAGAGGCTGTTCAACAACAACAAATTAGTTGCTCCCCAAAAAAACCCATCTCTCTCATCCTTGAACTTGCCTTTTCTGAAAATTGCAGATGTATCAAGGTACCAGTTGAGCCAAAGAACACAGAGTAGATATTTGTTAAAAAAAAAAAAAAAAAAAAAACAGGGAAAAGAATCAAAAACACTGTATTTAATACATTTTAAAGGATCATTTCCTTTCCCTTGTTTCCCTAAAATCATCCAAAACCATTCCATATTGAATATGTTTTCCAAGCACAAAATTGTGTTTCTGAATATGATAGAAGACTGATAGCCATGAGGCTTAAGGATGAGTATAAGAATGAATGCGGTTTCTAATCTTCTGAAGCTCCAGCGCCAGCAGCAGCTCTGTTGTAGCCAAATGTGAAAAAGTACCAGTGTTCAGGCACTGAGCCCGGTTTCTTGGAAGACCAGTTAAAATAGTAAGTGTTTGATACAAGCCAACATGAAAATCAAAGCCATACCTGGAAGCAAAGCAGAGTTGAGGTTGTTCCTTTGGAATTATTATGTGTTTGAAATGGAAACTTTTCAGAAGGCTGGAATGATTCCTTTAAGTCACTTGACCTCTTAAACACAAAACTCTTTTTTCCCCTTTAGAGAAGAAGGGCAGGAAGGAAGGGATAGAAAGACATTTGAAAAGTCAGAGAAGGCCTTACAAGTAACTGTCCTAGAGCAAGCCCTACAGAGGAAGAGAGTTACCATGCAGAAAATCTCCCTGCTAACTCTCCCCACTAGGCTGCCCTTCACAGATGTTCCTGAGTTTGCTAGATAGCAATTCCCAGCTCCCCAGATTCCAAGTGAGAAAGTAGGAAAAGTAATTGGTTGCTATTAGATATGCATTCTGAAGTAGAAATGAATGTGGGCAGTGAGGAATTTCTGGCCTGGATTAGAGGTTCCATGGTAATTAAACAATAATGACAAAGAAGATTCCAATAACATATTTGGAACCCAAAGAGTGGGTTAGAAACTCAAATGGGTAACGTGCCTCTTTCAGGTTATCTCAGGAAAACATGCTGTGCTTTCTATAAAGGGAAAGCACATGCTGTGCTTTCTATTGTCTTTTCCCTGGACTAGACAATCATTACTGAATGTATTGATATACTTTCAATCATAGAAACATTTGTTGAGTGGACATGGTGTGTTAGGCCCCATGCTAGAGGCAGGGTGCATTGACTTGACTAACACCCCTTGTTTGGCCTTGCTGCATTCAGAATATTCCAATTTCTCATTATATTTTTAGGAGGTGCTATGATACTTTTCAAAGAGAAATAGATAATCCCACAAGACATACTTCTTCCAGGTAGAGTTTATTGTCTTTAAACACTTCCTGGGATCCTTCTGGATTCTTTGGATTAAGTTGTGGCATGAAGATTTGTTAGACTGCCATGGTCATGGCAAAATTGGGTGGGAAATACAGAGTTCCCATATAGCTCCTTCTACCACAGACCTAGTACTTGTTTTTAAATAAAAATCCTAGCTTTGCAAAGATGTGACATCATCAGAAGGAAGGTAGTGTGATCTGATATTGAAACTCTGAACTATCCAGAGCTAGTAACTCACATGGTCTCTGAAAGATGTTGAGTATCACTGGGTTTTTCTTGAAAATTTTTTTAAAGGCCTTTATGAATTAGCTGCAGCACCCTGGGGTGCCTCAGCACACAGTTTGGGAAGTACAGGCTTAACATATTTAATCCTAGGAATGGCGTTCTAAACATAGAAGTCTATGATGAAGTGGAAAGCTAATGAGGATTAGAATGGGATATACTTATTGGCATTGTGACACTGGCCATGCGACTGAACTCTCTGAGCCACAGTGCCCTCTCTAAGAAATGGAAAAACCTTCCTGATTTTATAAGGTTATAATGCTGGTTAAGAGATAACATTTGGAGGCTTGCTCCAAGGCTTGCTGTCTCTATTATTGGGTGCACTATAACAGGTGCAAGAAAGGGATGGTTGATGGAGCAAGTACAGTCCCTAAAAAGACCCAAATCTGCATGATCAAAGCAGAACAGATGCGTTAGATTCAGACTAACCCTGCAATAACAATTACAACACCAAAATAAAAACAACAACAACAAGGTATGTAGTGACTTTCTAATCATCTGGGAGTCAGTATAGTGTAGTATAGTCTGACCACTTACATAAGTTAGAATCCTAGTTACTTAACCAATTTGTGCCTTATTTAATAAGCACACCTGGCTCATGTCAAGCACTTAGCATATTACCTGGCACATAGTAAGTGCTCAATAAATGTTAACAGTCATTAGTATGTGCTATATGCTCACCTGGCCCTTACATAACTTCATTCTACGCTCACAACTACATTTTGTAATTTGTACTATTGTGTTTTCTTAAATTTCACCTTTAAAGTCCTCAAAGCTGCTAAGAGTCATGGAGTAAGACCCAAATCTGAGATATTTCTATTATATTATTCTAAATGAAATCAGAGCTCTTGATTTTTAAATTATTATGTGTAGTGTAATGTTTCTGAAATCAAGGGCTGAGATCCAAGTATGAATGAAGTCACAAGAAAAAACTCAGTTGCACATTACTGATTTCAGGCTCTTAAGTTAACAAAACAGGCCGACTTATTGAGGGCAGTGGAAAGGAAGAACTCAGTGACACCAACCACTCACTTTCACCTTCTTAAAGAGCTTACTCCTTTAGTCTGACTGGTCCCACTCAGGTCAATGTAGCTGCTGATGGATATGGTGCTGAGGGTGCATCAAGGACCCCAGCTTAAACCCTACTATGCCCTCATCTTTTGCTACTTTTCCTTGTAAGACTATCACTGACAAAATTTTGTTTGAGATGGACCACGAATTTTACAGGCATCGTTTTTAATGATTGGATTTATTTTACCAACTGCTCAAATTACTTGAGAATATATTTTAAAAACTTAATACTCTATGCCTCCCTCCTTCACCAGCTCCAGTCCCCTGAGATAACTAATGTTATCAAGTTGGTGTGTTTTCCTCAACAATCTTATTTATTATTTTTATTATGGCTATTTTGGGTCTCCATTGCTGCACACGGGCTTTCTCTAGTTGCAGCGAGTGGGAGCTATTCATCTTTGCGGTGCGTGGGCTTGTCATTGAGGTGGGTTCTTTTGTTGCAAAACACAGGCTCTAGACACGCAGGCTTCAGTAGTTGTGGCACACAGACTTATTTGCTCCACAACATGTGAGATCTTCCCAGACCAGGGATTGAACCCGTGTCCCCTGCATTGGCAGGTGGATTCTTAACCACTGCACCACCAGGGAAGTCCCATTCCTCGACAATTTTTTCCACACTCATATGAACAAATACGTATCCTTAGTTATAGGATTTTATTTTAAAATAGGACCATGTTATTTATATTACTCTGTAACTTGTTTTTTTTTCCTTCAAAACTATCATGGACATTCCTCCATATCAATTCGGATAAATCCAAAATATTCTCTTTTTTTCTTAACACTTATTAGTAGTTGATATTATATACTTATTTGCTTATGTTTTTATCTATCCCATTAGGCTATAAACTTCATGCTATTGGCAAATGTGTATTTTGTTTACTGCTGAATACCCAGTGTCTAGAACCATGCCTAACACATGACTGGTGTTCAATTAATATTTGCTTAATTGAACTAATAAACTAATGAATGTGTATGTGCCTTTCCTTCTACCTGGAGGGCCCTATTACCCCTGCAGTTCTGACTACTTACACTCAGGCTTCATGTGCAAGAACTGAAGTAGTCCCTCTATAAATCCTTCCTTCCTACCACTCTCCCATAAATACATTATTGCTCCATCTTTGAGCCCCCAAAGCTATTGATTCTATGGGTTTTTGAGCAGAACAGATGAGACAATATATCCCTAGGAGCCATCTTGGTGAATGGAACATGGAAAATATTCAATAAACTGGTAGTTACATTAAGTCATTTTTATTCCATACATTTATGAGATTGGTACTACTGTGATTTCAACTCTATAGTTGGAAAAACTGAAAGCCAGAGAAACTGAGTAATTTACTTGAGGTTTGGTAAATGGCAGAAGCAGGATTGAAGATTAGTTCTGTCTGATTATAAAGCCCACATTCCTAGTTAATACATTTTCAGTCTCCCTGTCATTTTCCAATTAAAAGAAATACACTGTGTGGCTGAGACTACTTCTCAAAACCTGTCTATTGTCCTCTTGGACACATGGGATGACTATGTTCTCAGCCTCCCACGAAATCAGATGTGGCCATGTGACCAATTTCTGGTGAATGAAATGTCACTTGAAGTGATCCTCACCACTTACAGGCCTAGGAATAAAAATCTTCCACATGACCTTGTCTCTCTACACTGTGGCTTCAGCCCAGATGCAAGAATTCAGCAGAAGATTCCAATACTTAAGGCATCTAAGATGAGGAAGCAAGAAAATTGAGGGATTATGGATCCCCAGCTCACTGAATGGAAGATCTTTCATGGAATATCTGCATTAAACTGTTAAATTATCAAAAAGCAAACTTCTATTGGATTAAGCCATTAACATTATTGGATAGTTATCATTAGTTGCCTTCCCTAACTAGTCATTTTCAAAGAAGGTTCTCCATATATGGCCTTTGTTCTCCTCCCTAGTATCCTCTTTCACCATTACTCACCTATACCCCCATGTAGAATAAATTATTTGCAGTTACTCAAACACCTTACTCTTTTCCCTAACAGTTATAATCTCCCTCTCTTCATGGATAAATCCTACTTATTCTCTGAAATCAATTTATATGTCATCTCTTCTAGGAAGTCTTACTTAACAACTCTGAGATTGGTGCCTTTTTCTCACAGGAATTTTCTAGCACTTACCTTCCCCATTCCCCTGAACTGCTTCTATTCAAGCTCCCATCCTCTCATTACCACTCTGCTTATCCTTTAGCTGAACTACAGAGCCAATATCATATACCTCTAAACCAAACTCATGAATGATAACTGCATACCTGAATCCCAAATCCAAAGTATTGACTTCTCAAGGCTACATCATCAATGACAGCAACCACAGCTAATATTTCTGAGTGCTTGTTAAGTGCCATGCAGCATTCTGGTGCTTTACGTGTATTTAGTCATTTAATATTCACAACTCTATGAAATAAGAATTATCTTCCTCATTTTACACTTGAGACAAAATGAGATTCAAGGTGATGAAGTGATTGGCCAAGGACACAGAAATAGGAAAAAGCTGTTCTTTCTCCCTGACATGACTAGAAACCCTCATATTCTTCCTGGAACTCACTGGAGTCTATCAATCCCTTGACAATTTTCCAATGGGTTTAGGAAGATGAGCATCCCTTGTTGGGTTTCCAAGTTTAAATACTAATTCCAAGTACACCTCCCAACTTCTACCTGGTCCAATAATTAGATTAATATCCCTCCTAAACCCAAAGGTTAGGTATGTCTAGAACTGATCATAAGTTCTATGAAAAAAGGGACCACCTTTATTTTCTTCACTGTTGTATTCTGCCTGGCAAAATATTCAATAAATACTTGTTAAGTAAATGAATTAATGATAATACAAATGCCACTGACAGCAAAGAACATCGCAGGTTTGAGATTACCCGGTACAGAATGACAACTGAAACGGTCTCTGTTTCTACTTCATTACTCACTGGAGGAAAGGAAGCTGGAAAAAAATTAGACGAAAGCCATCAGGAAAAAAGTAAATATATTTGCAAACCGTGATGAATGGTATGGACTCCAGGTAACTATAGAAGAATAAATAACATTGTTGCCTCTAAAGTACATAAGCAGATTATGTGCAAGTGTATTTTGTGCAAGACAAATGTTGGATTTCTAGATTAAAAAAAAAGAGTTTTAAGTTCTGATGATGAATAGTTCAGTGTCACCATCCCAGCAATGTCACCTGCCTACAGTTACATAAAGTGTTATCAGACGAGAGACATCTCTATAAGGAATGTGGCCTCTTTATACTCTCCTGAACATCTCTTAAATGAATGAGTGAATGAATGAAGGAAGAGTGAAATAATTAAGATTTTTCTTCTCGGTGAGTACAGTGATATGTAAGCTAAGTACAGCCTTTTATTCAGTAAAATGTAAAGCATATCGTGTAATTTTTAGCTATCCTCCAGAAGTTGTCTTAACCTAGGGCATTTTAGACACCCCTAGAAATATGGAGCTTGTGCTTCTTACCCTGAAACCTAAATGGGCTTTGGTGAACAAAGCCTGACATCTACCTGATGAAAAGAACATCAAAGGGACTCCATGCCTGGGATCCTAGGATTTTCATTCCTAGACTCCCCGGAACTTAATTTTTCAGCCAGATTCATATCTCTGTTCCATCTTCATCTGTTTTACATCCTTTAATCTTCTTTTAAAATAGTCTTCCAGGCTCTGTAGCGCAATGGATAGCGCATTGGACTTCTGAAATAGTCTTCCAGCTTGGTGCTTAGTTACTGTATTTCATATAGATGACTACAATTCCAATCAAACTGATGTCAATAATGGAACGGGTGCCCAGTTAGCAGTGAGCTGAAATCCTGGATTAGGAAGACATGGGTGAAATAATTCTGGGAATCCCTGAAGCAGAATACTGCCAGAGGTAGTCCCCAGAATCATGTGGGTCATGTATAAAGGGAGCAAAACTCCCAGAACTGTGTTTGGTCTTCTGTGGGATTCTAGCCTCCAGGACTAAAGCAGGGCCAAGAGTGGAATGTAAAATTCAGAAATTCAAAGTAGATGGCAGGTCAGGTCATTGGGACCCGAAGCTTGCAAAGGCACTATGCTTTCTTTCCTCCAGGCACTGGGCTCTGGGCATATGGCAACAAACTCTTTGCAGATATGGTCTACTGGTAGAGGCAGAGCTCCTAATGTATTACTTGTCCTGGCTCACATTGTTCTTAGAGCTGAGATGAAACTCTACTTGAAAAGGACAAATCATTATTTTTGGTACTTGGATGGACTTAGAAATTTATTGTTCAGCTCTTACTCAAAGTATAGTTTTAATTTAGGAGCTCCACCCTCAGAGAAAGCTAATCAGATTTCACTAGAATAAAGCTATGATGAACATTTTGGAAAGCAACCTTACAACATGCATGTATTATGATCCTTGGAAATATTTGCCTTAGCTTAGATTTCCCTCAAAGCAGAGCTTGATAAGAGCTCATGTGCAGAAAAGTGTTTCCAGGGAACAGGAATAAGGGACTAGATAGAGTGAGATAGAGAAAGAGGAAAAGCCAGGCTCTAGGAGCATTATCTATCATTACATCACCCTAGAGCAAATCTTCGGTCAAGGTTGCCCTGGGGGGTTCTCTTTCTCCAACACTGATGAGCTTCACATGTACACGGGTCAAATACCAGTCTCCTATAATTGAAGGAAGAAAAGCAAAAGTGTGCAGTACATTTAAGGTGAGATACTGCCAGCAGAAAATGAGTTGAAGTATCCACAGAAAAGACCATCTCAGCCACAGATGTAGTGAGAGATCTGGCAGAGTGTATGTGAGGCAGGGCCCCAGAAAAATTGAGTACAATCTTCTTTCCCATTAACACAGTAATCTGGGTCCATAGTATCTGTCCTAAGGAGTTATGGTAAAATATGAATAAAGATGATAAAGATGCTTGCCATAACACTATTAATATTAGAAAATAATTGTAATAGACTTAAACAGGAGAAGGGTTAAGTATATTATGGTAAATACATTTGACTATTATGCAAAAATTATGTTTCTACAGAGTTGATACGAATATGGGAAGATGTTTCCAGTATAACATGAAGTTGTGAATAAAAAGATGTTAATTACAGACAGAATGATCGTACCATGTCAAAACAACCATGTGTAGGAAAAGTATCCCCCAAATATGAAAATATGAAAGTAGTTATATTCAGGTCTTAGAACTATAGGTAATAATTTTCCTCTATTTTTCTACAGGAGGCAAATGGCTTGTTCCATCAAGTAGATTAGACATGGCTATTAATCCCTTCTTCTGGAGACTTGATCCCTAGAGATTATTAAATCCTGTGGCACTCCTGACTCAACTCAGACTCCAAGTCCTTTCCTTATAAAATTGTTTCTTGCTTCTCTTTGGGCTTTGGAAAACACTAAATTCCATTATTACTCCTGGTTATCTCCTACATATCCACCAAGCAGACTTTCCTGATCTGATCCCTGCCCCCGACCTTCCTGTCTGAGTTAGGTGCCTCTCTTGTGTAGTCCTGTAAGACCCGGTACTCATCCTACCTGACCACTGCTGCTCTGCTTGGTTTTGCTTCTATATCTGTCTTGCTCACTGCTCCTAATGCTAAGCCCCATTACATGTGTTATCTCCTCAATTGTCACAATTCTCCTATAGAATAGGTATTATTAACTCTATTTCATAAAGAGGATTCAGAAACTTGGAGAACTTTAAAATTTTTCTGAATCAAGCTCAGAATCCAAGACAGTTTTGACTTCAAATCCATTTATAAACCCTTGTCTCCTGAGAGGGACAATAACCCAAACAACATAAAACAAAAGGATTCCATTAACCCAGTGTTTGTTTTCTCACATTTTGCTAAACCAGTGAATATTATCTGACTTTTCATTGATATAAACAAATCTGATCATAAATATCTAACAATTTCTGTATTTAGTTCTAAATTAACAAAATCTCAATTATAGTTAAATGTCCAAAAACAGCTTAGCCAATAATAGGAGAAAATAGCTACGTAAATAATGCACTTGATTACGCTATCAACAATTGTTTACAATATTTTAAAGGTATAAAAATGCTTATATGACACTATCTGAAAATGTATACATAATATGATATTTTAAACATATGCACACACATACACAAACACATATAAAAACTAGAAGTACACAAAAATATTAGCAGGTCTTTTATGGATGCTAGGATTATTGATTATTTTTATTTTTCTATATTTGTCAGGTATCTATAATTAAACTTATTATTTTTATAACTAGACAAATTAATTAAGCTTTGTTTTAAATTTATATATGTGATTTGTTATGCATGAATTTATGTGCAATATTTTGGTCATAGGGCTAAGTTGAGTCAAGTTTAAAAAGTGAGACACAGTGGTTACAAGCCATAGGTACAAGTTTGATTTATTTTGTCTGGAGCAGAATATGAATGAACTAATGATACTGGGACAATTTCTAACCTAGTTTATGGATTCATAATGAACGTAAAGTAAGAAGGTAAAGTACCTCAATATCCCTTTCTCAGTGTATCCCATCCAAAAGAATTTGTCATCAAGAGATACAATCCTTTCTAGTAGATACAAATTAGGGATGAATGATGTAAGGCACATTTTCAGCTGCAACTGCAAACTTCAGTGGAGAAACTTTGAGCCAGAACAGGAAAGGGGTTTGGAAGTGCTTATGGTCTCATCAGTGGTTTTCAACAATTCTAATGAGTGATGGTGAGTACCTCTATGACATTCCATGGAGGAATTAGGTAATTAACTTTTTTTCTGAACAACATATGCAAGATATATGTTATGGAAAGGTGGTTTCTGAGTTTTGCATTACAAAATTCAGCTATTGTAGAGTCTTAACTCAATTACAAAAATGTAGACTAGACTAGAATTTGGAACAGGACATCTTATCTTGCTCTGGAAGCACTTTTACTCTGAAAAATAAATCAATAAATTTTATTTCTGGTTTTGTAATCCATTTTAAATTCTGCATTAATTCCAAGAAAATAGTGTTCAGCAAACAAAGAAACAACAACAAAGATCAACGTGTAAAATACAGCTCAACCCATACTTGCAGATTGAAAAAATAATCAACAGAATCTAAAACTAAGGTGGTATAAACTAGAGTTCATAAGCCAAGGGCAACACACTTCTCTTCATAAAACCCACTAGCTATCTATTTTCCACCTATTTTCAAGATGAAGGGTCATCTTTCATTCAGTTTGCATCAGAATGCAATGAAAGCATTTCAATAACTCATTGGTAGAAAATTGGCTATTTGAGCAAGGTAGATTAACTATTTTAAGAAAGCTTAGAATACTATTCTGGAACAAAGTTTTCATGCATCAAGGAAGCCAGAGCTTTATTACTGAAGCTCAGCATCTGTGGATCTTAATCTGTTTAGGCTACATTATTCACTAACATGCCAGTTGAAATTTAGACAGCTTAACCATCTAACTCCAGCAACACAATTTTGCAGCTATGTTTGTAGTGAGAAGTATTGGAGATATGAAGCCAGGGAAACTGGGTTCCAGCCTGACTCTCCATTATCTGTGTGACATTAAGTGAGTCTTCTAACCTCCGGATGCTGCTTTCTTTCTTTTCCTTTCTACTTTTGTGTATTTCTCTGGAAGTACAGAGTTTCCACAACAACCAGATGAATAGCCTGGGTCGGCAACACTGCTGAAATTATATATTCCCGCTCTTCCCTTCTGGTTACAAAAAGACCGAGTGGCTCCATTTCTAAATTTCCCCAGTGGTCAGTCTTGGCATTAGATCAAACACCACAATGTTTTAGAAGGGTGTGAGAAAAGGAAAGCACACCGCTAGAACTTAAGGGCTTTGGCAATCTGAACTATGAGGTGAGTTTGGAGAGAATGATTTAAAATAAATGAGAAGAAAAGCCTGTGGCTTTTGGCAAGAGGCGCATGAAGTACCACTGCAGGGAGCTCCCACCTCTCTGCCCCCCACTCAGCACCATTAGGAAAGGGTGGATGTTTGCTTGCTTTGGATTCAATATTTGTCTGTTTTTCAAACTATCCCATCCACTTGCAAATGAGCACCAGCTTGTTTCAGACCCCCAAAGGATAAAACATTTCACAGTGAGGATTAAGGCCCAGTGCCACAGGGAGATGGGGTAGTCTGGTCTCTAGGGAGATGTTTACAGTGAAATTTTGAATTATTATAAGTGTTATCTTTGCTTTCCTTTCACTGATGTGAAATTCTCAGAAGATGCCTCCCCTCCTAAAGATACTTCCTCTTCTCAGTTGTGAAGACGACCTTTTCTGCAGTCCTTTGGGGTTTCCTGAGCTCTAGATAAAGGGGCCAGCTTATTCCCCAGCCATTTGCTGGAGGGCAAATGGCCCTTCACAGTCTTAAGAATCAGTCTTTTGTCTAAGGAAAAACCAGCCCAGCAACTGCCACCACTTCCATTGTTCTCCAGTGCTGGGTAGGTTTGTGAACAAGTTACCTCTGAGCAGATGGCAGTGCTGCCTTATGATGGTACTTCATGTGCCTCAAACCAATGAATCACCGTTTGTGTGTTCACACTGTGCACTTCTTTGTACCTGGCATGATTTTCGTATATTTAATAGCGGTGCCTGTGGATTTGTGCCTGGCTGGGAATCGTGGCTCAATTTATGTCTTGTTCCAAATCTACCACATAAGAGTTTACCAGCTTTTTTTTCATAGGAGACAGGGAAATAGGCTTTTTACAGACTTTTCACAAAATAGCTCTAACATTTTTTTGAAATAAAATATTGCATGAAATTCAAGATGTATGCCAAGTCAATGGAGAGGTGCAAGAATCCAGGAGTGACGTTCTCAGCTGAGGGAAGAAATAATTAAGGAAGCAGAGAAAGAATGCCCACCCTTGAAATGCTGAGCTTCTCAGAATTCTGCCCCAAACTTGCTTCTCTTCTTCCTATACATACTCTTTCTCTCAGCTCAATTCAATCACCCTATCCTTTCAAAGGCCTCCTTTATGCTAAACCTTTATGTTAAATATACATTCCAAAACCTAACCCATTTCCACATTTCCCATTTCCAGCTGCCCAGCTGATATTTCTGATAAGAAGGTACACAAAAGCTCAAAATCAATATGTACAAAACCATCATCTTCCTTCCTAAATGTTGCTTATTTTTCTGCCTTTTCTATGTAGTTTACATTATCTTCATCTCCATACCCCAACTGTCAACATTAAAAATCTCAGTTGTACATGATGTGTTTCTCCCAGCCAATCAACCATCAAGTCTTTGCACTGACACCACTGAAACTTCTCTCACATCATTTTTCTTCTTCCTGCTCACTAGTACTTCCCTTTCTTTGGCTTTCATCAGCTCTTTTCAGTTAGTACAAGAATCTCCTACATAGTCTCAGTTCATGCCCTCTCTGCCACAAATGTTATCTTTCTAAGACCACATCACTTCCTACATAAAAAAATATCTAAGACTCCCATAGTTAATGGCAGGGTTCTCAAGGGCTGGATAGCCCAGACAAATCTGCAGACTAAAGTAGAAACTCACACGCAATGCATACCAATCTGGTCCAGTTAACTCATTGTTCCTTAATTTTTAGTCAAACTCTCTCCTCACACTGCCTGGCCTCAAGTATCACATCACCACTTGCAGGCCAACTTCATGTTCTTAGACACGCTGCATTTTCACTCCTCTATCTTCATGAATTCTGATTAATTTTCCTGGAAAATATAACCTTCCTCACAGACAGAATTAATTGCTTTCTCATTTATGTTTCCACAAAAATCTATATGTTCTTATAGAATGCTTCATGCTGTATCTTTATTATTTATGTGTCTGTCTCTCCTATAAGTTTTAATGCTTCAAGGACAAAGATTGACCCTTACTTATCTTTATATCCCAGGCCATGTGCTGTGGTTGCCAGAGGGGAATGTTCCAGGACTATTCTCTGAATTAAGAAAGTGCCTTGTTGCTTGTGATGAATTAGAAAGCCACTTGACTAGGACTCCAAAACCATGAATCACTTACTAGTTGCTACCAGCACTGAAGTCACCTGAAAGACATGTAATAGGTCCTGAGAACCACAGTGAAATTCAAATAATTACCATAAGGCTTTGGCCTACAAAACCTGCCCTTGTAACTTAGGTTGAAGTTGTGAGGTTTGAAGACATTTTTGGACCTTGCCTAAGATTTAACACATTTCTTCTACCTTGAGCCTTGGGATCTCACAGAGGTAATGGATAATAAATAGATCCCATATCTAGAGACTGTTTATGGGCAATTTATTATTACCACTCCCCAACACACACACACACACACACACACACACACACACACACACACACACAGACATTTCCACTCCTAATATAAGTGCATCATTTTATATTTGGATTTTGACCTTTGTCTCTATTCCTTTCAAGGAGCCAAGATTGACTTAGACTATAACTCTGATTTTTATTTTTTCCAAGTATTTGAGGTCTCTCTTAGTAAGAGTTGCTGATGCAGAACCAAGAGTAAAGAAGCACAGCTTTCTGTGGAATGTCCTTTCCTACTCTGGGGGACCCGCATAAACTGAGGAAAGGGGACATGAGAGTGGGAAGCACTGAAGATGTTTAAATGGCAGGTGATGTGGTCAGAGCTAAACACCAGCAAGATAAGAATAAAACCAATACGAAAAAATGCACTAGAGGATCAGTCTTAAGGCAGGGCACCAGAGAGGAACAAAGTTTGAGATCCTAGGTGAGAGGTCCTGAGGTCCTAGCTGGGAGGAGTGGCAATGCAGAAAGACGGGACAGGAAGGATGGTGGTGGCAGGATGAATAATAGAAATTGAAATCATGGTAGCAATTATCAGTCATATTTGGGTTTTATTGAGACTTGTAAAAAGCATAGTGTCAGTGCTATATATCAATTGAATCATTGAAAACCTGGAAAACCAATTTATGAGGTATTCCTCACATTTAATAGGTTTAAAAATGAAGGCCTAGATCAGTGAGTGCCTTAGACAAGGTCACACTTATTAAGTGGCAGAAATGGGTCTTGAATTTGAATCTGACCATCTCTAGAGATCCTGCTCTCATGCTTTGAAGTTAGGATGTACAAGACTTACTGAGCTTTGAAAGGGGTGTGAGGAAGAAAGAAGACCCAAAATGTATAATTTAAATATTTTACAGTTTGTTTTGTCAATTATACCTCAATAAAGTAGATATATACATATATAATAGAATATTAATTTATGATTTTTCTTTTAAAAAAGGAAAGAAAAAAAAGAGCCAAAGGTGAGTCATGAGATTTATCCCTAGATAACTGAGAGCTTGGCCATCTCTTTAGTAGAAGTGGGGTCACAGATTTCCTGGTACCAATGAGTTTTGTGCTATGCAGGGTAAATTTGAAATCCCGTGGGACATCTAGGGGGAAGTATTCAATAGGCTGTTGCAAATGGAGGACCAAAGCCACACTGTCATTTTCTCAAATGCCCTGAGGACTAAATTTGAATTCCAAAAATGGACATATGTATCTAACCTTCAAAGGAAGATAGATATAAGAGTAAAATCTCAGTGCTTAAGCACCATTTAAAATTCCTGAACACCCCAGATAATGCATCCCAGCTTCTTCTACTCTTGCTTTTAAGTGAAGAGTCCATATATACTTTACATATTATAGCATATTTCCCGCACAGCCCTGGGCCTCCAAGTCAGTTCCTTTCCTTGTAAAGTAATTATTTAGACAGAATACCCTGACCAATAATTTGCATTTTCCCTAGGAAAGCATGTAAATTGGATACTAGAGCATAAACTCATCTATTCTGATTTTTAAAAATACATCAGATAGTGCATCTGGCTGGCTCCCCAGATTTTGTTCTTGTTGTTTTTTAAAGTTGTTCTTCATTCGTGTTTAAAGCAACATTAGTTAATATTTTTATTTTCTCTATTTCATATCTACCACTTCTTTTCTTTTCTTTTCTTTTTTTTAAGGAAGATACAGCTTTAAATAGGTAGGTTTGGTTGGCCAAGTTTCTTGTTGGTATACCATGGTAATCCTCCAGATTACTAATTCTACTCTTGTAGAAAGATATACTAGTTTGAATACCCTTATGTGATATAAAGACTAGAAAAGAGAAAGTTAGTAAATATTTTCAAGTAAATATTTCCAAGAGATTCATTGATAAATGGAAACTAACCAGAGACTCAGAGAACTCCCCCCCAAAATTTTAGAATATGTAGGAAGAAGCAAAATAAGTGGGAGAGGGATAGATGGAAGGAAGGTTTAAGTTTACAGACACCTACAGATCCAGTATTATATGAGTTTAATACAAAAAAATATTAGGCATCAGTCTATTATATATAAAATACTCTTCTCAGTACCATGAAGGATAAAAAGGGAGATAAAAAGCCATGTGCCTCTGTCCTAAAGGAGTTTTTATTCTAATAAAACAGTAGGGTAGGATTGATAAACACATGGCACATGTTCCATTATCTTCTAATCCTTTTCCCATGACAGACATTACTAATCGTTTATGGTACGGAGCTGGACAAGATCTCATTCTCCACCTCTTGATTGTAAGGCAATTATACTCCAATAAAGATGTTTTTAAAAAAGAACCCCAGGGCTTCCCTGGTGGCGCAGTGGTTGAGAATCCGCCTGCCGATGCAGGGGACACGGGTTCGTGCCCTGGTCCGGGAAGATCCCACATGCCGCGGAGCGACTGGGCCCGTGAGCCATGGCCGCTAGGCCTGCGCGTCCGGAGCCTGTGCTCCGCAACGGGAGAGGCCACAGCAGTGAGAGGCCCGCATACCAAAAAAAAAAAAAAAAAAAAAAAAAAAAAAAAAAAAAAAGAACCCCAAAATGAAAAAAAAAAATCTCATTTTCCATTTCAATATTGTGATCCAGGCATTACCACCAATCAGTTTAATTTGGCACATGAAATAAAATCTATTTGTCACCTGGGGTTGGAGAGATGCATGCAAATTAACATCTGAGGCAGACTTTATTAAATGCTATACAGGGGATCAATATCATCTTTCAGGAAGAAAGTGCATGGGGGAGGTTAATTGGAAATGGTGGCTTTTAAGAAAGGCTCCATGGAGAAGGTGGCATTGAGCTGGACATTGAAGAATGAGTGTATCATTCATCCATTCATTTATTTGACAACAACTCACAAATCTCCTGGTATACCAGGCACTAGGCTGAGCACTGAGCTCAGTGCTATATTTGATTCAAATCCCAGTTCTACTGCTGAGTTTCACTATAAAAATTTAGAAAAATCACTGAAACTTTATGGGCCTAAGTTTCCTCATCTGTTCAGTAAGGAGACAAGATGAGATGATTACTAACAGACTTTCTGGCTCTTTAAATTCTGTAATGCTGTGAAGATCACTCTGGCTAGAAACATGATAAAGTGAGTAGCCACCACCCTTTTTTAGTATTTTCTAATTCAAATTATATTGTAGTCTATTGATGTATCTAAAGTTTCTTCTTGAAGTCCAGGAGTGAGGAGGAAATGAATGAGGTAAAGGTGGAGAACAAAGCATGTCCCTGTCCACTAAGGCTTCAGGGATGACAATGGAGGACGTTTCTGCAGAGCAGTGTATGGGTAACTGCTTGTATTACTCATAGAAGGCTGAAGGAAGCATCTGCAACCCTCCTTGCCTCAACAACAGGTGGGGCTCTGAACCATACAGTCACTCAGAGAACCCAGGATCCTTCTATCTTGTATTCTGACCATTAGAGCCTCAGAGTCCCCTGGTGAACCCCCTATGTGCAGGTGCCCAAAAAGGAAGTTACCATGAGAAGGCACAGCTCTCCTAACTGCCTCATCTCAGATGTGACAGTGATCACTGCCATTTTCATTTCTTTGGTGAGAATTTGCCTCATGACCACCCTTAGAAGCAACGGGGATAGAATTATAATAAAGCTGAATGCCAGAGGAAAAGTAAATAGGTTTTGTGAATATTGGGCATTTTCTCCATCACACCCCTGTAACTGATATGTGGTGGATAAACACTTTTGTCTCATCACTCACTCAAAACATCCATTCTCCCTCCTGTCAGTTTAGAGTGGAAAAAGATACTCTCAACATTGTAAAGGACAGAATTTCTTCATTAGTACTAGGACAATTCTCTAAACAGCCATGGCTGAGCAAAGCCTTCTCAGCATTTTTTTCTTCGTGGATAAATGATCCAAGTCCCAGAGTGGAGAACATTGGGACAGACAAAATAAAGGTCCACCAAAGATGTCCACGTCCCAATACCTGGAGCCTGTGTATATGTTATCTTACATGAAAAAATGGGGCTTTGAAGGTGTGATTAAATTAAGGATTTTGAAATGGGGAGATTATCCTGAGGTGAGCCCCATATAAAGGTCCATATAAGTGAAAGAGGGCAGAAGAGAGTTAGAGAATATATGATGACAGAAGCAGAGGTCAGAGTGGTGTGATTCGAGAAAGACTCAACCAGCAAATAAAGGCTTTCAAAGAAGACCCCATGAGCCAAAGAATGTATGCAACCTCTAGAGCTGAAAAAGGTAAGGAAACATGTTAACACAGACCTGCCAACATGTTGATTTTTGTGCAGTGAAACCCAGAGGTCACGTGGTGACCTCAAGAACTGTAAGATAATAAATTGGTGTTGTTTTAAGCCACTAAGTCAGTGGCAATTTGTTACATCAGCAATAGAAAACTAATACGGAGACACAAAACCAAAATTGGTAATAGCTAATATGTACTGAGTGCACACTGTGTTCCAGGCATTTTTCTAAGCCTTACAATTGCTAACTCATTCAATTCTTAAAATAAACCTACGAGATACATACTATTCTTAGTCCCATGAGGCAATGAGGAAGCTGGGGAATGGAGAGGCTAAGGACATTTCCCAAAGTCATACATCTAGTAAGTATTAGAACTAGGATAGGCTTTCCATCACTGGGATCATATCATTAAAGAAAAAGTTGGATAAGATAGATTGACCAATACACACACACACACACACACACACACACACACACACACCCCACAATATGTTGCAACTCCTTTCTTCAAGAGCCCAGGGGTTAAGACTGCTAATATTATTTTCAGCAAAGCTATAAAGAGGAAAAGCCAAACCACACTGGGGTTGGAGTCTATTTTTCTATTCCTCGATTCTGGTCTTGACCATGTGTCTTGATTTGACCAATGGGACATTAGTAAAAATGATGAAAGCAAAGCTTGAAAAGTGCTTGCACACTGAAATGTACCCTCTTGATGCTTTTGGAACACAGCCACCAAAGGAAGAAGCCAGACCTGGCTTAGTAGATGTTAGAACAGGTGGTCCAGTTGCCTCTATTATCCTAGCCAAACTCCAGATATGTGAGTGAGGCCATCTGGGACCAACAAGCTGACTACAACCAGCCCTCTAGCTCAGGGGTCCCCACTCCCTGGGCCACAGACCAGTGCCAGTCTGTGGCCTGTTAGGAACCGGGCTGCACAGCAGGAGGTGAGCGTCAAGCAAGAGCGAAGCTTCATCTGCAACTCCCCATCGTTCGCATTACCACCTGGACTTTCCCGCACCCCCTGTCTGTGGAAAAGTTGTTTTCCACAAAATCAGTCCCTGGCGCCAAGAAGGTTGGGGACCGCTGCTCTAGCTGACCACAACCACATAAGTGAGCCTACATAGGACCTGCAGAAGAACCACCCAGCTGAGCTCAGACCAAATTGCCAATCCCACAGAACCGCAAGTTAATAAATGATGAGTGTTTTAAACCACCAATTTTCAGAATAGCTCATTACACAGGATAAACTAACTCAAAATCAGGCCATTGGGAAGTTACAGCACTTTGGGAACCATATTCAATGCCTTATGCCGTCTACACTAAATACTGACTGTATTCTAAGCGATTATGTGTTGGGCTTGATGATTGAACAAATTAACTACCCTCTGAGCCTCTTTACAAATTTTGTGAAAATAAAAGTAGCAATCTCAACCACTCTGCTCCTAAGCAAAAGGAAATGTACTACTTTTAACCAAAAAGACAACAGATGTCGTAGGAATTTTATATGTAAGAAAAATTTTATCTATTTAACATTAACAACATCTGCAGTTTTATGAAAATGCTTAGCATTTCTGTGAAGGTCTTAGTGTCTTTTAGCCATAGTTTTCCAGTTTCCACTTTAATATCTTTAAAACAAATAGAAACTTGGTTTCTTTTTTTTTTCCTTAAGAAACAATAATTGTTTGAAGTATAACTCAGGACATCAGAAAGCAGTTTCTTTTAAAATATGGAGAAAGGTTTTTTTAGGAGTAAGTATTAAAGAAGAATAACAAGACCCCAACAGAAAAGTCCCATAATTGTTGCTGCTACCTCATTCTAATTTATTATAATGCATTTTTGACCAAAGACAGTCCATCATCATACCCCAGATTTCTAAATGTTCAAAGTGAAAACTCATGATTGTAGAAACCACATCATTGCTGTTATTTGACAAACCCCATTCCATTTTTCAAAATAGTTTATGCATTCCTAGAGTTGCCAGAAAATGTCATACCTTGCCTCTGATTTCACCTAGGGAAATTATACTTCCCTATTTTCCACAACCTTCTAATGCCACTGTGCAAAAATCAAATTGTTTTTCTAGAAGTCACCAGTAACGTTTCACATTTTAAGCAACACAAAAAAAGAAGCATGGTTCTGGCTCATTCAGTGATTTATGACTAACCCCTTCTGAGCAATTCCTATTTATACATTCATTTGTCGTGTCTCTTGGTGATATATTTTTGGCAGCATCACTGGACACAATATAGAGTGTCCCATTTCTTCCTCTGAATCATAAGAAAACATTTAGCAGAAGTGAAATGATATTGCCTTTTAATTTTCTTGTAGAAATCTATGGTTTGTGTAACATGACTCAGTCCAGTTCTGATTAATGGGGATGCATTTTACTCTCTGCAACTGCCAAGTCCACAGGTATTAAAAGCTCTCACAATCCAAATACTGGAATTAAATGCAAAGCCCCATGAGCTCAGAATTTACTGCTCTAAGGAAGAGATTACAAAGGAATTGGAAATAAATCCAGTGGTAAATTTAAAGAGGTTCCTGAGCTACTGTTTTCTCCTGAAATGGATTCCTGTGGACCCTGGTGGATAAGTTGCTTGGATAAGAGCTGACCCCAAACTAACCTTTGTATTAGCAGTGATATAAGCAATGACTCCCCTGCAACTATGAGATTATCACATACAAATTTGGGGGTTGATATACTATATACAAGATAGGATTATCCTGTTGGGACCATCAATGGTGAAGTCATGCCTAATGTCATTTACCCTCAGACAGGAAACCTGAACACAGAAACAGTTCCTCTCAAAGCATTGCTCTGACCACATTAGTATCTCTGCCCAAACTTTGATCATTCTCTGATGCTTATGAAAATAAATTCAACGCCCGTAACTGGATGTAAAATTATCCCCCAGTATTGACATTCACAAACCCCATTTTCAGACAAGACATTTCCTATCTTTTTCCTTCCATCTGCTTTGTTCATCATGCTCCCCCTTACTGGAAAAAACATCTGCTATGTTTCAAGGCTCTCTGATGCTACTTCCTCAGTGACATGATCCACCTTCCCTCAGCTGGAACTGATGTCTTTATCCTTTTAAATGCTCTAGCGTTTTTCACACTTTTGTAGGACTACTAGTCAGCTCGGGCTGCCATAGAAAAATACAATAGACTGGATACCATAAACAACAGAAATTTTTTCTCACAGTTGTAGAGATTAGAAGTCAAAGATCAGGGCTCTGGCTGATTCAGTTTCTCTTGAGAGCTCTCTTCCTTATTTGCAGACAGCAGCCTTCTCACTGTGTCTTCACATGGCCCTTTCCTCAATAGGTGTGTGCAAAGAGAGAGCAAGGTGTTTGGAGTCTCTTCTTATAAAGACACTAATCCCCTCAGATCAGAGCCCCACCCTTATGACCTCATTTAACTTTAACTACTACCTTAGAGGCCCCATCTCTAAATACAGCCACACTGGGGGCTAGGGCTTCAACATATGAAATTTGGGAGGACACAAACATTCAGCCCACAAGTACCTACTAATTATTCTTTTCAATTAATTCAAAAATATTTATTAAGCAACAGTGCACCACTATACTACATGCTGGGAATAGAAAGATGAATAAATAATAGTTCCTGATCTTAATAGTTCAAAAACTGGTAAAGGAAACAGGAATGTAAAATAATATTTACTATGATTACAATAAGGTTTAATTAGCATGATCAGTCATTATGGGCGTGCATATCTTATTTCCCCTTTTAAAACTTAAGCTACTTGAGCTAAGTGTAAGATATGTCTCCTGAGAAAACATGGGTAGAGATTTGAATCTTGATAAGATGCTTATCTCTCTGGATACTCCAGAAAAAAAGCTCCCCCCCTTTTTTTAACATCTTTATTGGAGTATAATTGCTTTACAATGGTGTGTTAGTTTCTGCTGTAGAACAAAGTGAATGAGCTATACATATACATTTATCCTCCTATCTCCTCCCTCTTGCATCTCCCTCTCACCCTCCCTATCCCATCCCTCTGGGTGGTCACAAAGCACCGAGCTAATCTCCCTGTGCTATGCAACTGCTTCCCACTACCTATCTATTTTACATTTGGTAGTGTATATATGTCCATGACACTCTCTCCCTCCCTTTTTATTATTATCACCATCCTCAGCCTAAATCCCTAGGTGGTTCCTCTACTGTGCAATGCTGGGTTAAATAACTGAAACTATTTTGTTCCTTTTTATATCTTGCCCCTCTATCATGTCAAGCAGAACTCATCTAAATATCCACTCCAGGCAGTCTGCTAGCTGAGACTCCCCTTGTTATATTTGTCCTTCCAAGGGCAAAGGCTGTTCCCAGTATACCACTAGTACACCTCATCTTACCATGACCTTAGTCTGAGAGAGTGGATCCAAGATTAAATATGCTTCTGTTGGAAGGTGCACTACTGCCTATGGTGATTCCATTGTTCAACCTTTAAATATATGTTTTGTTCTTGAAATATAACAGCTCCTCTTACCTAAGAGAGTGATGGTGGTCAGTGGTGGGGGATAAGTAAAGGGCAGCTATAGGCCTGGAGGTCTCCCTAGAAGTTAGAGAGGGTGATCCACACCAAGGCCTATCAATGATTTATCTCTACATATATCACAGCACCTAACCCACAGCCTGGCCCATAGTAGGTGTTCAGACCATGCTTATTAAATGACTAAATGAAGTAATTACTGGCTTATTCCCTGACAAAGAGTTTATTCACTTTCTTAGATATGGTCATAAACAAACCATATAATTTAATGTTTGTAATTGGACTTGAAAATCACTGAACCAAACTCCCACTCATTCTCTTTCCATCTGAGTATCGTATACATAACTGGATAAAATCTATCCTCTGTTAACGCACAGTAACCTTAGGGCTCCCAGAAGACTTCTTCAGACAACAAGACACCTGCTGCTTTACAGCTCATGTTCAACAATAGCCCAGATTTCTATAACCAGCTACACAGGCTTCTAATCACCAAGCTTGTTGCAGCAACTGCGCCTCCAGCACATAAGCACCTCCAAATGGGGTGTTGATTGTATGGCATAATGCTTTCCAGAAAAGGATCAGTGCATCAGAAATATGAAAAGGACAGATTGTCCTGATCTTCGTCTTAACCTCAGAGCTAACTGGCAAGCAGAATTCCACTAAATTTACCCATCTCTCACAACTATTTATAGAGGTAGTTTGGTATGCTGAGGCCTACATTAACATTTTTCCCTAACATCTTATTAAAAGTTTTAAACACACATTAAATTTGACACAATTTACTGTGAACACTCATATTTCTGCCACTTAAATTCTACAATTAACATTTTCCTATACTGGCTTTATCGCATATTACCGGTTACAGACTGAATGTGTTCCCTAAAAAAGTATACTTTGTTTAAGCTCTAACCTCCAATGTGATTGTATTTGGAGACGAGGTCTTTGGGAGGTAATTAGGTTTGGATTAGGTCATGAGCATGGACCCTCCCGATGGGTTAGTGACCTTATGAGAATAGGCGGAGAGAACTCATGCCCCAACCCTCCAAACACAGATAGCAAGAAAGTAGGCTGTCTGAAAGCCAGGAAGAGAGCTCTCATCTGAATTTACTGGCACTTTCATTATGGACTTTTGGCCTCTAGAACTGTGAGAAAATAAATATCTGTTGTTTAACCTACTAAGTCTGTAGTATTTTTTTTTTTTTTTTATGATAACCTGAGTTAAAACAGATTTTGGTACCAAGACGTAGGGTGCTGCTGTAACAGGTACCTAAAATGTAGAAGCAGCTTTGGAAAGGAGTAACAGGTAAAAGCTGGAGCAGTTTTGAGGTATGTGTTAAAAATATGGATGTTAAGGGTGATTCTGGTGACAGCTCAGAAAGAAAAGAGCTGAAGAGAAAGCTTCCAGCTTCTGAGAATGTAAGAAAATCATGAGTAGGGTGTTGGTAGGATATGGGCATTAAAGGCCATTCTGGTGAGGTCTCTGACAGAAACAAGGAACATGTTATTGGAAACTTGATGAAAGGTGATCCTTATTATGAAGTGGCAAAGAACTTGGCTAAGTTGTGTGCATGTTCTAGTGTTTTGTGGAAGGTTGCACTTGAAAGCAAGGAGAGGAAATTGATTCTTCTAACCTAGAGCCTCCAGAAAGGATACAGAACTGTTACGTCTTGATTTTAGCTTAGTGAGATTCATGTCAGACTTCTCAACCACAGAACTGTGATATAATAAGTATGTGTGGTTTTAAGCCAGTAAGGTTTTTGTCATTTGTTACAGCAGCCATAGGAAATTAACACAGAGGTAGATAGTCACATATTCGCATATATTCACATATTATTACGATGCTATGTGACGAGCCCTATGATGTAAATAGGTACCCAGTTATGTTAGAGCACGGTCAAGGAAGGATGTGAATCCTTCTCAATAGATGAACAAGAAAGAGTATATCATGCAGACAAGCAGGAAAGGATTTTTTTTCTAGACAGAAGAAACATTTCTGTAAAGTCCCAGAGACTTGAAGAAATGTAATATATTCTAGAAATGGTAAACTGAATGAAGTTATGGCAGTCATTTTTAATCCTTACAAAGCCTCTCTTTTTCTAATATTCTGTAGCTCCTCTTTATTACTATGAAATAAAATACATAGTTATTATAACCTACTCCAGATGTATGCATATATTTATTTATGTACATATACCTATTATATTTATATTATATATCATATGTAAATTTATTTTCATATATACAAAGAGTCTTGACCATAACATAAGGGAGGAATAAAAGTAATTTATAATAAAATAATATGTATTTCAATATAGAATTGCTTCTCAGCATGACTACTGCTGAATATATAATAAAGTAGCCATTTGCTTATATCTGTGCATAGTTGCACAGTGAATGCAACAGGTGTAAGTGCAAACAAATTCACGTTATATTGGTAACTCAGATTCCATAAGTGCTGTTGTCACCAATGACAGTGTTTTCCAAAAACGGTGATAAAATATCAGTACATTTCTGAAAAACCAAAGTATACTTTTTTCAATGTAAAAGATAGTTGCATTTCCTAGAAAAATCAATGTAAAGTAAAATTATGTTTTTAAAAAAGGTGAATTCAGGAGAAAGAACTTCAGGGAAAGATTATTTGCTCTTGAAATTAAAATGAGTGGATGAAGAGAAGCTTTCTGTCTGTGCCTCTGGCTGCTGAGGGACATGGTAGTGCTTGAACCTGCTGTGGACCTGAAATCATAGAGAGACAGCTGAGTACAAAAGTCAGCATGAGTCTTGGTGAGATCATTGAGCTATTGAATTTAATAAACCCTAGAAACTCCCTATGTTCAAAATTATTACATAAGATAAATTCTTTAATTAGGTCATTTCTATTTTTTTCCCTATTACTTATAGCCCAAAGCAATACAATGTACACACTGAGAATGTGAGCCTGTCAGTGTGTCACAGGCTGATTAGGTGTAGCAGATGCTGTCAGTGGCCTATCCTTATCGTTCTCAGAGCTGTTATGAGAATATGATAAACTATGCAAAAAAAAAAAAAAAATCCTAAACATTTCTGGGCACATGTTCAGTTCTCCATAATTGATAGTCTTTGCTCATATTATACAAAAGATAAGCATAAGGTATATGAGCTGTATAGTAGATTCCTAGTGCTGCTGTAAATAATTACCACAAACTTAGTGGATTAAAGCAATGCAAACAGATTATCTTACAGTTCTGTAGTTCAGAAGTCCAAAACAAGTTTCACTAGGCTAAAACCAAGGTGTCAGGAAGGCTGCACTCCTTTCTGGAGGTTGTAAGAGAGAAGCTATCCCTTTGCCCCTTCTGGTTTCTAAAGGCTGCCCTTTTGCTATATTCCTTTCTCTATGTTCCTAGCCAGTAATCTCATCATTCTAACCCCCCGCTCCAGTCATCACATCTCCTTCTCTGCCTCTGACTCCCCTGCGTCCCTCTTATGAGGACCCTAATGATTATATCTGGTCCACCAGAATAATCCAGGATATACTCCCATCTTAGGATCCGTGAATAATCACATCTGCAAAGTCACTTTTGCCATGTAAGGTGACACCCACGTAGGTCCTGCCTACAACACATTGGAAGATAGTGATAGCTGGATTCAATGGTACCGGATGGTTAGAAGAGCATTTTGAAGAAAAGAATTAGGCATCCTTTCTTATACATCTTAAGCTTTGTACCACCATAGAAGTGCTGGCTTCAGGCACAGTTGGGTCCACATACTCAAACAACATCAGGAATGTTTCCCTTTTTTATCCCTTGACTCTGCTTTCCTCTCAGTGTTCTTCATGTTTGGGCAGGTAGGCAGGCAAGATGGCCATCAGCAGTCCCAGGTACATATTCTAAGTGTTAAAGACCCCACAGAAAAAAGTTTCTGTCTTGAATAAAAAGAGCCTTATTCCCCAATAGTTTTATCAAAACACCAGGACCAGCTGTGACTCTGAGAGGCTGGACAAAGTTCTTATACTCATGTCCAGAGCCAGCATATGGGGTCAGGGCTAATCAAATCACAAAAACTAAGAGTGAAGCATTTCTCCAAAAATAAATCAGGGTGTTGTGACCAGAGAAAGAAGGAATGGATGCTGAGTGGGGAAAACCACAGATACTCTTCCTAACTCCCTTTATAATGGCTGGTAATCAGCCCTCTGGTGCCCCTTTTGGGTGGTAATACCAGATATTTGTGCCTTCGTCTTCCTTGCTATGGTGAGCAAAGCCTCCTGGCAGTGACAAAGTGCTACACAGCCAAACTAAGTAGATTTAGAAAGAGAACAGAAGCAGATTTCATTCCCAAGCAGGAGGAACCATCCTGCTCTTCCACAGATATGCCTAATCTCTTTTTTATTTTTGTAGAAAGAAGAGTGAATTTTATGTTTGCTGAGGGTCCAGGGAACCACTTGGAGGTTCCAGAAGCTCTGGCTCATAGACAGGTGTTCAAAAGCTAAGAAAGAAAAGTGAAGAGTTGCAAACCTGGAACCCTTTCCTAAAGAGACTTCATGGGTCTCAGGATACATATAGTTTAAGCAGAAGGCTATGGAGGCAGATGGCTTGGGTGGGAACCCAGCTTCACTGTTTTCCCACTCTGTGGAGCGTATTCTATCTCCCTAAACCTATTTTCCTCATCTGTGAAATATATATCATAATAGCACCTAAGTTGTGTGATTAGTTCAAAAATTAAATGTTAGCTAGTGTGTCAGGACTGCTGTGGAGAAAGTATTTTAGACATGGTCTAATTCCTCCCACAAGCCTGAAAATGTTGACTCACCAGCCAAATGTCACACAGATATAGGTGAACCAGTAGGGACTAGAATTCACTCCTTTCAGCAGCCACACTAGTGTAGGGTCAACTGATGCTGGAGTGACCATGCAACTAGCTCTCAAGAAGCTCTTACTATAGGCAAGTTACTCCACTGCATTGGGGATTTATAAGCATCATTTTATAAAAACTTCACAATAACTCTAAAACAATACTTGCTAGAACATATGAGAAAACTGAAAGTCAGTGACATTAAACTACTCAGTCCAAAGCACACAGTTTTAGATAGTAGAACCACGTATGTTGGTTTGGTTTTTTTTAAACATCTTTATTGGAGTATAATTTCTTTATATTGCTGTGTTAGTTGATGCTGTATAACAAGTTAATCAGCTATACGTATACATATATACCCATATCCCCTCCCTCTTGTATCTCCCGCCCACCCTACATATCCCACTCCTCTAGGTGGTCACAAAGCACTAGCTGATCTACCTGTGCTATGCGGCTGTTTCCCATTACCAATCTATTTTACATTTGATAGTGTATATATGTTAATGCCACTCTCTCACTTCTTCCCAGCTTACACTTCCCCCTCCCTGTGTCCTCAAGTCCATTCTCTACATCTGCGTCTTTATTCCTATCCTACCCCTAGGTTCTTCAAAACCATATTTTTTTTCTTAGATTCCATATATATGTGTTAGCATACGGTATTTAGTGTTTCTATCTCTGACTTGCTTCACTCTGTATGACAGACTCTAGGTCCATCCACCACACTACAAATAACTCAATTTCATTTCTTTTTATGGCTAACATTACATTGTATATATGTGCCACATCTTCTTTATCCACTCATCGGTTGATGGACACATAGGTTGCTCCCATGCCCTGGCTATTATAAAGAGTGCTGCAATGAACATAAACATAATTTTTGAATTATGATTTTCTCAGGGTATATGCCTAGGAATGGGATTGCTGGGTCATATGGTAGCTCTATTTTTAGTTTTCTAAGGAACCTCCATACTGTCCTCCATAGTGGCTGTATCAATTTACATTCTCACCAACAGTGCAAGAGGGTTCCCTTTTCTCAACACCCTCTCTAGCACTTATTGTTTGTAGATTTTTTGAGGATGGCCATTCTGACCAGTGTGAGGTAACTGTAGTTTTGCATTTCTCTAATGATTAATGATTTTGAGCATCCTTTCATGTGTTTGTTGGCAATCTTTATATCTTCTTTGGAGAAATGTCTATTTAGGTCTTCTGCCCATTTTTGGATTGGGTTGTTTTTTTTTGATATTGAGCTGCATGAGGTGCTTATACGTTTTGGAGATTAATCCTTCATCAGTTGCTTCATTTGCAAATATTTTCTCCCATTCTGAGGGTTGTCTTTTTGTCATGTTTATGGTTTCCTTTGCTGTGCAAAAGCGAAAGTAACATTAGGTCCCACTTGTTTATTTTTGTTTTTATTTCCATTCCTCTAGGAGGTGGGTCAAAAAGGAATTTACTGTGATTTATGTCATAGAGTGTTCTGCCTATGTTTCCCTCTAAGAGTTTGATAGTGTCTGGCCTTACACTTAGGTCTTTAATCCATTTTGAGTTTCTTTTTGTGTGTGGTGTTAGGGAGTGTTCTCATTTCTTTCTTTTACATATAGCTGTCCAGTTTTCCCAGCACCCCTTATTGACGAGGCTGTCTTTTCTCCATTGTATGTTCTTGCCTCCTTTATCAAAGATAAGTTGAGTATATGTGCGTGGGTTTACCTCTGGGCTTTCTATCCTGTTCCATTGATCTATATTTCTGTTTTTGTGCCAGTACCATACTGTCTTAATTACTGTAGCTTTGTAGTATAATCTGAAGTCAGAGAGCCTGATTTATTCAGCTCCGTTTTTCTTTCTCAAGATTGCTTTGGCTATTCGAGGTCCTTTGTGTTCATATACAAACTGTGAAATGTTTTGCTCTACTTCTGTGAAAAATGCCACTGGTAGTTTGATGGGGATTGCATTGAATCTGTAGATTGCTTTGGGGAGTATAGTCATTTTGACAATGTTGATTCTTCCAACCAAAGAACATGGTATGTATCTCCATCTGTTGGTTGCATCTTTAATTTCTTTCATCAGTGTCTTATAGTTTTCTGCACACAGATCTTTTGTCTCCTTAGGTAGGCTTATTCCTAGGTATTTTATTCTTTTTGTTGCAATGGTAAATGGGAGTGTTTCCTTAATTTCCCTTTCAGAGTTTTCATCATTAGTGTATAGGAATGTAAGAGATTTCTGTGCATTAATTTTGTATCCTTCTACTTTACCAAATTCATTGATTAGCTCTAGTAGTTTTCTGGTAGCATCTTTAGGATTCTCTATGTATAGTATCATGTCATCTGCAAACAGTGACACCTTTATTTCTTCTTTTCTGATTTGGATTCCTGTTATTTCTTCTTCTTCTCTGATTGCTGTGGCTAAAACTTCCAAAAGTATGTTGAATAATAGTGGTGAGAGTGGGTAACCTTGTCATGTTCCTGATCTTGGTAGAAATGGTTTCAGTTTTTCACCATTGAGAACGATGCTGGCTGTGAGTTTGCCATATATGGCCTTTATTATATTGAGGTAAGTTCCCTCTATGCCTACTTTCTGGAGGGTTTTATCATAAATGGATGTTGAATTTTTAAAAGAAAAAGAAAAAAAAAAGTTTTTTCTGCATCTATTAAGATGATCATAAGGTTTTCCTTCCATTTGTTAATATGGTGTATCACATTCATTGATTTGCATATATTGAAGAATCCTTGCATTCCTCAGAAAAACCCACTTGATCATGGTTTATGATTCTTTGAATGTGTGGCTGGATTCTCTTTGGTAGTGTTTTGTTGAGGATTTTTGCATGAATACTCATCAGTGATATTGGCCTATAGTTTTCTTTTTTTATAACATCTTTGGTTTTTTATCAGGGTGGTGGTGGCCTCGTATAATGAGTTTGGGAATGTTCATCCCTATGCTATATTTGGGAAGAGTTTGAGAAGGATAGGTGTTAGCTCTTCTCTAAATGTTTGATAGAATTTGCCTGTGAATCCATCTGGTCCTGGGCTTTTGTTTGTTGGAAGATTTTTAATCCCAGTTTCAATTACAGTGCTTGTGATTGGTTGGTTTATATTTTCTACTTCTTCCTGATTCAGTCTCAGAAGGTTGTGCTTTTCTAAGAATTTGTCCATTTCTTGCAGGTTGTCCATTTTATTGGCATATTGTTGCTTTTAGTAATCCCACACAATCCTTTGTATTTCTGCAGTGTCAGTTGTTGCTTCTTTTTCATTTCTAATTCTGTTGATTTGAGTCTTCTCGCTTTTTTCTTGATGAGTCTGGCTAAAGGTTTATCAATTTTTTAATCTTCTCAAGGAACCAGCTTTTAGTTTTATTGATCGTTGTTATCATTTCCTTTATTTCTTTTTCATTTATTTCTTTTTTTTTTTTTTTTTTTTTTTTTTTTTTTTTTTTTAACATCTTTATTGTAGTATAATTGTTTTACAATAGTGTGTTAGTTTTCCCTCTACAACAAACTAAATCAGTTATACATACACACATGCTCCCACATCTCCTCCCTCTTGCATCACCCTCTCTCCCACCCTCCCTATCCCACCCCCCCAGGCGGTCACACAGCACAGAGGTGATCTCCCTGTGCTATGCAGCAGCTTCCCACCAGCTATCTAATTTACAATTGATAGTATATATATGTCCCTGCCACTCCCCCACTTCGACACAGCCCACCCCTCCCCCTCCCCATATCCTCAAGTCCATGCTCGAGTAAGTCTGTGTTTTATTCCCGTCCTACCACTAACCTCTTCATGACATTTTTTTCCCTTAGAGTCCATATATATGTGTTAGCATACGGTATTTGTTTTTCTCCTTCTGACTTACTTCACTCTGTATGACAGACTCCAGGTCCATCCACCTCATTATAAATAACTCAGTTTCATTTCTTTTTATGGCTGAGTAATATTCCATTGTATATATGTGCCACATCTTCTTTATCCATTCATCTGTTGATGGACACTTAGGTTGCTTCCATGTCCTGGCTATTGTAAATAGAGCTGCAATGAACATTTTGGTACATGAGTCTTTCTGAATTATAGTTTTCTCAGGGTATATTCCCAGTAGTGGGATTGCAGGGTCGTATGGTAGTTCTATTTGTAGTTTTTTAAGGAACCTCCATACTGTTCTCCATAGCGGCTGTATCAATTTACATTCCCACCAGCAGTGCAAGAGGGTTCCCTTTTCTCCACACCCTCTCCAGCATTTATTGTTTCTAGAGTTTTTGATGATGGCCAATCTGACCGGTGTGAGATGATATCTCATTGTAGTTTTGATTTGCATTTCTCTAATGATTAATGAGGTTGAGCATTCTTTCATGTGTTTGTTAGCAATCTGTATATCTTCTTTGGAGAAATGTCTATTTAGTTCTTCTGCCCATTTTTGGATTGGGTTGTTTGTTTTTTTGTTATTGAGCTGCATGAGTTGCTTATAAATTTTGGAAATTAATCCTTTGTCAGTTGCTTCATTTGCAAATATTTTCTCCCATTCTGAGGGTTGTCTTTTGGTCTTGTTTATGGTATCCTTTGCTGTGCAAAAGCTTTTAAGTTTCATTAGGTCCCATTTGTTTATTTGTGTTTTTATTTCCATTTCTCTAGGAGATGGGTCAAAAAGGATCTTGCTGTGATTTATGTCGTATAGTGTTCTGCCTATGTTTTCCTCTAAGAGTTTGATAGTGTCTGGCCTTACATTTAGGTCTTTAACCCATTTTGAGTTTATTTTTGTGTGTGGTGTTAGGGAGTGTTCTAATTTCATACTTTTACATGTAGCTGTCCAGTTTTCCCAGCACCACTTATTGAAGAGGCTGTCTTTTCTCCACTGTATATCCTTCCCTCCTTTATCAAAGATAAGGTGACCATATGTGTGTGGGTTTATCTCTGGGCTCTCTATCCTGTTCCATTGATCTATATTTCTGTTTTTGTGCCAGTACCATATTGTCTTGATTACTGTAGCCTTGTAGTAGAGTCTGAAGTCAGGGAGCCTAATTCCTCCAGCTCCATTTCTCGTTCTCAAGATTGCTTTGGCTATTCGGGGTCTTTTGTGTTTCCATACAAATTGTGAAATTTTTTGTTCTAGTTCTGTAAAAAATGCCAGTGGTAATTTGATAGGGATTGCATTGAATCGGTAGATTGCTTTGGGTAGTATAGTCATTTTCACAATGTTGATTCTTCCAATCCAAGAACATGGTATATTTCTCCACCTATTTGTATCATCTTTAATTTCTTTCATCAGTGTCTTATAGTTTTCTGCATACAAGTCTTTTGTCTCCTTAGGTAGGTTTATTCCTAGATATTTTATTCTTTTTGTTGCAATGGTAAATGGGAGCGTTTTCTTAATTTCACTCTCAGATTTTTCATCATTAGTGTATAAGAATGCCAGAGATTTCTGTGCATTAATTTTGTATCCTGCAACTTTACTAAATTCATTGATTAGCTCTAGTAGTTTTCTGGTAGCATCCTTAGGATTCTCTATGTATAGTATCATGTCATCTGCAAACAGTGACAGCTTTACTTCTTCTTTTCCTATTTGGATTCCTTTTATTTCTTTTTCTTCTCTGATTGCTGTGGCTAGAACTTCCAAAACTATGTTGAATAAGAGTGGTGAGAGTGGGCAACCTTGTCTTGTTCCTGATCTTAGTGGAAATGGTTTCAGTTTTTCACCATTGAGAACGATGCTAGCTGTGGGTTTGTCATATATGGCCTTTATTATGTTGAGGAAAGTTCCCTCTATGCCCACTTTCTGCAAGGTTTTTATCATAAATGAGTGTTGAATTTTGTCAAAAGCTTTCTCTGCATCTATTGAGATGATCATATGGTTTTTCTCCTTCAGTTTGTTGATATGGTGTATCACATTGATTGATTTGCGTATATTGAAGAATCCTTGCATTCCTGGGATAAACCCCACTTGATCATGGTGTATGATCCTTTTAATGTGCTGTTGGATTCTGTTTGCTAATATTTTGTTGAGGATTTTTGCATCTATGTTCATCAGTGATATTGGCCTGTAGTTTTCTTTCTTTGTGACGTCTTTGTCTGGTTTTGGTATCAGGGTGATGTTGGCCTCATAGAATGAGTTTGGGAGTGTTCCTCCCTCTGCTATCTGTTGGAAGAGTTTGAGAAGGATAGGTGTTAGCTCTTCTCTAAATGTTTGATAGAATTCGCCTGTGAAGCCATCTGGTCCTGGACTTTTGTTTGCTGGAAGATTTTTAATCACAGTTTCAATTTCAGTGCTTGTGATTGGTCTGTTCATATTTTCTATTTCTTCCTGGTTCAGTCTCGGCAGGTTGTGCATTTCTAAGAATTTGTCCATTTCTTCCAGGTTGTCCATTTTATTGGCATACAGTTGCTTGTAGTAATCTCTAATAATCTTTTGTATTTCTGCAGTGTCAGTTGTTATATCTCCTTTTTCATTTCTAATTCTATTGATTTGAGTCTTCTCCCTTTTATTCTTGATGAGTCTGGCTAACGGTTTATCAATTTTATTTATCTTCTCAAAGAACCAGCTTTTAGTTTTATTGATCTTTGCTATTGTTTCCTTCACTTCTTTTTCATTTATTTCTGATCTGATCTTTATGATTTCTTTCCTTCTGCTAAATTTGGGGGTTTTTTGTTCTTCTTTCTCTAATTGCTTTAAGTGCAAAGTTAGGTTGTTTATTCGAGATGTTTCCTGTTTCTTAAGGTATGATTGTATTGCTATAAACTTGCCTCTTAGAACTGCTTTTGCTGTATCCCATAGGTTTTGGGTCGTTGTGTCTCCATTGTCGTTTGTTTCTAAGTATTTTTTGATTTCCTCTTTGATTTCTTCAGTGATCACTTCGTTATTAAGTAGTGTATTGTTTAGCCTCCATGTGTTTGTATTTTTTACAGATCTTTTCCTATAATTGATATTTAGTCTCATAGCGTTGTGGTCGGAAAAGATACTTGATACAATTTCAATTTTCTTAAATTTGCCAAGGCTAGATTTGTGACCCAATATATGATCAATCCTGGAGAATGTTCCATGAGCACTTGAGAAAAATGTGTATTCTGTTGTTTTTGGATGGAATGTCCTATAAATATCAATTAAGTCCATCTTGTGTAATGTATCATTTAAAGCTTGTGTTTCCTTATTTATTTTCATTTTGGATGATCTGTCCATTGGTGAAAGTGGGGTGTTAAAGTCCCCCATTATAATTGTGTTGCTGTCGATTTCCCCTTTTAAGGCTGTTAGTATTTGCCTTATGTATTGAGGTGCTCCTATGTTGGGTGCATAAATATTTACAATTGTTATATCTTCTTCATGGATCGATCCCTTGATCATTATGTAGTGTCCTTCTTTGTCTCTTGTAATAGTCTTTATTTTAAAGTCTATTTTGTCTGATATGAGAATTGCTACTCCAGCTTTCTTCTGATTTCCATTTGCATGGAATATCTTTTTCCATCCCCTTACTTTCAGTCTGTATGTGTCCCTAGGTCTGAAGTGGGTCTCTTGTAGACAGCATATATATGGGTCTTGTTTTTGTATCCATTCAGCCAGTCTGTGTCTTTTGGTGGGAGCATTTAATCCATTTACATTTAAGGTAATTATCGATATGTATGTTCCTATTACCATTTACTTGTTTCGGGTTGTTCTTGTAGGTCTTTTCCTTCTCTTGTGTTTCTTGCCTAGAGAAGTTCCTTTAGGATTTGTTGTAGAGCTGGTTTGGTGGTGCTGAACTCTCTCAGTTTTTGCTTGTCTGTAAAGGTTTTAATTTCTCCATCAAATCTGAATGAGATCCTTGCTGGGTAGAGTAATCTTGGTTGTAGGTTTTTTTCCTTCATCACTTTAAATATGTCCTGCCACTCCCTTCTGGCTTGTAGAGTTTCTGCTGAAAGATCAGATGTTAGCCTTATGGGGATTCCCTTGTGTGTTATTTGTTGTTTTTCCCTTGCTGCTTTTAATATGTTTTCTTTGTATTTAATTTTTGACAGTTTGATTATTATGTGTCTCGGCGTGTTTATTCTTGGGTTTATCCTGTATGGGACTCTCTGTGCTTCCTGGACTTGATTGACTATTTCCTTTCCTATATTAGGGAAGTTTTCAACTATAATCTCTTCAAATATTTTCTCAGTCCCTTTCTTTTTCTCTTCTTCTTCTGGGACCCCTATGATTCGAATGTTGGTGCGTTTAATGTTGTCCCAGAGATCTCTGAGACTGTCCTCCGTTCTTTTCATTCTTTTTTCTTTCTTCTGCTCTGCAGCAGTTATTTCCACTATTTTATCTTCCAGGTCACTTATCCGTCCTTCTGCCTCAGTTATTCTGCTATTGATCCCATCTAGAGTATTTTTAATTTCATTTATTGTGTTGCTCATCGTTGCTTGCTTCCTCTTTATTTCTTCTAGGTCCCTGTTAACTGTTTCTTGCAAATTGTCTATTCTATTTCCAAGATTTTGCATCATCTTCACCATCATTATTCTAAATTCTCTTTCAGGTAGATTGGCTATTACCTCTTCATCTGTTAGGTCTGGTGTGTTTTTATCTTGCTCCTTCATCTGTTGTGTGTTTTTCTGTCTTCTCATTTCGCTTATCTTACTGTGTTTGAGGTCTCCTTTTTGCACGCTGCAGGTTCGTAGTTCCTGTTGTTTTTGGTGGCTGTCCCCAGTGGCTAAGGTTGGTTCAGTGGGTTGAGTAGATTCCCTGGTTGGGGGGACTAGTGCCTCTGTTCTGGTGGATGAGGCTGGATCTTGTCCTTCTGGTGGGCAGGTCCTCGTCTGGTGGTGTGCTTGGGGATGTTGGTAACCTTATTATGATTTTAGGCAGTCTCTCTGCTACTGGATGGGGCTGTAGACCTGTCTTGCTCTTTGTTGGGGATAGGGTGTCCAGCACTGTTCTTTGCTGGTCCTTGAGTGAAGCTGGGTCTTGGTGTTGAGATGGAGGTCTCTGGGAGATTTTCGCCATCTGATATTACGTGGAGCTCGGAGGTCTCTTGTGGACTAGTGTCTTGAGGTTGGTTCTCCCACCTCAGGGACACCGCCCCGGTGCCTGGCTGGGGCGCCAAGAACCTTTAATCCACACGGTTCAAAATAAAAGGTAGAATAAATAGAGAGGAAAGAAAAGGAAGGAAGGAGGGAGGGAGGGAAGGAAGGAAGAAAGGAAGGAAGAAATGAAGGAAGGAAGCAAGAAAGCAAGGACGGGAGGTGCAGAGGAAGAAAGGGAGGAAGGAAGAGAGGAAGGGAGGAAAGAAGGGGGAAGGAAGGAAGAAAGGAGGGAAGGAGGGAAGAAAGGAAGAAAGAAAGGGAGAAGACAGAGTAGTATAAAGTATAGTTATTAAAATAAAAAATAATTATTAAGAAGAAAAATTTCCTTTTAAAAAAAACAAAAAACAAAAAACAAAAAACAAGAAAAAAAACCAAAACAAACAAACAAACAAAAAAAAAAACAGAAAAATGGGTCGGTCTAACCCTAGGACAAATGGTGCAAGCAAAGCTATACAGACAAAATCTCACACAGCAGCACACACATACACACCCACAAAAAGAAAAAAAAGGGGGAAATAATAGTATATCTTGCTCCCAAAGTCCACCTCCTCAACTTGGGATGATTCGTTGTCTATTCAGGTTTTCAACAGATGCAGGGCACTTCAAGTTGATTGTGGAGCTTTAATCCGCCGCTTCTGAGGCTGTTGGGAGAGATCTCCCCCTCTCCTCTCTGTTCGCACAGCTCCTGGGGTTCAGCTTTGGACTTGGTCCCGCCTCTGCGTGTAGGTTGTCCGAGGGCGACTGCCCTTCGCTCAGACAGGACGATGTTAAAGGAGCAGTTGATTCGGGGGCTCCAGCTCACTCAGGCTGCGGGGAGGGAGTGGCACGGGGGCGGGGCGAGTCCGCGACGTCAGAGGCCGACGTGACGCTGCACAGGCCCAAGGCGCGCCGTGCGTTCTCCCGGGGAAGCTGTCCCTGGATCCCGGGACCCCGGCAGTGGCGGACTGCCCGGGCTCCCGGGAGGGCCGGTGTGGAGAGTGACCTGTGCTCACACACAGGCCTCTTGGTGGTGGCAGCAGCAACCTTAGCGTCCGACACCCGTCTCTACTGTCCGTGCCGACAGCCGCGGCTCACACCCGTTTCTGGAGCTCCTCTACGCGGTGCCCTTAATCCCCTCACCTCACACCCGAGGAAGCAAAGAGGCAAGAAAAAGTCTCTTGTCTCTTCGGCAGCTCCGCGCCCGGTTCTAGGGCTCCTTTAAGCGGCGCACTTAATCCCCTCTCCTCGCGCCCAGGCAGCAAAGAGGGAGGAAAAGGTCTCTTGCCTCTTCGGCAGCTCCAGACTTCTCCCGAACTCCCTCCCGGCCAGCCGTGGCGCACTAGCCCCCTTCAAGCTGTCTTCACTCTGCCAACTCCAGCCCTTTCCCCGGGATCCGACTGAAGCCCGAGCCTCAGCTCCCGGCCCCGCCCGCCCCGGCGGTCGAGCAGACAAGCCTCTCGGGCTGGTGAGCGCCGATCGGCACCGATCCTCTGCGGGAATCTCTCCGCTTTGCCCTCCGCACCCCTGTGGCTGAGCTGTCCTCCGCGGCTCCGGAGCTTCCCCCTCCGGCGCCCGCAGTCTCCGCCCGCGAAGGGGCCTCTAGTGTGTAGGAGTCTTTCCTCCTTCTCGGCTCCCTCCCACTGGCGTAGGTCCCGTCCCTATTCTTTTGTCCCTGTTTATTCTTTTTTCTTTTGCCCTACCCAGATATGTGGGGAGTTTCTTGCCTTTTTGGAGGTCCGAGGTCCTCTGCCAGCGTTCGGTGGGTGCTCTACAGGAGAAGCTCCACGTGTAGATGTATTTCTGATGTCTCTGTGAGGAGGAAGGAGATCTCCGCGTCTTACTCTTCCGCCATCTTTAAGCCGTCTCCTCTTTTTCATTTATTTCTGATCTCATCTTTAAGAGTGATTCCTTCTGCTAACTTTGGGATTTTTTTGTTCTTCTTTCTCTACTTGCTTTAGTTGTAAGGTTAGGTTGTTTATTTGAGATGTTTCTTGTTTCTTTGGTAGGACTGTATTGCTATAATCTTCCCTCTTAGAACTGCTTATGCTGCATCCCATAGGTTTTTGGACATAGTGTTTTCATTGTCATTTGTTTCCAGGCATTTTTTGATTTCCTCTTTGATTGCTTCAGTGATCTATTGGTTATTTAGTAGTATATTGTTTAACCTCCATGTGTTTGTATATTTTAGGGTTTTTTTTCCTGTAATTGATATCTAGTCTCATAGCATTGTGGTCAGAATAGGTACTTGATACAATTTCAATTTTCTTAAATTTACCAAGGCTTGATTTGTGACCCAAGATATGATCTATCCTGGAGAATGTTCCATGAGTACTTGAGAAGAAAGTGTATTCTGTTGTTTTTGGATGGAATGTCCTATAAATATCAAGTAAGTCCATCTTGTTTAATGTATCATTTAAAGCTTGTGTTTCCTTAATTATTTTCATTTTGGTTGATCTGTCCATTGGTGAAAGTGGGGTGTTAAAGTCCCCTACTATGATTGTGTTACTGTCTATTCCCCCTTTTATGGCTGTTAGCATTTGCCTTATGTATTGAAGTTCTCCTATGTTGGGTGCATACATATTTACAACTGTATATCCTCTTCTTGGATTGATCCCTTGATCATTATGTAGTGTCCTTCTTTGTCTCTTGTAATAGTCTTTATTTTAAAGTCTATTTTGTCTGATATGAGAATTGCTACTCCTGCTTCCTTTTGATTTCCATTTGCATGGAATATCTTTTTCCATCCCCTTATTTTCAGTCTGTATGTGTCCCTAGTTCTGAAGTGGGTCTCTTGTAGATAGCATATATACAGGTCTTGTTCTTGTATCCATTCAGCCAGTCTATGTCTTTTGGTTGGAGCATTTAATCCATTTACATTTAAGATAATTATCTATATGCATGTTCCTATTACCATTTTCTTAATTGTTTTTGGTTTGTTATTGTAGGTCTTTTCCTTCTCTTGTGTTTCCTGCCTAGAGAAATTCCTTTAGCATTTGTTGTAAAGCTGGTTTGGTGGTGCTGAATTCTCTTACCTTTCGCTTGTCTGTAAAAGTTTTAATTTCTCCATCAAATCTGACTGAGACCCTTCCTGGGTAGAGTAATCTTGATTGTAGGTTTTTCCCTTTCATCAATTTAAATATGTCTTGTCACTTCCTTCTGGCCTGCAGAGTTTCTGCTGAAAGATCAGTTGTTAACCTTATGGAGATTCCCTTGTATGTTATTTGTTGCTTTTCCCTTGCTGCTTTTAATATTTTTTCTTTATGTTCAATTTTTGATAGTTTGATTAATATATATCTTGGCATGTTTCTCCTTGGATTTATCCTGTATGGGAGTCTCTATGCTTCCTGGACTTGATTGACTATTTCCTTTCCCATATTAGGGAAGTTTTCAACAATAATCTCTTCAAATATTTTCTCAGTCCCTTTCTTTTTCTCTTCCTCTTCTGGGACCCATATAATTCGAATGTTGGTTTTTTTAATGTTGTCCCAGAAGTCTCTGAGACTCTCATCAATTCTTTTTGTTCTTTTTTCTTTATTCTGCTCTGTGACCGTTATTTCCACTCTTTTATCTTCCAGGTCACTTATCCATTCTTCTGCCTCAGTTATTCTGCTACTGATTCCTTCTAGGGAATTTTTAATTTCATTTATTGTGTTGTTCATCATTGTTTGTTTGCTCTTTAGTTCTTCTAGATCCTTGTTAAACGTTTCTTGTATTTTCTCCATTCTATTCCCAAGATTTTAGATCATCTTTACTATCATTACTCTGAATTCTTTCAGGTAGAATACCTATTTCTTCTTCATTTGTTGGTTTAGGTGGGTTTTTACCTTGCTCCTTCATCTGCTGCATATTTCTCTGTCTTCTCATTTAGCTTAACTTATTTTGTTTGGGGTCTCCTTTTTGCAGTCTGCAGGTTCACAGTTCCCACTGTTTTTGGTATCTGCCCCCAGTGGGTAAGGTTGGTTCAATGGGTTGTGTAAGCTTCCTGGTGGAGGGCACTGGTGCCTGAGTTCTGTTGGATGAAGCAGGACCTTGTCTTTCTGGTGGGCAGGACCATAATAATTTACCTTATTATGATTTTAGAGAGCCTCTCTGCTAATGGGTGGGGTTGTGTTCCTGTCTTGCTAGTTGTTTGGCATGGGGTGTCCAGTACTGGAACTTTGCTGTTTGTTTTGTGGAGGTGGGTCTTAGTGTTGAGGTGGAGATCTCTAGTAGAGCTCAAGCTGATTAATATTATGTGGGTACAGGAGGTCTCTGGTGGTCCAATGTCCTGAACTCATCTTTCCCACCTCAGAGGCTTAGGCCTGACCCCCAGCTGGAGCACCAAGACCCTGTCAGCCAAGTGACTCAGAAGAAAAGTGAGAAAAAACAGAAAGAAAGGAAATAAAATAAAGTTACTAAAATAAAAAAATTTTTAAGTATTATAAAATAAAAAATAAAAAAGTAATTTTAAAAAAAGAAGAGAGCAACCAAAGCAATAAACAATCCACCAGTGGTATCAAGTGCTAAAACCTAAACTAAGATAACCATAGAAATCAGAAACTAGTCAGTCGCATACAGCAAATCCCAAGTCTACAGTTGTTCCCAAAGTTCACTACCTCAATTTTGGGATGATTCATTGTCTATTCAGGTATTCCACAGTTGCAGGGTACATCAAGTTGATTGTGGAGATTTAATCCATGGCTCCTGAGGCTGCTGAGCGAGATTTCCCTTTCTCTTCTTTGTTCACACAGCTCCTGAGGTTCAGCTTTGGATTTGGCCCCACCTCTGTGTTTAGGTCACCCTCCGGCCTGTTTTCTTCACTCAGACAGGAGGGGGTTAAAGGAGCATCTGATTAGGGGCTCTGGCTCACTCATGCCAGGGAGAGGGAGGGGTATAGAATTCAGGGTGAGCCTGCTGCAGCAGAGGCCAGCATGACATTGCAACAGCCTGAGGTGTGCTGCATGTTCTCTTGGGGAAGTTGTCCCTGTATCACAGCACCCTGGCCATGATGGGCTGCACAGGCCCCTGGGAGGCGAGGTGTGGATAGTGACCTGTTCTTGCACACAAGCTTCTTGGTGGCAGCAGCAGCAGCCTTAGCATCTCATGCCCGTCGCTGGTGTCCATGCTGATAGAAACGGCTCACGCCCACCTCTGGAGCTTGTTTAGGCGTGCTCTGAATCCCCTCTCCTTGTGCAAAGCGAAACAATGGTCTCTTGACTCAGGCAGTTCCAGACTTTTTCTCGGACTCCCTCCCGGCTAGCTGTGGTGCACTAGCCCCCTTTAGGCTGTGTTCACGCCACCAGCCCCAGTCCTCTCTCTGGGATCTGACCTCCAAAGCCTGAGCCTTAGCTCCCAGCCCCAGCCCGGCCTGGCGGTTGAGCAGACAAGCCTTTTGGGCTGGTGAGTGCTGATCAGAACCGATCCTCTGTGTGGAAATCTCTCCGCTTTGCCCTCCACACCCCTGTTGCTGCACTCTCCTCCGTGGCTCTGAAGCTTCCCCCCTCCGCCACCCACAGTCTCTGCCCACGAAGGGGCTTCTAGTGTGTGGAAACCTTTCCTCCTTCACAGCTCCCTCCCAGAGGCACAGGTCCCTCCCCTATTCTTTTGTCTCTGTTTTTTCTTTTTTCTTTTGCCCTACCCAGGTATGCGGGGAGTTTCTTGTCTTTTAGGAAGTCTGAGGTCTTCTGCCAGCATTCAGTAGGTGTTCTGTAGGAGTTGTTCCACATGTAGATGTATTTTTGATGTATTTGTGGGGAGGAAGTTGCTCTCCATGTCTTACTCCAACGCCATCTTGAGGGTCCTCTTTACCAAGTCTGATTTTAAGCCTCTGTACACTCTTACTGACCTTCCTCACTCATGCGAGCACAGAGGGGTAAAGATCAGGACGGGGGAAAGAGATACAAATGAGCCATGTTGAAGGAAGATCCAGAGTCAGAATTCCCACCAGATGGAAGTTGGAGAATAAATAGAAGAATGGTGTTTGAACTCAAGTAACTTGTAGTTCAAGTGTATAACCCAGATACATGGAAAACATGTATAAGGATGGAAAATACTTACTTTGTGCTTTCTATATTCTGTGTAATGTTAGCTTATTTTATTAATAAAATCATTTCATTTACAGTAGTATTGGCTTGATTTTAAACATGAGGAATTCAGAAAACTGAGAAAGCTTAGCAATTTTCCAAGGACCAGCTTGCTAGTGAGCGGTAGATCCAGGATACAAACATAGGCCTAGATGCTTGATCAGGACTCCTTCCATCAAGTCACACAAAGAAAAACCCGAAACAAGTGCCCAGCCAGCAGCTGCACAGAGCTTATATACACAGCTCGGCAGTACTCACACGCCTACAATTTTCTTCCGTTATTGCCTGTTACAGTTCTGGTGTTGCCAGTGCATTTAATTCCTGCAATTTGCACTGTTTTTCACAATCTCTTCTCATTTCCTAGAAGTACTTGCTCAATAGCTACACTGTTTGTCATGAAACTAGGCCTAAAGAATGTGTGGAAATTACCCCACATGCTGCTAAACCTGAGTTCAGAGAGCCCAACTGATGCAAAACTACTAGAAAACGTCCCACAAGCAGGAGCCACCATGCAAGGAGCTGGTTCTTGTTCTGGACCTTTAATCAGCTCCCCTATAAGTCAGGGGTGCTGGGAGGGAAGCTCACTGGCCTTAGACAGTGTTCTCTGTTGCTTATTTGGTAAGAGGGAAACAAAAAGTTCAGTGTACTCTGTTTCCCCTATGTATGTGCCATTGTCTGTAATACAGAGATGACTATGACCCAGTCACTGTCCTCAAGAGATTCATAGTCTGGTGGGAGTAACAGGCCCACCAATAATTATAACAACACAGGAAGCATGAGGTCCATGGGACCCAGGAGCAGGGCAAGCTTCAAGGTCATGTGATTTGTGTAGCTGTCCAGGGCCCTGTGCTTAGTAGGGTCCCTGTTTGGTTTAATGTTCTGATATTACTGTCTTGAAATTCTTGAATAAGAGACCCCATTTTCATTTTGCACTGGGCCCTACAAATTATGGAGCCTGTCCTGCATGACACACGTTCCTTGCCTATGCTGTTTATGAGGGAAATGACCCAAGGAAGGGTGAGACCCCTTGAAGGTTAGAAAACAATAAGAAAGTGGGAGAGGACATTACGTTTACTTTTGCAAAGAGGTGTGAAAGAATGTGAGGAGGCAAGAACTCCCAGTATTTCTGGGTAAATAAATGAGAAGCCTGGGACAGGGAATAGAATGCATAGGAGTTGAGAAGGAAAAAGTAGGTGGAGCCAGAACAGAGTTTACTTTGGATGGCATCCTCAGGAGTTGGAGTTTTATCTTGTAAGTGATAAGGAACTCCTGGAGAGATGACGGGGGAATGGCAGATTAGACAATCATTTTAGAGAAACTGCAATGGGTGAAAAATGAATTTTAAAAGGGTAAGGGTGAAACAGAGAGTGACAAATTAGTAGGCAGTTGTAACCATCCAGCCAAGCAGTGAGGACAATAATAGGAAAGGAGGGGAAGTAATGAAGCAAAGAAATATTTAGGAAATAAAATTGCTATAATGGTGCATGACAAACATTTCAAGTTTTCTGCCTTATATTGATTTTCTTCTTCCTCCTTATTAATATATAACTCAATTTGAGGGTGGACAGTAAGAAATTAAAATCCTCTTTCATCTTTTGAAGTTGGAGAATGTCATGTGACAAAGTCCTGGCCCATGAGATATATACAAAAGGCACTGGGCCACCAGTGAAGGGCATCTTCTAGGAAAGCTACTGTGTTCTGATAAAAAAGGACAGACTCAGCTGATACATGTCTTTTGTTCATGGCCTTCTCACTTTCTTCCCATTTTGCAATTGTAAGAAAGACAGTACATGCTAATGATGAAAGAAGAGGAAGCTGGAAAGAGTTTAAGTCCTTGGTGACTCAGGCCAACATTGTCACTTGCCTCTGACAGCTCACACCTAAACTTGTTTCTGAGAAAAATGAAACCCAATTTAGCTAATCCACTGTGGATGGACCTCTGTTAAATTCCATCGCACGCAATTCTAACAGACACAGTTGATTGTTGGCTGAATGCTGATGGTGAAGAAGCCAAAAGGATCAGGTAAGTTCAAGTTGGGGACCTCAAATGCACAGATGAATGGTGTGTAATATTATAGTAAAAGCCACTCTAGCAAGGCTTTTCAAAGCCAGAAAGTCTTGGAGGTGATGAAACACTAGCAGCATTTGGAAGGGAAATGTGGAAAGGAAAATGGATCAGAGAAAAGTACAATAGAAGCCCAGGTTTTTCATCATCAGGTAAGCCAGGTCTGGGAGACAGCAAGGTAGAAGGCCATGCACAGCTCAGCACAGTACTGGAGGGAATGATTAAACCAAGCCTTTGTTGATAGGAAAGGAGAGTGGCTGAGATGAACTTCACCTTCACTTTGTCTGGAGGTGACTTTGAATAAAATAGACACTATATTTACTGGCAAAGAACTATGATACTATAGGGCTCAATGAAGTTAAGTGACTCGGACAAGGATACACTTTTAGTGAGGGGTGGAGCCAGGACTTGATACCACCAGATCTAACAATTCCTGCAGCCTTAGGAAAGCCGAGTTGGAGAAGAGAAGCTGGCCGTAAGTATTTGGAGGCAGCAGAGAGGCTGACGTCTGACCAGGGCCAGCAGTGAGAAGATGCATCCAGCCATCCTTCAGGGGAAGGGGTGAACATAGCCAGAAACTGAGCAAGATTACTAACTGGAAATTAGAGTAGGGACTCTGGCTGCGTGGCACCAAGAGAGACAATCAAATGTCTCTGAATCATAAGAGAAAACGAGGCTGAAAGAAGAGGCGGCCAAAATCCCTGATCCATGAACTTTCAGGAAGTCACATCTGGAACCCAGGCTTGGGGTATGGGTCACATACTGCCACGTGGCAGGAAAGTGAAGGGCCTTCATACATACCACCAGAGAAGGGCAAAGCCATCAACTTCCCTTTACCACCCTATTGCCTCTATTCATAAAAGAGGAAACTTAGCATAAAATTCTCTTAACTAGCATGACTCAGGGTGTCTCCATTTTCAGGCCTGTGTGAGGTACTTTATGTAATTTATTTTCACACATTATCTCATGGATTAAAATCTTGCTTCTACCATTTTCTACCCAATCTTTCATGGTGGATAATGAGCTTCACTTCTTAGCATTACTGTCAAGGTGAAATAGGATGGAGACAAGAATCTGACCCAAAGTGGGAGCTCAAAAACTATCATTTTCACTGCACACTCAACATCTATGGAATAACATTTTTATTGTCATATTATAGATAAAACACATGTAAATTAAAGAAATGTAGTGAGTTTCCCAGGAGAAATTTGAAGCTACATCACTTTACTCCAAATATCGTGTAGATTCCACTGCTTCTCGGCTAATAGTAATTATTATCACAATGACCACCATTCCTTGAACACTTTCTGTTGGCCAGGCACTTAGCAAAATGCTATATCTATATACCTATATATCTATATCTATATCTCTCCTCACAGCACATCTATAGGATAGATAGTTTTATTATATGACTTTCTGAATCTCAGAGTTCCAAAGTAACAAGGCCATGATCTAAACCAGGCTTTGTACCAGCAAAGGCTGTGTACTAACCATGAAATCCAGGTGGTCCAGAAACTGTGGCTCTGTTACATAAACCAGTGATCTTGTCTTTCATGCTCACAAGAGAGAACTTTTTACATCATTTTTCCAAAACGCACTTGGATCTGACTGCAGGCATTGGTTGGTCAGTTAAGGCACATTTGGAAGTTTAAATGCTATTTGTAGTTTATCTGCAAAGTGATCTAGGATTTACCTAACAAGTCTCTCATCTCTCCTGCTGGAGAAGATAATGATGAGAGACGAGTGACAGACAAAATAAGTGTGACTTCATTTTCAAAAAAAAACAGTTCCCACCAGAGCTCTGTACCACAGTGCCCTGGGAGACAGGCAGTGTCTGGATTCTTGGGCAAATTAATGTTAGGACTCAGAGACTAAATAAAAATTAAATAACTATTTTCTCTACACTCTTACTAACATCTTTTCTTGCCTATTAACAACAAAATTATTAACTATTAACAAAACTATTCACTATTAAGGACACAAAAATGTTGTTATTTACCAAGCATATTCTATGTGTTTCATGTTCATTAGCTATTTAAAACTGAGGCTTATAGTGATAGTGGTGAAATGTTACAAGAGTCAGAGTGTTGATAAACGGTAAAGGTACAGTTTAAATTGAGATCTGTCTCAGTCTAAACCCCATGCTCCTTATTTCTCAGCTCTACCCTTTGTGTCCCTTTATTTGAACAAAACTTGTGTTTCCCACAGCCTTGCATCTACTCACAATGCCTGCCAGCCACCAAAACCCAAACCAAATTTACTTCAAGGCTCATCACTACTTTCTCCATGAAAAAAATTTAATCTTCCTTTCCTTACTTTCAGCCAAACATGGAATCTCTTTCTCCTAAATACAAATTTAATTTGGTTTTTTTTATGCTGCTTATATCTACTTTGATTATCATTGAAATATATTTGATTTCCATCTCTTATACTTAAAGACTTTCTGTGAAGGTAGTTCCCTCCTCTCTCTTAGGCCAGGAGAAATGAGAAAAGCTTTGGAGAGGAAGTAAGAAATTAAATGCTAATGATGTCAATGAATAGCGAGCCTCACTAAGAGGTATGTCTTATCTTTGCTCCCATGTGCTCCAAAGAATTGGGAATCCAAGAGAGGGTGGAACTATCAGTCACTTTAACCTGTAACACTGAGAAGTAGAAGACTGAAAAAATAAGGTGACTCAGGGAAGTGGAGATGGCTACATGGAGTTTCAGAGAGCCCAGGTCCTTGAGATGTAGTGTCCCTTGGCCCTGGCTTGGAATGGAATGGGAAAGCAACCAAATCTTCCTATGTCCCAAGAAGTGGGGAAAATTGGAGAGCAGATGAACTTCAAAGGGTATCAAGGTCAAGGTAGGTAGACTCAGAACAGAAAGTGGCCATGTGACAATGTAGAAACTCAACTAACTTGACCACATATGTTATTTTCCAAATCAGGGACATATTGAGGGTGAAAGGAGATAGTAACCAGGCAAGAATGTCAAGACTGTAGGTATAACTGAGACTGTCCTAGGCAAACAGGGACATATAGCTCTCCTGCTGCAGCAGATGCCAGTGTCAGGGAGTACAACACATAAGAACCAGGCAGGATCATATACATGCCACATGTGGACACTCGGTAGCCACAAGGGCTAAGATGCTCTGAAGGTACCCGCAAAATTTAGATATCACCCTGGAAGACAAAGAGACAATAGGAAATCCTAAAAAGATTGAATTTAAACCTGAAATGACTGAATTTACATGAAATAGACTAAGATTGCATTTTCTGACAAAAGGTAAAAAGTGGCTTTTAGATGGGGATTAAGTTAAACTATAGAAAAATAAAACACAAGTTTTGCATACTGGAGATTGTGGCTTGAAAATATAGCACATGCTACACAAACATTATAGGTTGGCTCTCAACAAAAGTAAATTCAACATATTCATAAGCAGATGGTCCACAATGAAAAAGTCTTCTCTGTGTTAGCAACTTTTCCTCTGCATCACGGGGTAAAAAAGGAGCCAAAATGCAAGAGAAAAGTTCTGTAGCAGAATAGGTGGCTGGTGGGATGCAGCTGACCCTGAAGAAATATAATTGCACCATGAAGTTTTGCATATTCTACCTAGTGACTTGAGGAAGCTGTACAACTGACAGCTACAGCCCTATCCACCCCTGTTTAATCTTACCTGATATCCTAGTTTCAGTTGATTACACCTTCCTTTGTATTTTTGTAGAATCCATCATTTACCTTTGTCATAGCACTTACAGTAAGAACAGCTGACATTTAACAATCACTTACTTTGAGTCAGGCACTGGGATAAGTGCTTTATGTGCATTACTTCACTGAGATCCTATAATAACTCTTTGTGATGGATACTATTATTATTTTGATTTTATACATGTAAAAGCTAACACACAGTATAGCAGAGATTGGCTAGGTTTTTACTGAACCTATTTCCCTTTCTGCCTAGGCACACACTTGGGCTTCCTTTCCCTGTCTCTATGTTTTTGCCCACAGAATGTAAGACATTCTCCACTCCCAGGTCTGACCTATACAAACCTCTGGTGTGATCCTCCACTTTCTCTCTTCCCCACCTGTTAGCTGGATGTCAATGCCTTGAACAGTCATCCATTCTGGGCCCTGAACAACAGTGTGGAACAGAGCTTCCCCACCCCACCCAACCTAACCAACATTTGGATTTTACAAGATCAAAAGGTAAACTTCTGTTATTTCAAGCCACTGAGATTTTTGTCTTTAACAGTATCTAGCACTACCTTGACAAATACTCATAGTGAGGTCAAGTAGTTTGTCCAGTGTCATACAATGGTAAGTGATAAAGTAAGGGTTCTAAACCAAGTAGTTTCATGTCAGAGTGTACACATCTAGACAAAATGCTACAATGTCTCACTAAATATGTTACCTGTTTCTCATTAAACTGTGGGTTCCTTGATGGAAGGGATTTTTTTTCACTTCTAAATTATTAGAATTTGGTACTTAAAAGGAACTCAAATAAATTTGAATTGAATGGAATTAAATTGATTTGGATGAGTTGTTCTTTAAACTTCCCAGCATCATCACTTCATATCTCCATACTACCAGGATTTTACTTAAAACTAGCATTTTCAAATTACTTTTCTTTCCCTAAATCCATTTTCTAAATTCCCAGAAGTTATTTGTGTCTGGATAGAAGTCCAGTCAATATGTTATAATTCATCTTGACAACTTCTATGTAAGTAATTCTTTTGGCATTTTCACATAATGTTCATGTAAATCATTCAGATTCAGCAATGACTGAGTTCAGGTAGTGGGTTTGGCACTTTCCTATATCATTAGTTAGTTCATAACAACCTCATGAAATATGTATTATCTCCATTTTACAGATGAGAAAACAATGAGTAACCCAAGACTCAAGATGCTCCAGGACAAATGTAAAGGTAATTATTGAACGATTTGGAACCTGCACCCAGATCTACTTTCGAGTTCAATGGTGTGTATTTGTTTTTACCACACTGATTATTTCTAACATAGTGCCTTGGGCAATTTGTTCAGGGTCTTGCAGATATTAGGAAAGTTTTTACTGATCGAGACATAAATACATACTGAATGATGAGATATAGTAGAAACAACTGGCTAGTAGCATTATCAACTTGAAGGAAGTGACAAAGGCTAAATCAAATAACAGCTGTAATAAAGGCAAGCTTGGAACTTACTCAATTGAAGGAGGTGTGAGCTCCTCTTATGATGTTATAGTATGGCTGTACTGGGCTAAGAAGGTGTTCTTAAAAGAGCTTGAAAAAAGTTGAAGAGCAAGAGACAGGTTTGAGAGTCCCAGATCTAGGATTATGTTTATATCCTTTAAAATGAAAATGAAATTAAAATTTCTCAGATCATAAATACTCAAGACTCCACCACCAGTGAGGTCAGCACAGCAAAAAGTAGAAAGTTCTACAGGCTTAGATAAAATAACAGCTTGAAATTCATATTTATACAAATGAACATTGGAAATGGTAAATGTAAAAATATTATTCTTAGTTTTAATATTTTAAAATATTAGTGACCATCTAAAGGAAAAATTATAACAATGTATTATGAGGTTTATAAAAATTAGAGAAAGTCTATGACAAGAATAGTGCAAACGATGAGAAGGGATCAAGTGTAAGATTCTAGTATTATATATAAAGTTATATATTGGAAATCCTTTAAAAAGCAACTAAAATTCAAGAGGTGTAGCCAAAAAGTCAATAATAAGATAAAATGAAATACTAAAATACACTTAATTACTCTGAAGGTAGTCAGGGTAAGTGAATAAAAATGGAACAAAAATGGGACTACTAGAAAACAAACCACAAGATAGTATAGTTAAACTCATTCGTATCAACAATTACATTATATATAAATGAACCCAATACCCCAATTAAAATCATGACAATATCAGACTCTATGAAAAGACCCTAATATTGTCTTCAAGAAATTAACTGAAAATATAAAGCCACAGATAATATAAAGGTATAGAAAATGATATATCATGCAAACACTAATTTAAAGGAAGGTGGATTGACTGTATCAATAACACAGACTAAGGAGACTTCAGGACAAATAGTATTATTAAGGATGAAGGGAGATACTTTACTATGATAAAAATGTCCATTCATCAGAAAGACATAGCAATCTTAAATATACCTACACCTAATAACAGAGCTTCAAAATACATGAAACAAAACTTAAGAGAACAAAAATGAGAAATAAATTAATCCACAATTATAGTTGGAGATTTTAAAACTCATTTTTCAGTATTTAAGGAAGCAAATAGACCTCCCCTCAGAAAACTGTCTGTGTTATTTATTTCTTAATTTTCATCAGAGGACATCCTCCATATTAACTCAATATTGTTAAATGTATTGATATTTGTTTTATGGCCAGCCTGAAAATTCCTGAAATACTTAGAAATTAAACTATATAATGCTAAATTGTCCATGAGTCAAAGAAGAAATCCCAAAGAAATTTGGAAAATATTTTGAACTCAATGATAATGAAATCACAAAATATCAAAATCTGTAGCATATAGCTAAAGCACTGATTAAAGGGAAACTTATTTTGGAGTGGCCAAAAAGTTCATTCGGGATTTTTGTAAGATGTGTGGAAAAACCCAAACAAACTTTTTGACAAACCCAATACCTTTAAATCTTATATCAGAAAAGAATAAACCTCTAAAATTAGTAATCTAAAAATCCACTTAAAAAACGTAGGATTTTAAAAAAGAAAACCTAAAGTAAGTAGTAAGGTAGAAATAATAAACAAAACAAAGTTTGATGATATAAAAAAATTAACAATAGAGCAAACTAGCAAAACAAAAGTTTAGTTCCTTGAAAATATGTATTTGATCCTAGCTAGATCCTAGTTAGATCTAGTTAGAATGACCAAACTAGAAAAAAGAGAGCAAATTATCAATATCATGAATAAAGATAGGCTGTTACTTCATTAATCTAATTCCCACACATAGAGAAAAAGACTATTATGAACAATTTTATGCCAATAAATCTGACAATTTGGAAATCATGTACAAATAGTCTATTAGATAAATTAAATTTATTGACATAAATTTTCCCCCATGGAAAACACCAGATCGTTTCACTGTAGTACTTTATCAAACTTTCCAGGAAAAATAATACTAACCTTTCCATTAAAATTTAAAAAAAAAATTATTTCATTTTAATGAAAAAAAAAATGGAATCCTCACCAACTTATTTTATATGGCTGTCATAAACCTAATATTTTGTCATAAACCTAACATTTAAGCCAAACAAATACATTACAAGGAATAAAACAGCCAACCAATATTCCTCATGAGTATAGGTACCAAATTTCATAACACAGTCCTGACAAATCAAATCCAGCAAAATAGAAAAGTTTTGCTACATCATGAGATAGAAGAACTTTTCATCCCAGGAATGTGAGGTTAATTTAACACTTAAAAGTCAATCACTGTAAACTGCAATACTGAGCTTACATAAGAAGAAAATTTTTATGATTATCTCAATGGAAACAGATCTTGCATTTAACCAAATTCAACCCTAAATTTATGATTAAAAAAAACCTCTTAACATACTAAGAATACATAGAAACTTCCTAAACCTGACAAAGGACATCTATAGAAAAGGCACAATAAGATCACTCTTAATAGAGACTGACTGAATCATTTCCCTTGAGACAGGGAATAAAACAAGGGTGTCGGCGTTCACCATTTCTATTCAGTAATGCACTGGGAAATAAAAAAAGTAAAATAGTCTTCATTTGCAGACAGCATAATTATTTTCATAGAAAATCTTCAGGAAGCTACAAAGCAACTATAATAATTAATAAGTAAATATAGCAAATCTCAGGAGACAGATAACTTATTGTCTACATATACTAACAGCAGGTATTTGAAAAATAAAATTATAAATACCATTTACAATAATATCAGTAAAAATATATTTAGGGAGTGTTCACAGCAGCTTTATTTACAAAATCACAAAACTGAAAATTACCCAAATATTCATCAATAGGAGAAAGTATAAATATATTGTGGTATATTTACATATTATGAAATGATTTAGTAATAAAACAGAAGAGATTACAAATACATGCAACAACATGGATGAATTCCAAAAATAATATAAGCCAAATACCAAGAGTATATTATATGATTCCATTTATCTAAATTTCTAGTACCAGTAAAGCTGATCTATGGTGAAAGAAACCAAAGCATTGGTTATCATTTTTTGTTTCTAGTCAGTTGACATAGATTTGGAATGGATAGAAGAGAGCTATCTAGGATAATGACAGTGTTCCATTTCTTAATAGGTGTGTGGGTTACATAGGTAATTGCATGTATCAAAGCTAATTAAATGTACATCTGATATCTGTGCATTTTATTGTATGAAAATTATACTACAATCAAAAGAAAAGAAAAAATAGAGGAAAAAGGCATGGAGGAAGAAGAGGAGGGAGAGAAGGCAGAGCGAGAAGGAAAAGAGGGAGGCAAAGAAAATAACGGTCCCAGAAACTGGAGAGACTCTGAGTCAAAGCTTGGGTTTACATTGCCAATAGCTGAGAAAAGCAGAGAGCAGATCTCTGAAGGGTCAGGGTCCCAGCCAGAATTCTGTAATTCTTCAAGTGGCCAAACTAAATCTTGATACAAAAGAAAAAGGTTTTTTGGAAATGTAAGATGGAAAAGATGAGCTCTGAACTCTGACTTCTGCTCTATTGGTTTTAAATAGCACTCAGAGTTATAAAAGTCAATTTCCAGGGATTCATCTGTATAGTTCTCTTATTCAGTTCCTTTAACTTGGAATATAAACTTTTTTCCAAATTGCCCACTGTATTAGGGCCAAAATTTTATGTGAAGAATTGCGTGGCAGGTGTTTTATTCTGTAATCTTTCTTAGAAGGGTTTGTTCCCATGTTTGAATGGAGTCAGTTGTACATGCCCCCTCACCTCAGTCTCTCCTTGCAGCCTTGCCTGAAATCTATACTTCTGGAGTACAGTGGACTGTTAACCCATTTATAATTGCACTGACCATTCATTTCTCTTTCTGTTGCTTTGCTGTGTCAAGCACATCACAGCTAAATTCTTGGCAAAAGATTTTGTGCTTGTAATAGTAGGAAAACAATCCTACTCTGACCTGAAGTGTGTGCACTGGATAGATATGAGAAAAGGCTGAAAATAACTAAGGGAGGGGTGTCTTAACAGCAACAATTGGTATATAAAAGATATATAAAATTTTCACTGCAACTATATTGACGTACTTCCAGTCTGTGGGGACAAGATGCAGAAAAAAATATCATTTTGAAAGCAGGAACTCCCAAAACCCAAAATAAAATAGGTCATGTCAACCAGAATATATTTTGTATCATCAACCTACTGGATTGTCATTACTACTCCTTTGTATTTCAGATGGGGAAATTTAGGTTCAAAGATAGACACTAAATAACATGTCCAAGATCAAAAATAATAAGTTCCACAAATGGGATTTGTATTTTTATGTATTTAGTTCCACACTACACTCTGTTTTCATTATTTCAGCTTCTTCTATCACTGTAACCCAAGGATCTAGCACTGTGCTGGGGCATTGAATGGGCCACCAATGAATGTGTTGAATGAAAAACCTATGTAAAAGTTAAGCCCTACAAGAGATGACTGACAAGTTCTGGGAGAAAACCAAAGTCTAATGCATATGTCTAGAGCATCTCAATTTGCTTAGACTCACAGGAAACAAGGAAAGCTGAAAATTAACTAACTATATTATGGAGTATATTGTTCATTAGCGGTAAATAGTAAGAGAACACATGTATTTCCAAGAACCAGTATTTGAAGAAATGTTTTCATTCATAAATCACTTGAAAAGTTTCTGGAGTAGTTAGGAATTTCAATGATTAGACTCTCAGGCACAAACGATCAGGGACTTGAAGCTATTTCAGTAATCACTAAGGAAGTGCTTTATAAATTTCATGAAGTCATTTGACCTTCAAATTGCACCAGAACAACCAATCATCATCTACTGTAATGGAGTATGGCAGCCAAATTGATTGACAGTCAATCACATTCCAGTTAAGTTAGATGACATCCATTCAGAGATGGTTATTAATCTTTTAAGGTTTCTTTTTGTTTGTTTTACATTATTTTTACATGGAGTCGGTGGTCTTCAGGTTTCAGTGGAGTCCCTGACATTTTATGGATACTTTTGTGGATAGTCATCCTTTGGGGAGAGGTTTCATAACTTTATAACATTAGTAATGAGTTCAGGACACCAAAATTATTAAACACCATCCAAACTTTAAAGTCTAAGGTATGTCTTCAAAGGCCCCATTTCTCTGATGAAAATAGCATCCATTGTGGTGGAAGCTCCAAGCATGGGGCAGAGGTGGGAACACAGATGGCCTCCTCTGAGATCTTTATTCATTGTTGACCTACCCATTATCATTTTGATATCCCTTCTTTGATCACAGAAATAAAGGATGGACTAATGGAAGGCAGGTATTCTGCAGAGTCCAGAGTTATTTTCAGCAGAGTGTAAAAATCTGACAGTGCATTTTCTTCCACAAGGCCTTGGGATATAGTCTAGTAGCTACCCAGATTTTCTCTTTATAGAAGTGGTTTTCTGGGAGATATTATTTTTCAAGGGTATACAAAAAGCCTGCAATATTTCTGGAAAAGGACCCACAATGTTCTTGAAGAATCTGAACATATAAAAATTAATGAAGGTGAGTCCACCTATACGACATTCTGGAAAAGGCAAAACTATAGAAACAGTAAAAAGATCAGCAGTTGCCAGGGAGGACAGAGGAGGGAGGGATAAACAGGTGGAGTACAGAGGATTTTCAGGAAAGTGAAACTTTCTGTAATGGTAGACACATGTCATTATATATTTACCACAACCTACAGAATATACAACACCAAGAGTAAATGCTCATGTCAACTACGGACTTTGGTTAATGATGACATGTCAATGTAAGTTCATCAATTGTAACAAACATACCACTCTGGTATAGGATATTGATGTAGGGAAGGCTGTGTCTGTGTGATGGTGGGGTATATGGGCATGCTCTGTGCTTTCTGTTCAATTTTTCTCTAAATCTAAAACCGCTCTAAAAAACAAAGTCCATTTTTTAAAAAATTAATGGTGTAATAGGAAACAAGGCACTATGTTATGGTGAGCTGGGCTGGTTCTCAGTATTTCCCAATGTGAGCTCTGGGGATCCTGGTTTGGAACACCTGTTAAGGCTTCCAAGACAACGAAAGCCTTACCCTCCTCTTAGCCAAAAATCAACGTGGCAAGATGTGTCCTAAGGAACAAGGCTTTTTTAAATTTATCATCCAAATGCATGGAATGAAAATGTAGAAACAGGAAACAAAACCACATATGTGCAAATTTTTAATCACACAGTACCCACAAAAAGGACCCAATCTGACTAAAAACTCCTTTAGGGGGAACAAGAAGTTCAGAGAAAAAGATAAAGATGGGCATCCTTCCCTACTAGAGCCCTGCTCATTAATATTACTCAACATCCTTGTGCCTAACATTAGATTTTCCAAACAAGCTACTCAGATTGATTGAATTCCCATATAGATTCTCCTTCAGAGGAGAGATGAACCAAATGAAGTAATTCAATTGACTTGCCAATTTAATTTTTCCAGTTATTGGTATTCTAGTTTATTTATCTATCTCCTGGTAGGTGCTTATTCTTGTATATCCAAAACCCAGCATAGTCCCTGTACGTGGTAGATACTCAACAAATATTTTTACGTTAAAAAAAATGATTATCCTGAAATTGGTATTCTAACACTTTAGAGCAGTGTTTCTCAAGATATGGCCCCCAGGCTAGCAGCATCATCACCTGAGAAATTACTGGAATAAGCCCCACCCCCAACCTACTGAATCAGAAACTCTGAAGGTGGAGCCCAGTAATCTGAACTTCAGTAAGCCCTCCAGGTGTTTTTGGTGCATGTTAAATTCCAGAAACACTTTTTTATAAGCTAGTCTAATAGAGTAATGAAGTTCCTAAATCAGCCAGATGAGATCATGACAACCCTACCAATTTCCTCCTTCTGAATTGCTCATTGATGGCACATATGGTCCTATTGGGGTACATCCGGAAGCTGACAATTTTCTAACAGTATGTTTACTAAGAGATGTTTTCCATGGTGAATTCAACAGATCAGGATGAGCCGTATAAATTCTGATGTTTGTCAACATAAGGCTGCAGTTATTACCTCAAGAATGCGTTGAAACTATCCAGGCTCAAAGAATGGCAGGCAAATAAGAATGGCAATTTTGAATTTATAATGAGAAGTATAACTATCACATAGACCATAATAATAATCATTGCATTTCCTCTATAACCAGACCAACCTGGGAAAGTCAAGAAACTCCTTCAAAAGCAGGCAAGCAAACCCAGGAGAATTTACTGAATGGTATTAGTGTTTAATGTAAACAAGCTCAAATAATAATAAAAATGGTTAATATTTATTGAGTACTTTCTAGATGCCAATCACTATACTAAGTAATTTACATATATTCTGGCATTTAATCCTCACAACAGCACTATGAGTTGGGTATAATACTATCCCCATTTGCAGATTAGAAAACTGAGGCTTAGAGAGGTTAAATAGTCTGGCTAAAGTTACCCTGCTAATAAATACCAGGGTCAAGATTTAAAACTTTGTCTGTGTTACAACACAGCCACTGAGCTGCCTGCTGTAAGACTAACACAGCCCTTCCCAACTCTAGGTGACCTTGGCAATGGGGCCATAATAATTGCAATCCCTTTGTCAAGACTTTTTCATTAGAGAACAAAGCTAAAATGGGCTCCACCGTTGGCCACCTAAATAACTTTCTTGTTTTCCTCCATATTTCTGTTGCCTGACCAATATCCCTTAAACTCTGGGGGCATTTTCTTTAACTATGTGAATATATTTAATCAGGTTAGAGTCAGGGACTTCAGCTGGAGCACTCTCATATATCTTTTGAATGACTTTGTATATCTGTGCTCTAATTCATTTATGATTTACGACTTTTCTCTTAGATAGAAGATAATCTATTATCTTAGATAGAGAATAATTTTTTGCCACATTTATGATTTTCCAGAGAAATTCCTCTCGGTACTCCTCAATTACCAGTAACTCAAACATCAATGGGGAAAACTTCTATAGAGACCATGGGTAACATAAAACAGAATTTCCATAATTTTTTTAATCAATTCCTCAAAAATCATAAAAGTTGAGGAGGGGGGTGAAAACCAAGGGCCTCCAATGTTTCAGGCATAGTTTCTTTCCATTATTTCATCTAATCCCCACATGAACTCTATGAACAACTCTGTTTTACAAATGGGGAAATCAAGGTTCAGAAAAGGTAGATTCCTTGAGGGATTTTTGTAACAGAGAAGAACAAACCTGACTCCATATTGGATCTATTCCTTTAGCTCTAATCCTTGAGCTCTCTTGCCTCTGCTTAGTCATGCTGGCTCTGCACTTTTCTAAAAGAATGTTGCCTATAGAGTGAAATATACATGATAGCCCATTCTCAGGTCTCTGACCTTTAAAAAGTTGCAGAACAGAAAATAAAAATTGTCTTCTTGGAGGTTTACAGGAACACTGTGACCAGACCTACATGGACAGCTGCAAGAACAAAGGATTCCGGCACCAAGATGTTTGCAACAACCAGCCACACCTGCTCGCCTTTCAGTATAAAGGAAGCCGGAACTCTAACTCAGGCAAGATGGTTCTTTGGAACATTAGCCCACCACCTTCTCCGTCTGAGGGGTTTCCAAATAAAATCGCTCTTCCTTGCCCCAAAACCTCGTCTCTCGACTTACTGGCCTACGGGCCTGTTGTGCAGCAAGCAGTACGTGCTTAGACTCAGTAACAATTTGAATCAAGGTCTGCCTGTTATTAAAGCCTGGCCTGAGCTTATTTCTCTGCTCCACACTTTCTGTAGCTTTGCTGTGAAGTTTCAAAGGTTTTCTGGAGGTTGTTTGGAGGTCAACTGAAGAGCATAGCCTTTTTCTACCCCATTATATCCTTATAATCTCTTCCATTTTGATGATGTATTTCATCCTACCAAATAATTTGACAGATTTTGCCTCCTCTGTGGCTTTGAAAAGCATGGGTAGGTAGGTAGGGAGCTAAGCAGCCATAAACATCCTTGATTAGCAGGTCAGGAAACAAAATCTCAGAGATATTAATTGTGTCAACTAGGGTCACCTATCTGTGAAAAGTAGAAATAGGGCTATACCAAAATCTTCTAACTTTTGTAGTAGATGGACCACTACACCATGTTCTAGGACATAGCTCTGCTCTGATTTCCACCATACGATTCATTGAGGAGCCCAGTATGGGTTTTAAGAAGTAATAAGACCATGACTGTAGCATCAATGCACACCCAAAGGTTCTGAAAAATTAGTACTGCTTTCCTAAATCTCAGACATCACTGAAAAGGGGACACATTTTCTGATGTCCTCTGTGAAATACAAGTTTTTAAACTCAGAGTCATCATGAGAAACAGCCCTATTTTCCTCACTTCTAGGACTTCCCCACAAGCAGGACCAGCAGGAAGGGAACCTAGTACCAGCTATGTCTAGCCAAGTCATGCACATTGACCTACTTCTGCTTAGCTTTTCCCTTTAACAAGTCAATGCTCAGAACTGTAATCATCATAGATGCTTCTAATTTCAATAGTGGATACCTCTTGGTTAGGAGGTTATTTGGTCTCTAGGTAGCAGTGAGCAGGCTGTTTTCTTTTTCACTCTTGGTATTTATTCAGGCTCCCAAGGGCTAGTTAGTGACCAGCAAATCCAGTAAAAACAGAAATTGTTACCTAATAAAACAACAAGAGACTTTCCAGACCTCGGGTCAAGTAACACCCCTGCCCTTTCTAATTCTCAGACCACATTCCAAGTACAAAATGGAATCATTTTTGTTTTCAAAGTGATGCTAATTTATTAGCCATGGTGCAAATGTTGAGTGTGGTAATGGGACTTCAAAAAGAATGTCTGCAGTCCAGAAAGCTTGAGGGGGAAAGGGAAATCAATGGAGAGGAGGACAGAATCCAGTAGAGTTCTCCTAGACCAAATTGACTACTCTCAGCAATTTATCCACTCACTTTTCTCCTCATTCATTAGTTCTTTTATTATTGACCTACTAGATTTCAGGAACTTCCTAGTATACATATATTTAATATATGATGTATTTTTTTCACAGAAACCACAGCTGAGTCTGGGACGCAGACAAGTAAACAGAGCATTGAAGAAAAATTTGTTGCTAAGAGGATGGTGGGAGATATCAGAAAAGCATCACAGTGGGAGAAGATGTCAGGAAAGGCATGAAGAGAATATAAAATTCTTGAAAGCTGATGAATCTAAAAGGATGATTTATACAAACATTATTTCAATAAAACCTCAGATCTTCCAAGGAATAATTAAAAGTGTGTATGTAAGAGAAAGTCTCTATGTGGGATGAAACAACTTTACAAGAATCCCAAATCTTATCTGGGGTGTTTCTCACCTCTTAGAATCTCTCTCAGGCTTTCTCCCTAGGGGAGACTTGTTTAAGTAAAAGTGTTTATTACTCAGGGTTCTTGGTTACATGCAAAAAACAAAAAACAAACAAAAAGACTCTGGGTATCTTAAGCAAGGAAGGAATTTACTGGAAAGTTATTAGGGACCCATCCCATTGACAGCAGTTTGAAAGAGCAGACCTGGAAAACAAAGAGAAACCAGAAGAGCTACAAAAAGTCAGGAAGCAAAAACAGAACAATGGTTGATCAGGAGTAAACCGGTTTTACTCTGTGCCTCAGAGAGGTAAAGTGACTTTCCCAAAACCGCACAACAGCAAAGTATGCCTGGAGCCTCCAGAGCTGAAAGTAATTTTTAAGCACTTCTTCTCTTGGGCCCTGATATGGACACTTACCATTTTTTGACCGTCAATATCCTCTTTCCTTATCACATACTTGTTTTGGTTGTTACTTATCTTAAAAATTTTTTAAATTGCAATGAAATACACATAGCACACATTTTATCATCTTAAGCATTTTTTTTTTTTTTTTTTTTTTTTTTTTTTTTCCGTACCCGGGCCTCTCACTGTTGTGGCCTCTCCCATTGCGGAGCACAGGCTCCAGACGCACAGGCTCAGTGGCCATGGCTCACGGGCCCAGCCGCTGCGCGGCATGTGGGATCTTCCCGGACCCTGGCATGAACCCATATCCCCTACATCGGCAGGCGGACTCTCAGCCCCTGTGCCACCAGGGAAGCCCCACCTTAAGCGTTTTTAAGTGTACAGTTGAGTGGCATTATCTACGTTCACATTGTTGTGTAACCATCACTACCATCTATCTCCAGAATTCTTCCATCTTGCAAAACTGAAACTCTGTATCCATTAAAGAATAACTCTTCATTCTCCCCTCTCCCAGACCCTGACATCACCCCTATTTGCATTCTTGTCTCCCTTTTGCAGAATCTTCCAGGTTTTGTGGTCCTGCAGGAAATGGCTGCCTCTCACTAGATCTTCCATTCCTTGCCCAGATAACCCAGCAAGTGCCAGGTAACTTAAATTCAGCCAATTCAATGCTTTCTCCCAGGAGTTTGTATCTTCAGTAAGACAAAGATGTGGAGTTGGTTGGAGATCTAATCATGGGAAGCTACAAGGACATGTGACCTACCCAATATCACACAACACATTAAGTGGTAGAGCTCGGGTATCAACCCAAGCAATCTGAAGGCAGAACCCACAAAGCTATTGAAAAAAGAGCCACATTTTGCCACTTGTTGAACAGAAAATTTGGTGAGTTTCTTTCCATATTAGACCATAGGAATATAAAAATATACAAAAAAAGGTCCCTGCCCTTAAGAAGTAGTGAGGACATAGATTAACAATTAAAGTCAAATGTGATGGTCATTTCTATAAGATTTGATGGGAATATGCACAAAGAAAAGCCTAAGTTGGCCCAGAATGTGGGAAAGAATTTCAAAGGACTTAGTACTTGAACCAGGTCTTAAAGTTTGGCTGATAAGTATGCACTGCAAGCAAACCCTGGAGAGCTCAGAATATGAAAATGCACTGAGACATGAGAGACCCCAAAGTTCCATGAACTATAAAAAAGCTCAGAACTTGCTAGATGATGAAGTGAAGGATGAGATATGACCAGAAAAGATTCAGGACAAGTGGTTAGGGCATCGATTGGGAAGGAGGAAGGGGCTCATGCCATGGAAAGAAGTCTTTTCTTAATCCTCTAAGACTATAATTACAAATAGGAAGTCCTTGAACCCTCTGTTGGTTCATAAACCATTCCACTGAAACCATATAAAATATTGTTGGTGGATGTTTTTCTTAAGGAGAAGACCCTGGAACTTACATCATCTTTTTGTTGTGGTAAGTAGAACCTGGGGCATGGGGTAAAGATAATGGAGAATGCTTGAGGTATTCCGGTTTTCGATGCTCCTGTATACCACCCTAAATGTACTCTTGCCATTGGTAATTTACAATGTAACCCCCACATGAGCAAAACTGTCAAGGCTAGTACTTAACACTGGGGTGGAGGAAGAATGTGCATGAGGGTGGAGAATGGGGAGCAGGGGACTGTGAAATGGAAGGAGACTGTGATTTATTTTTTCCTTTGGAGTAGCAGCATGCTGATTGCCAAAACAATGAGCTCATCCTGAATGTTAATGCAGTGAGTGCCAGGTGAATAAACTGTCTGGTATTAAGTTTCACCATGCAGTAAGTGCTTTTGTCCCCTCCTTTCTTGGGTAATCCCTGCTGTCACATAGTATATCAACTTTGGGAACACTGGTCCCCATTAACATGGAAGGAATAGAAAATATGTGAGAGAAATCCTTGCACAGATAACGATTAACTGGAAAAGGAGCTTTGTTAGAGCACTTTTAAAAAAATTCTATTTATGTTAGTGGAGTGGTAATAAAATCTGCCTTCCCTTTCTGATTTTATTATATGTTTTAAGGCAGGGAATACTGGGGTGTAATACTTCTCTCTCACCTTTGGCATCTTAAACTATGCATATAGAAAGTTCCTTAAAATGGTATGCCTCACTAACCTGAGTTAAACTATACCAGTTTAGTAAATCGCTTAACAAAGAAGTAGTGAGAACCTTGTTAAGTATAGGGATTGTAGGAGCACCCCCTGCTTTCTCTCAGCTTAAAGTCTAGGGGGAGACAGACCTTCAGTGGCTAATAAAGGTACAAATGAGACTAAACTGTGCTCCATAGAAAAAGACAACATAATTTGGTGTTTAAGATTTTAGCCAGTGGAGTCAGATAAGCCTGTACTAGAATTCTAGCTCTGCAATATAACAATTCCACAACCTTGGGCAAGTTACATAATCCCCTGGGTCTCCATTTTCTTACCTACAAAGTGGAGATGGTAACACTGCCTCTAGCTTTTGTGTTTTGTTGTTGTTTGTTTTGTGGATTAGAGACACATTGTATGTGAAGAGAGATCAAGATGGCAGAGTAAGAGGATTCCGGGCTCACCTCCTGTCATAAACACAGCAAAACTACAGCTACATATAGAGCAGCTCTCACTGAAATCAACATGGTGACTAGCAGAACACCTCTTCTACAACCAAGGCTATAAAGAAAGATCCACACAAAGTCTGGTAGGAAGGGAGAAGAAGTGATCTGGTCAGTACCTGCAACCCTAGTGGGGAACACAGAAAAGAAGGGGGATATCATGGGCTAGGGGATCCTCCCTGGGGAGTGGGTTTCAAGCCACATATTAGGTAACCCAAACCTGATATCTGACATGAGGAAGACGAGACCCCTTAATAGTTTAAAAATCATTCTAACCATAGGACTGTTAGAAACCAAGACTCCAGTGCCCATGAAGAATTCACACACAGAGAAGTCAGAAAGAGAAAAACAAATACCATATGCTGATATATATATATATGGAATCTAGAAAAATGGTACTGATGAACCTAGTGGTAGGGCAGGAATAAAGATGCAGACGTTGAGAACAGACTTGAGGACACAGGGGGGAAGGGGAGGCTGAGACGTAGTGAGAGAGTAGCATTGACATACATACACTATTGCATGTAAAATGGATGGCTGGTGGGAACCTGCTGCAAAGCACAGGGAGATCAGCTCCATGCTTTGTGACTGCCTAGAGGGGTGGGAGGGAGGCTCAAGAAGGAGGGGATATAGGGATATGTATGTGCATATAGCTGATTCACTTTGTTGTACAGCTGAAACTAACACAACACCATGAAGCAATTATACTCCAATAAAGATGTATTTTAAAAAAAGTGTTCACACACAGAATTGCTTATTCTCAGCCACAGTAGGGAGAGAACAGGTTGAAAACTGCCTGGAGCTCTGGCTGGTTTACCAGATCACCTCAGTGCCCTCCAGCCCACATTGGGCTCTTGTTCCAGGCCCTCTTGCTTCAGTGCTGCTCCCCACTAAGGCAGAGGCTGCCATTGCCAATGAGAGTGCACACACTTGGAGGGAACAGAGCAGGCTCAGACCCCAGCCCTCCCTCTGACCAGGGTGGAGGCAGCCATTACCAGCTCATGTGTCCTTATATACACTCCAGAGGGAGGAAACAAAGATAGCTCCAGGGTGGAAACCACTATTGCAGGAGTGCACATCCCTGTGCACATTTGGGAGGGGATGGGGCAAGCTCAGTTGTGTGGCATCAACCCCTCTGGCTCAACTCAGGTTTTAACCAAGGTATGTACATGGGGTGTGTGTGTGCAGGGGGGGGTGAAACCATCACAGAAGTTCAGGTTCCAGCCATGCTCCAAACCAAGGTGGAGACTACCATCATACCTAGGAGAAAACCAACTCCCTCAGGGCTCCTACTCCAGCCTCTTGGGCCCCTACCCCACCCCCAATCAGGCAGAGATGGCCAATGAGCATAGGAGAAGCCCTAGCTGGTACCTGGTTCTGGATCTAGCCCCTCCAACTCCAGCACTACATCCCACCAAGGCAATAGTTGCCAGCACACCTTCGGGAAGAATATAGCTGGTGCTCACTTCATATCTAGCTCTCCCACCAAAGCCACTGGACACATGCAGGCTGCATAGGGACATTCCCACACAAGGACACATCCTCAAAACCAAGATAGGTAACTGTTTTAACCAATTTCATAAAGAGACACAGAGAAAGTTAAACAAAATGAAAAGACAGAAGAATATGTTTCAAATGAAAGAACAAGGAAAAGAACCTGAAAGAAACACTAATAAAACAGAGATAAATAATTTATCTGATAAAGAGTTCAAAGCAATGGTGACAAGAATGCTAACTGAACTGGGAAAAGAGTAGATGAACACAATTAGAATTTTAACAAATAACTAAAAAATATAAAAAATAACCAGTCAAAGCTAAAGAATACAACTGAAATGAAAAATACACTAGAGGAATTAACAGTAGGTTAGATGATACAAAAGAACTCATAAGTGATCTGGAAGAAAAAATAATGGAAATTACCCAATCAGAACAGCAAAAAGAAAAACTAATTTTAAAAAAGAATAGTTTAAGGGACCTCTGAAACAATATCAAACATACTAGCATTTGCATTATAGAGGTCCCAGAATGAGAAGAGAGAACAAAAAGTGTAGAAAATATATTGATGAAATTATGGCTGAAAACTTCCCAAATCTTAAGAAGGAAACAGATATCCAGGTACAAGAAGCAAAGAGAGTCCCACACAAAATGAACCCAAAGACATACATGCTAATACATATCGTAATTAAAATGGCAAAATTAAAGAGAGAATTTTAAACTCAGCAAGAGAAAAACAGAGTCACATAGAAAGGAAGCTCCATAAAACTATCAGATGCATTTTCAGCAGAAACTTTAGAGACCAAAAGAGAATAACATGATATATTTAAAGTGCTGAAAGGGGAAACTATAAGCTAGGATACTCTACACAGCAAGGTTATCATTCACAATTGAAGGAGAGATAAAGAGCTTCTCAGACAAGCAAAAACTAAGAGTTCATCGATACTAAACTGACCTGACAAGAAATGTTAAGGATCTCCTTTAAGTGAAAAAGAAAAGATTACAATAAGAAATAACAAATTATAGGAACGGAAAATCCCACTGGCAAAGGCAAATATATAGTAAAGGCTGTGGGTCAACTACCTAAATAAGCAAGTACAAAGGTTAAAAGACAAAAATTATAAAATCAACTGCACTAAACAGATACATGAAGATGTAAAATATGATATCAAAAACACAAAACTTGGTGGGAGGGAGTAAAACTGTAGAGCTTTCAGAATGTGTTTGAACTTAAATGATTATCAGTTTAATCCACTAGATATAGTTACAGGTCAACATATATGAGCTCCATGGTAACTACAAATTAAAAATCTAAAATAGATATACAAAAAATAGAGAAAGGAACACAAACGTAACACTAAAGAATATCATCAAACCACAGGGAATAGACTAAAAGAAGAATACAACAGAGAAGAATGATAAAAACAACCATAAAACAATTTAAAAAGGGCAATAAGTAGCACTGCTTATCAATAGTCACTTTAAAAGTCAATGGACTAAATGCTCCAATCAAAAGACACAGGGTGGAACAGTATGGAGGTTCCTTTAAAAACTGAAAATAGAACTTCCATATGACCCAGCAATCCCAGTACTGGTCACATACCCAGAGAAAACCATAATTCAAAAAGAGTCATGTACCACAATGTTCACTGCAGCTCTATTTACAATAGCCAGGACATGGAAGCAACCTAAGTGTCCATCAACAGATGAATGGATAAAGAAGACATGGCACAAAATATACAATGGAATATTACTAAGCCGTAAAAAGAAACGAAATTGAGTTATTTGTAGTGAGGTGGATGGACCTAGAGTCTGTCATACAAAGTGAAGTAAGTCAGAAAGAGTAAAACAAATACCATATGCTAACACATATATATAGACTCTAAAAAAAATAATTATGAAGAACCTAGGGACAGGACAGGAACAAAGACACAGATCTACTAGAGGATGGACTTGAGGACACAGGAAGGGGTAAGGGTAAGATGGGACAAAGGGAGAGAGTGGCATGGACATATATACACTACCAAATGTAAAATTGATAGCTAGTGGGAAGCAGCTGCATAGCACAGGAAGATCAGCTCGGTGCTTTGTGACCACCTAGAGGGGTGGAATAGGGAGGGTGGGAGGGAGGGAGACACAAGAGAGAAGAGATATGGGGATATATGTATATGTATAGCTGATTCACTTTGTTGTAGAGCAGAAACTAACACACCATTGTAAAGCAATAAAGATGTTAACATAAATAAATAAATAAATAAAAATGCTTTGTTGAAAAAAATTTTAAAAGACAGGGTGGCTGATTAGATTTTTTTAAAAAAATAGACCCATATATATGTTTCCTACAAGAGACTCACTTACAGCTGAATACACACACAGACTGAAAGTGAGGAGATGAGTAAAAGATATTTTATGCAAATAGAAATAAAAAAGAAGCTGGGGTCACAATACTCATATCAGGGAAGGTAGACATTAAAACAAAGGCTATGATAAAAGATAAAGAAGAACATTATATAATGATAAAGGGATGAATACAAAAGAGAATATAACATTGTTAACATCTTTGCACCTAATATAGGAGCACCTAAATATATAGAGCAAATATTAACAGAAATAAAGGGAAAAATTTACAATGATATAATAATAGTAGGGGACTTTAACACCTCACTTACATCAATGGAGAGATCATCCAGAAAGAAAATTAATAAGGAAACAGTGTTCTTAAATGACATATTAGACTAGTAGGACTTAATGTAATATCTACAGGACATTCCAATGAAAAGCAGCAGAATACACATTCTTTTCAAGTGTACATGGAATATTCTCCAGGATAGATCACATGCTAGACCACAAAAGAAGTCTCAACAAATTTAAGAAGATACAAATTATTTCAAGAATTTTTTCCAACTACAAAGGTATGAAACTAGAAATCAATTACAGAAAGAAAAATGGTAAAAAAAAAAAAAAAAATACAAACTAGTGGAGAAGAAAAACATCCTACCTAAAAGCCAGTTGGTCACTAAAGTAATCAAATAGGAAATCATAAAATACCTTGAGACCAATGAAAGTAAAAACATGTTTCTAAAATCCATGTAATGTAATAAAAGCAGTTTTAAAAGACAAATGTATAGCAATACAGACATACATCAAGAAAGAAGAAAAATCTAAATCAACTTCCTAACCTACCATCTAATGGAATTAGAAAAAGACAAGCCAAACCCAAGGTCAGCAAAAGGAAGAAAATAATAAAAATCAGAGATGAAATAAATAAAACAGAGGCAAAAAGCAATAGAAAAGATCAATAAAACCAAGAACTGGTTATTTTAAAAATAAACAAAATTGATATACCATTAGCCAGGTTGATTAAGAAAAAAATAGAGGACCAAAATAAACAAAATAAGAAATGAAAGAGGAGATAATACAACCATTATCATGGAGAAACCAAATATTCACAAGAGAATACTATCAATAGTTATATGCCAACAAATTGGAAAATCTAGAAGAAATTGATAAATTTCTATATACGTACAACCTTCCAAGACTGAATTAGGAAGAAATAGATAATATGAACAGACTTCTTACTGGTACTGAAATTGGATCAGTAATAAAAAAACTTCCAACAAAGGTCCAGGATGGGACAGCTTCACAGTAGAATTCTACCAAACATGTAAAGATGAGTTCAAACTATTACAAAAATGTGAAGAGAAGCAAACATTTCCATATTCCTTCTGTGAGGCCACCACTACCCTGATACCAAAACCAGACAAAGACACTACAAAAATAAAAAAATTACAGGCCAATATCCTTGATGAATATATATGCAAAAAATTCTCACAAAATATTAGCAAAGCGAATTCAACAATATATAAAAAGGATCATATACCACAGCCAAGTGGGATTTGCCCCAGGGATGAAAGGATGGTTCAATACCTGCGAATCAATCAGGAGAATACACCACATTAAAAAAAAAAGGAAAAAAATCACAAGTTCATATCAATTGATGTAGAAAAAGCATCTGACAATATTCAAAACCCATTCACAATAAAAACTCTCAACAGTGTTGGTATAGACAGAACATACCTCAAATAATAAAGGTCATTTATGAGAAACCCACAGCTAATATCATACTCAATGGTGACAAACTGAAAGCTTTTTCTCTGAAATGAGGAATAAGACAAGGATGTCAACTCTCACCATTTCTATTTAAAATAATATTGGAAGTCCTAGCCACACCAATGAGATAAGAAAAAGAAATCAAATCCTTCCAAATTAAAAGGGAATAAGAGATTACGGCTTAAAGATGGCGGAAGAGTAAGACGTGGAGATCTCCTTCCTCCTCACAGAGACATCAGAAATACATCTACACGTGGAACTTCTCCTATAGAACACCCACCGAACGCTGGCAGAAGACCTCAGACCTCCAAAAAGGCAAGAAAATCCCCACATATCTGGGTAGGGCAAAAGAAAAAAGAATAAACAGGGACAAAAGAATAAGGACGGGACCTACGCCAGTGGGAGGGAGCCGTGAAGGAGGAAAGACTCCCACACACTAGAGGCCCCTTCGCGGGCGCAGACTGCAGGCGCCGGAGGCGAAAGCTCCGGAGCCGCGGAGGACAGCTCAGCCACAGGGGTGCGGAGGGCAAAGCGGAGAGATTCCCGCAGAGGATCGGTGCCGACCGGCACTCACCAGCCCGAGAGGCTTGTCTGCTCGCCCGCCGGGGTGGGCGGGGCCGGGAGCTGAGGCTCGGGCTTCAGTCAGATCCCAGGGAAAGGTCTGGAGTTGGCAGAGTGAAGACAGCTTGAAGGGGGCTAGTGCGCCACGGCTGGCCGGGAGGGAGTTCGGGAGAAGTCTGGAGCTGCCGAAGAGGCAAGAGACCTTTTCCTCCCTCTTTGCTGCCTGGGCGCGAGGAGAGGGGATTAAGCGCGCCGCTTAAAGGAGCCCCAGAAGCGGGCGCAGAGCTGCCGAAGAGACAAGAGACTTTTTCTTGCCTCTTTGCTTCCTCGGGTGTGAGGTGAGGGGATTAAGAGCACCGCGTAGAGGAACTCCAGAAATGGGCGCTAGCTGCGGCTGTCGGCACGGACAGTAGAGACGGGTGTCGGACGCTAAGGTTGCTGCTGCCACCACCAAGAGGCCTGTGTGTGAGCGCAGGTCACTCTCCACACCGGCCCTCCCGGGAGCCCGTGCAGTCCGCCACTGCCGGAGTCCCGGGATCCAGGGACAGCTTCCCCGGGAGAACTCACGGCGCACCTTGGGCCTGTGCAGCGTCACGTCGGCCTCTGCCGCCGCGGACTCGCCCCGCCCCCGTGCCACTCCCTCCCCCCAGCCTGAGTGAGCTGGAGCCCCCGAATCAACTGCTCCTTTAACATCGTCCTGTCTGAGCGAAGGGCAGTCGCCCTCAGACAACCTACACGCAGAGGCGGGACCAAGTCCAAAGCTGAACCCCAGGAGCTGTGCGAACAGAGAGGAGAGGGGGCGGTCTCTCCCAGCAGCCTCAGAAGTGGTGGATTAAAGCTCCACAATCAACTTGAAGTGCCCTGCATCTGTTGAAAACCTGAATAGACAACGAATCATCCCAAGTTGAGGAGGTGGACTTTGGGAGCAAGATATACTATTATTTTCCCCTTTTTTTTTTTTTGTGAGTGTGTATGTGTGTGCTGCTGTGTGAGATTTTGTCTGTATAGCTTTGCTTTCACCATTTGTCCTAGGGTTAGACTGACCCATTTTTCTGTTTTTTTTTTTTTTAAGGAAATTTTTCTTCTTAATAATTATTTTTTATTTTAATAACTATACATTATACTACTCTGTCTTCTCCCTTTCTTTCTTCCTTTCTTCCTTCATTTCTTCCCTCCTTCCCTCCTTTCTTCCTTCCCCCCTTCTTTCCTCCCTTCCTCTCTTCCTTCCTCCCTTTCTTCCTCTGCACCTTCCTTCCTTCCTTTCTTGCTTCCTTCCTTCATTTCTTCCTTCCTTTCTTCCTTCATTCCCTCCCTCCCTCCTTCCTTCCTTTTCTTTCCTTTCTATTTATTCTACCTTTTATTTTGAGCCGTGTGGATTAAAGGTTCTTGGTGCCCCAGCCAGGCACCAGGGCGGTGTCCCTGAGGTGGGAGAACCAACCTCAAGACACTAGTCCACAAGAGACCTCCCAGCTCCACGTAATATCAGATGGCGAAAATCTCCCAGAGATCTCCATCTCAACACCAAGACCCAGCTTCACTCAAGGACCAGCAAAGAACAGTGCTGGACACCCTATCCCCAACAAAGAGCAAGACAGGTCTACAGCCACATCCATTAGCAGAGAGGCTGCCTAAAATCATAATAAGGTTACCAACATCCCCAAACACACCACCAGACGAGGACCTGCCCACCAGAAAGACAAGATCCAGCCTCATCCACCAGAACAGAGGCACTAGTCCCCCCAACCAGGGAATCTACTCAACCCACTGAACCAACCTTAGCCACTGGGGACAGCCACCAAAAACAACAGGAACTACAAACCTGCAGCGTGCAAAAAGGAGACCACAAACACAGTAAGATAAGTGAAATGAGAAGACAGAAAAACACACAACAGATGAAGGAGCAAGATAAAAACACACCAGACCTAACAGATGAAGAGGTAATAGCCAATCTACCTGAAAGAGAATTTAGAATAATGATGGTGAAGATGATGCAAAATCGTGGAAATAGAATAGACAATTTGCAAGAAACAGTTAACAGGGACCTAGAAGAAATAAAGAGGAAGCAAGAAACGATGAGCAACACAATAAATGAAATGAAAAATACTCTAGATGGGATCAATAGCAGAATAACTGAGGCAGAAGGACGGATAAGTGACCTGGAAGATAAAATAGTGGAAATAACTACTGCAGAGCAGAAGAAAGAAAAAAGAATGAAAAGAACTGAGGACAGTCTCAGAGACCTCTGGGACAACATTAAATGCACCAACATTTGAATTATAGGGGTCCCAGAAGAAGAAGAGAAAAAGAAAGGGACTGAGAAAATATTTGAAGAGATTATAGTTGAAAACTTCCCTAATATAGGAAAGGAAATAGTCAATCAAGTCCAGGAAGCATAGAGAGTTCCATACAGGATAAACCCAAAGAGAAACACGCCAAGACACATAATAATCAAACTGTCAAAAATTAAATACAAAGAAAACATATTAAAAGCAGCAAGGGAAAAATAACAAATAACACACAAGGGAATCCCCATAAGATTAACATCTGATCTTTCAGCAGAAACTCTACAAGCCAGAAGGGAGTGGCAGGACATATTTAAAGTGATGAAGGAAAAAAACCTACAACCAAGATTACTCTACCCAGCAAGGATCTCATTCAAATTTGATGGAGAAATTAAAACCTTTACAGACAAGCAAAAGCTGAGAGAGTTCAGCACCACCAAACCAGCTCTACAACAAATCCTAAAGGAACTTCTCTAGGCAAGAAACACAAGAGAAGGAAAAGACCTACAAGAACAACCCGAAACAATTAAGTAAATGGTAATAGGAACATACATATCGATAATTACCTTAAATGTAAATGGATTAAATGCTCCCACCAAAAGACACAGACTGGCTGAATGGATACAAAAACAAGACCCATATATATTCTGTCTACAAGAGACCCACTTCAGACCTAGGGACACATACAGACTGAAAGTAAGGGGATGGAAAAAGATATTCCATGCAAATGGAAATCAGAAGAAAGCTGGAGTAGCAATTCTCATATCAGACAAAATAGACTTTAAAATAAAGACTATTACAAGAGAAAAGAAGGACACTACATAATGATCAAGGGATCAATCCATGAAGAAGATATAACAATTGTAAATATTTATGCACCCAACATAGGAGCACCTCAATACATAAGGCAAATACTAACAGCCTTAAAAGGGGAAATTGACAGTAACACAATTATAATGGGGGACTTTAACACCCCACTTTCACCAACGGACAGATCATCCAAAATGAAAATAAATAAGGAAACACAAGCTTTAAATGATACATTACACAAGATGGACTTAATTGATATTTATAGGACATTCCATCCAAAAACAACAGAATACACATTTTTCTCAAGTGCTCATGGAACATTCTCCAGGATCGATCATATATTGGGTCACAAATCTAGCCTTGGCAAATTTAAGAAAATTGAAATCATCAAGTATCTTTTCTGACCATAACGCTATGAGACTAGATATCAATTACAGGAAAAGATCTGTAAAAAATACAAACACATGGAGGCTAAACAATACACTACTTAATAACGAAGTGATCACTGAAGAAATCAAAGAGGAAATCAAAAAATACTTAGAAACAAATGACAATGGAGACACAATGACCCAAAACCTATGGGATACAGCAAAAGCAGTTCTAAGAGGCAAGTTTATAGCAATACAATCATACCTTAAGAAACAGGAAACATCTCGAATAAACAACCTAACTTTGCACTTAAAGCAATTAGAGAAAGAAGAACAAAAAAACCCCAAATTTAGCAGATGGAAAGAAATCATAAAGATCAGATCAGAAATAAATGAAAAAGAAGTGAAGGAAACAATAGCAAAGATCAATAAAACTAAAAGCTGGTTCTTTGAGAAGATAAATAAAATTGATAAACCATTAGCCAGACTCATCAAGAATAAAAGGGAGAAGACTCAAATCAATAGAATTAGAAATGAAAAAGGAGATGTAACAACTGACACTGCAGAAATACAAAAGATTATTAGAGATTACTACAAGCAACTGTATGCCAATAAAATGGACAACTTGGAAGAAATGGACAAATTCTTAGAAATGCACAACCTGCCGAGACTGAACCAGGAAGAAATAGAAAATATGAACAGACCAATCACAAGCACTGAAATTGAAACTGTGATTAAAAATCTTCCAGCAAACAAAAGCCCAGGACCAGATGACTTCACAGGCGAATTCTATCAAACATTTAGAGAAGAGCTAACACCTATCCTTCTCAAACTCTTCCAACAGATAGCAGAGGGAAGAACACTCCCGAACTCATTCTATGAGGCCAACATCACCCTGATACCAAAACCAGACAAAGACGTCACAAAGAAAGAAAACTACAGGCCAATATCACTGATGAACATAGATGCAAAAATCCTCAACAAAATATTAGCAAACAGAATCCAACAGCACATTAAAAGGATCATACACCATGATCAAGTGGGGTTTATTCCAGGAATGCAAGGATTATTCAATATACGCAAATCAATCAACGTGATACACCATATCAACAAACTGAAGGAGAAAAACCATATGATCATCTCAATAGATGCAGAGAAAGCTTTTGACAAAATTCAACACTCATTTATGATAAAAACCTTGCAGAAAGTAGGCATACAGGGAACTTTCCTCAACATAATAAAGGCCATATATGACAAACCCACAGCTAGCATCGTTCTCAATGGTGTAAAACTGAAACCATTTCCACTAAGATCAGGAACAAGACAAGGTTGCCCACTCTCACCACTCTTATTCAACATAGTTTTGGAAGTTCTAGCCACAGCAATCAGAGAAGAAAAAGAAATAAAAGGAATCCAAATAGGAAAAGAAGAAGTAAAGCTGTCACTGTTTGCAGATGACATGACACTATACATAGAGAATACTAAGGATGCTACCAGAAAACTACTAGAGCTAATCAATGAATTTGGTAAAGTAGCAGGATACAAAATTAATGCACAGAAATCTCTGGCATTCTTATACACTAATGATGAAAAATCTGAGAGTGAAATTAAGAAAACACTCCCATTTACCATTGCAACAAAAAGAATAAAATATCTAGGAATAAACCTACCTAAGGAGACAAAAGACTTGTATGCAGAAAACTATAAGACACTGATGAAAGAAATTAAAGATGATACAAATAGGTGGAGAAATATACCATGTTCTTGGATTGGAAGAATCAACATTGTGAAAATGACTATACTACCCAAAGCAATCTACCGATTCAATGCAATCCCTATCAAATTACCACTGGCATTTTTTACAGAACTAGAACAAAAATTTCACAATTTGTATGGAAACACAAAAGACCCCGAATAGCCAAAGCAATCTTGAGAACGAGCAATGGAGCTGGAGGAATTAGGCTCCCTGACTTCAGACTCTACTACAAGGCTACAGTAATCAAGACAATATGGTACTGGCACAAAAACAGAAATATAGATCAATGGAACAGGATAGAGAGCGCAGAGATAAACCCACACACATATGGTCACCTTATCTTTGATAAAGGAGGGAAGGATATACAGTGGAGGAAAGACAGCCTCGTCAATAAGTGGTCCTGGGAAAACTGGACAGCTACATGTAAAAGTATGAAATTAGAACAATCCCTAATACCACACATAAAAATAAACTCAAAATGGGTTAAAGACCTAAATGTAAGGCCAGACACTATCAAACTCTTAGAGGAAAGCATAGGCAGAACACTATACGACATAAATCACAGCAAGATCCTTTTTGACCCATCTCCTAGAGAAATGGAAATAAAAACACAAATAAACAAATGGGACCTATTGAAACTTAAAAGCTTTTGCACAGCAAAGGATACCATAAACAAGACCAAAAGACAACCCTCAGAATGCGAGAAAATATTTGCAAATGAAGCAACTGACAAAGGATTAATTTCCAAAATTTATAAGCAACTCATGCAGCTCAATAACAAAAAAACAAACAACCCAATCCAAAAATGGGCAGAAGAACTAAATAGAAATTTCTCCAAAGAAGATATACAGATTGCTAACAAACACATGAAAGAATGCTCAACCTCATTAATCATTAGAGAAATGCAAATCAAAACTACAATGAGATATCATCTCACACCGGTCAGATTGGCCATCATTAAAAACTCTAGAAACAATAAATGCTGGAGAGGGTGTGGAGAAAAGGGAACCCTCTTGCACTGCTGGTGGGAATGTAAATTGATACAGCCACTATGGAGAACAGTATTGAGGTTCCTTAAAAAACTACAAGTAGAACTACCATATGACCCAGCAATCCCACTACTGGGCATATACCCTGAGAAAACCATAATTCAGAAAGACTCATGTACCAAAATGTTCATTGCAGCTCTATTTACAATAGCCAGGACATGGAAGCAACCTAAGTGTCCATCAACAGATGAATGGATAAAGAAGATGTGGCACATATATACAATGGAATATTACTCAGCCATAAAAAGAAATGAAACTGAGTTATTTATAATGAGGTGGATGGACCTGGAGTCTGTCATACAGAGTGAAGTAAGTCAGAAGGAGAAAAACAAATACCGTATGCTAACACATATATATGGACTCTAAGGGAAAAAAATGTCATGAAGAGATTAGTGGTAGGACGGGAATAAAACACAGACTTACTCGAGCATGGACTTGAGGATATGGGGAGGGGGAAGGGTAAGCTGTGACGAAGTGAGAGAGTGGCAGGGACATATATACACTATCAAATGTAAATTAGATAGCTAGTGGGAAGCTGCTGCATAGCACAGGGAGACCAACTCTGTGCTTTGTGACCACCTACAGGGGTGGGATAGGGAGGGTGGGAGAGAGGGTGATGCAAGAGGGAAGAGATATGGGAACATATGTATATGTATAACTGATTCAGTTTGTTGTAAAGGAAAAACTAACACACTATTGTAAAACAATTATACTCCAATAAAGATGTTAAAAAAAAAAAAAAAGGGAATAAGTAAAACTCACTATTTGCAGAAGACATGCTACTACATATATAAAATATTAAAGTTTTCATCAAAAAACTATTAGAACTAATAAATGAATTCAGTGAAATTGCAGGATACAAGATTAACATATAGGAATCTGTTACTGTTCTATACGCTAACAATGAAGTATCAGAAACAGAAATTTAGAAAACAACCCCATTTACAATCACAAAAGAATAAAATACCTAGGAAAAAACAACCAAAGAGATAAAAGACCTATAGTCTGATAACCATAAGACATTGATGAAGGAAACTGAAGAAGATGCAAATAAATGGAAAGATACCCTGTGTTCATGGATTGGAAGAATATTGTTAAAATGTTCATACTATCCAAAGCAATCTACAGATTTAATGCAATCCCTTAAAAAATATCATGGCATTTTTCACAGAACTAGAGCAAACAATCCTAAAATTTGTATAGAACCACAAAAGACCCCAGATAGCAAGAGCAATCTTAAGAAAAAAAACAAATCTGGAGTTTTCACACTTTCTGTTCTTCAGAAAATATTACAAAGCTAGCAAAATCAAAATAGTATTGTACTGGCACAAAAACAGACACATAGATCAATGGAACAAAATAAAGAGTTCACAAATAAATCAGCACACATATGTTCAATTAGTCTATGATGAAGGAAGCAAAACTATACAATAGGCAAAAGACAGTCTCTTCAGTAAGTGGAGCTGGGAAAACTGAACAACTCCATGAAAAAGAATGAAATTAAAACATTTTCTAACACCATATATAAAAATAAACTCAAAATACATTCTAGGCCAAAATATAAGACCAGAAACCGTAAAACTCCTAGAAGAACACATAGGCAGTACACTCTTTGACATAAATTGTAGCAATGTATTTTTGTATGTCTTTTCATGCAAGGGAAATAAAAGCAAAAATAAACAAATGGTGCCTAATAACTTAAAAGCTTTTGAACAGTGAAGGAACCATCAACAAAACAAAAAGACAATCTGTTGAATGGGAAAAGATATTTGCAAATGATATGTCTGATAAGGGGTTAATATCCAAAATGTATAAACATCACATACAACTCAATATCAAAAACACAAACAACCCAATTAAACACTGGGCATAAACTATGGAAATTAGTATGGGGGTTCCTCAAAAAATTAGAAATAAGGGGCTTCCCTGGTGGCACAGTGGTTGAGAGTCCACCTGCCAATGCAGGGGACATGGGTTCGTGCCCCAGTCCAGGAAGATCCCACATGCCACAGAGCGGCTGGCCCTGTGAGCCATGGCTGCTGAGCCTGCGTGTCCAGAACCTGTGTTCTGCAACGGGAGAGGCCACAACAGTGAGAGGCCCGCATACCACACACACAAAAAAAAAAAATTAGAAATAAGACTACCATATAATCCAGCAATTCCATTCCTAGGTATATATCTGAAGGAAACTATAACAATAATTCAAAAAGATACACGGGGAGACCTGCAAGGAGTAAAACATGGAAATCACCTTCCTCCCCACAAATACATCAGAAATACATCTACATGTGGAACAGCACCTACAGAACACCTACTGAACACTGGCAGAAGACCTCAGACGTCCCAAAAGGCACGAAATTCCTCACGTACCTGGGTAGGGCAAAAGAAAACAAAAAACAGAGACAAAAGAATAGGTACAGGACCTGCACCTCTGGGAAGGAGTTGTGAAGGAGGAAAGGATTCCACACAGTAGGAAGTCCCTTCACTGGCAGAGACGGGGGTGTGGGGTGTGGGGTGGTGGCAGTGGGGAAAGCTCTAGAGCCACAGAGGAGAGCCCAGCAACTGGGGTGCAGAGGACAAAGTGGAGAGATTCCCACACAGAGGATCGGTGTCAACAAGCACTCACCAGCCTGAGAGGCTTGTCTGCCTACGCGCTGGGGCATGTGGGGGCTTGGAGTTGAGGCTCTGGCTTCAGAGGTCAGATCCCAGGGAGAGGACTGGGGTTGGCTGCATGAACACAGCCTGAAGGGGGCTAGTGTGCCACAACTATCTGGGAGGGAATCCAGGAAAAAGTCTGGAAATGCCTAAGAGAAAAGAGACCATTGTTTCGGGGTGCTCAAGGAGAGGGGATTCAAAGCACCACCTAAACGAGATCCAGACATGGGCCTGAGCCATGGCTATCAGCACAGACACCAGAGATGGGAATGAAATGCTAAGGCTGATACTGCAGCCAAGAAGCCTGTGTGCAAGCACAGGCCACTATCCATATGCCTCCTCCCAGGAGCCTGTGCAGCCCACCACTGCCAGGATCCCATCATCCAGGGACAGCTTCCCTGGGAGAACACACTGTTCACCTCAGGCTGTTGCAACATTACGCTGGCCTCTGCTGCCACAGGCTCACCCTGTATTCCATAACCCTCCCTCCCCCTGGTGTGAGTGAGCCACAGTCCCCTAATCAGCTGCTACTCTAATCACGTCCTGTCTGAGAGGGGACAGATGCCCTCAGGTGACCTACATGCAGAGGCAGGGCAAAATCCAAAGCTGAACACCAGGAGCTGTGCGAACAAAGAAGAGAAAGGGAAATTTCACCCAGCAGCCTCAGGATCAGAGGATTAAATATCTACACTCAAGTTGATGTACCCTGCATCTCTGGAATACCTGGATGGACAACGAATCATCCCAAAATTGAGGTGGTGGACTTTGGGCATAACTGTAGACTTTGGGTTTGTTTCTAAACTTAATTTGTCTCTGGTTTTATGTTTTTCGTAGTTTAGTATGTAGAGTTTATTATCATTAGTAGATTTGTTTATTCATTTGTTTGCTATCTTCATTTTTTAAATATAGATAGATTTTTTTTTCCGTTTTCTCTTTTAGTGAGTGTGTATATGTATGATTCTTTGTGTGATTTTTTTCTGTATAGCTTTGCTTTTACCATTTGTCCTAGGATTCTGTCTCTGTGGGGTTATTTTTGTTTATTTTTTTTATGTCCATGTTGTTTTTTAGTATACTTTTTAGCACTTGTTATCATTGGTGGATTTGGTTTTTGGTTTGGTTGATCTCTTCTTTCCTTCTTCCTTTTCTTTTTTTTATTACTTAAAATTTTTTTATTTTTAATAATTTTTTTTTACTTTTTTATTTTAATAATCTTTTCCTTCCTTTCAATCTTTCTTTCTCTTTCATTAGTTCTTTCTTTCTCTTTCTTTTGTTCGTTCATTCTTTCATTTTTTTCTATTGTTCTTCCCTTCCTTCTTTCTCCCTTTTATTCTGAGCCACATGGCTGACACGATTTTGGTGCTCCAGCCAGGTGGCAGGCCTGTGTCTGTGAGGTGGGAGAGCCGAGTTCAGAACATTGGTCCACCAGAGACCTCCTGGCTCCATGTAATATCAAACAGCAAAAGACCTCCCAAAGATCTCCATCTCAATACTAAGACCCAGTTCCACTCAACGACCAGCAAGCTACACTGCTGGAAACCCTATGCCAAAAACTAGCAAGATAGGAACACAAACCCACCCATTAGCAGAGAGGCTGACTAAAATCATAATAAGGTCACAGATACCCCAAAACACACCACTGGACATGGTCCTGACCAAAAGAAAGACAAGATCTAGCCTCATCCACCACAACACAGACACCAGTCCACTCCACCAGGAAGCCTATACAACCCACTGAACAACCTTAGCCACCAGGGGCAGACACCAAAAACAATGGGAAATATGAACCTGCAACCTGTGAAAAACAGACCCCAAACACAGTAAGTTAAGCAAAATGAGAAGACAGAGAAACACACAGCAGATGATGGAGCAAGGTAAAAACCCACCAGACCAAACAAATGAAAAGGAAATAGTCTACCTGAAAAAGACTTCAGAGTAATGATAGTAAAGATGATCCAAACTCTTGGAAATAGAATGGAGAAAATAAAAGAAATGTTTAACAAGGACCAACAAGAACTAAAGAGCAGAAAAACAGTGATGAACAAGAAAATAATTGAAATTAAAAATTCTCTAGAAGGAATCAATAGCAGAATAACTGAGGCAGAAGAATGGATAAGTGACCTGGAAGATAAAAGAGTGGGAATAATGCCGCAGAGAAGAATAAACAAAAAAGGAAGAAAAGAAATGAGGACAGTCTCAGAGACTTCTGGGAAAACATTAAACACACCAACAATTGAATTATAGGGGTGCTAGAAGAAGAAAGGGATTCAGAAAATATTTGAAGAGATTATAGTTGAAAACTTCCCTAATATGGGAAAGGAAATAGTCGATTAAGTCCAGGAAGAACAGAGAGTCCCATACAGGATAAATCCAAGCAGAAACATGCCAAGATATATATAAATCAAACTATCAAATATTAAATATAAAGAAAAAATATTAAAAGCAGCAGGGAAAAACAACAAAGAACATACAAGAGAATCCCCATAAGGTTAACAGCTGATCTTTCAGCAGAAATTCTGCAAGCCAGAAGGGAGTGGAAGGAAATATTTAAAGTGATGAAAGGGAAAAACCTACAACCAAGATGGCTCTACCCAGCAAGGATCTAGTTCAGACTTGAGGAGAAATGAAAACCTTTACAGACAAGCAAAAGCTAAGAGAATTCAGCACCACCAAACAAGTTTTAAACCAAATGTTAAAGGAACTTCTCTAGGCAGGAAATACAAGAGAAGGAAAAGACCTACAGTAACAAACCCAAAACAGTTAAGAAAATGGTAATAGAACACACATATCGAATATTTCCTTAAATGTAAATACACTAAATCCTTCAACCAAAAGACATAGACTGGTTGAATGGATGCAAAAACAAGACCCGTATATATGCTGTTTACAACAGACCCACTTCAGACCTAGGGAAACATACACACTGAAAGTGAGGGGATAGAAAAAGATATTCCATGCAAATGGAAATCAGAAGAAAGCTGGTGTAGCAATTCTTGTATCAGACAAAATAGACTTTAAAATTAAAAACGATTACAAGACACAAGGAAGGACACTGCATAATAATCAAGGGATCAACCCAAGGAGAAGTTATAACAGTTGTAAATATTTATGCACCCAACATAGAAGCACCTCAATACATAAGGCAAATGCTAGCAGCCATAAAAGGGGAAATCAACAGTAACACAATCATAGTAGATTTTAACACCCCACTTTCAATGGACGGATCATCCAAAATGAAAATAAATAAGGAAACACAAGCTTAAAATGATACATTAAACAAGATGGACTTAATTGATATTTATTGGACAGTCCATCCAAAAACAACAGAATACACTGTCTTCTCAATTGCTCATGGAACATTCTCCAGGGTAGATTATATCTTGGGTCACAAATCAAGCCTTGGGAAACTTAAGAAAACTGAAATTGTATCAAGTATCCTTTCTGACCATGCTATGCAACTAGATATCAATTACAGGATAAAATCTGTAAAATATACAAACACATGGGGGCAAAACAATACACTACTACATAACCAAGAGATCACTGAAGAAATCAAAGGGGAAATCAAACAATACCTAAAAACAAATCATAATGAAACACAGTAACCCAAAACATATGGGATGCAACAAAAGCAGTTCTAAGAGGGAAGTTTATAGCAATAAAATCCTACCTCAAGAAACAAGACACATCTCCAATAAACAACCTAACAATCAGGGAAAGAAGAAGAAAAAAACCCCAAAGTTGGCAGAAAGAAAGAAATCATAAATATCAGATCAGAAATAAATGAAGAAGAAATAAAGGAAAGAATAGCAAAGATCAATAAAACTAAAAGCTGGTTCTTTGAGAAGATAAACAAAATTGATAAACCTTTAGCCAGACTCATCAAGAAAGAAGGGGAGAAGACTCAAATCAACAGAATTAGAAATGAAAAAGAAGAAGTAAGAACTGACACTGCAGAAATACAAAGGGTCAAGTGAAATTACTACAAGCAACCATATGCTAATAAAATGGACAACCACGAAGAAATGGACATATTCTTAAGAAAGCACAAACTTCCAAGACTGAACGAGGAAGAAATAGAAAGTATAAACAGACCACTCACAAGCAGTGAAATTGAGACTGTGATTAAAAATCTTCCAACAAACAAAAGCCCAGGACCAGATGGCTTCACAGGCAAATTCTATCAAACATTTAGAGAAGAGCTTACACCTATCCTTCTCAAACTCTTCCAAAATATAGCAGAAGGAGGAACTTTCCCAAACTAATTCTACAAGGCCACCATCACCCTGATACCAAAACCAGACAAAGATGTCACAAAGAAAGAAAACTACAGGTCAATATCACTGATGAACATAGATGCAAAATCCTCAACAAAATACTACCAAACAGAATCCAACAGCACATTAAAAGGATCATACACCATGATCAAGTGGGGTTTATTCCAGGAATGCAAGGATTCTTCAATATACGCAAATCAATCAACGTGATACACCATATCAACAAACTGAAGGAGAAAAACCATATGATCATCTCCATAGATGCAGAAAAACTTCTGACAAAGTTCAACACCCATTTATGATAAAAACCCTCCAAAAGTAGGCATAGACGGAACTCACCTCAACATAAAAAGGCCATATGTGACAAACCCACAGCCATCATCGTTTTCCATGGTCTAAAACTGAAAACATTTCCACTAAGATCAGGAACAAGACAAAGTTGTCCACTCTCGACACTCTTATTCAACATAGTTTTGGAAGTTTTAGCCACAGCAATCACAGAAGAAAAAGAAATAAAAGGAATCCAAATCAGAAAAGAAGTAAAGCTGTCACTGTTTGCAGATGACATGATACTATACATAGAGAATCCTAAAGATGCTACCAGAAAACTACTAGAGCTAATCAATGAATTTGGTAAAGTAGCAGGATACAAAATTAATGCACAGAAATCTCTTGCACTCCTATACACTAATGACAAATAATCTGAAAGAGAAATTACTGAAACACTCCCGTTTACCATTGCAACAAAAAGAATAAAATACCTGGGAATAAACCTACCTAAGGAAACAAAAGACCTGTATGCAGTAAACCGTAAGACACTGATGAAAGAAACTAAAGATGATACAGACAGAGGGAGAGATATACCATGTTCTTGGATTGGAAGAATCAATGTGTGAAAATGACTATACTACCCAATGCAATCTACATATTCAATGTAATCCCCATCAAACTACCAATGGCATTTTTCACAGAACTAGATCAAAAAATTTCACAATTTGTTTGGAAACACAAACGACCTCGAAAGAAAAACGGAGCTGGAGGAATCAGGCTCCCAGACTTCAGACTGTACTACAAAGCTACAGTAATCAAGACAGTATGGTATTGGCACAAAACCAGAAATATAGATCAATGGAACAATATAGAAAGTCCAGAGATAAACCCATACACTTATGGTCACCTTATCTTTGATAAAGGAGGCAAGAATATACAATGGAGAAAAGACAACCTCTTCAATAAGGGATGCTGGGAAAACTGTACAGCTACCTGTAAAAGAATGAAATTAGAACACTCTAAGACCACACACAAAAATAAACTCTAAATGGATTAAAGACCTAAATGTAAGGCCAGACACTATCAAACCGTTAGAGGAAAACATAGGGAGAACACTCTATGACATAAATCACAGCAAGATCCTTTTGACCCACCTCCTAGAGAAATGGAAATAAAAACAAAAATAAATAAATGGGACCTAATGAAACTACTATAATCTATAAAAATATAAAATAACTATGTTTTACACTTGAAACTAATACAGCATTGTGAATCAATTCTACTTCAATAAGAAATAAAATGTTTCATAAACATTTTAAAGTGTTTTATTATGAAATATCTTGAATAGAAAAGTACAGAGAATACAGTAATAATACTTGTAAAACCACCACTCAGATTTAACACATAAACAGATTTAATTATATTAAAATAAAGAGATACACTGTGAGTGAACTATATTACACAGTGGATGCAAAAGCTTAATTGGTGAAAATGGCTAAAAAGACACTAGATTCAAGAGAAGTGGGTCATTGCCTCTGAGTAGTGGTATAAAAAAATCTGAACTAAGGAGGTAATATCTGACCTGAACCTTGAAAGTTGAGTACAATTACTGCTGAAGAATAGTATGAGAAGGAAGAAGAACAATAAAGCCTAGGGAAATGTGCAAAGGAGTAGAAGTATATGCCAAAGATGCTGAGAACAGAGGACAGTCCAATATGGACACAACCAAAAAGTCAAGCTTTGGGAAGAGGAATTTCACAGAGGGAGAAGGGACTGGAATATTAGAGTCAACTAAGTTCATGAACAACCTTCATGCTTTGAGAAGGAGCATAACTGAATGAGTGGATGAATTAATTTACTGATCTATAGTCAATGATACAACACTGAATACTTCATTAAAATTTCTTTTTAGGGAGATCACTCTAGTGGCATTAAGGGGAACAACTAAACCAGCAAAACTGAAATATAAAGATGCTCACTATACTCTGGGTAATAGATGATAACAGACTGAAGTAAAGCAATAGCAACATGAGTAGAGAGGTGAGAGGAGAAGAAAAGACAATTGGTTGGGGGCAGGTAAAATCAGCTAATAGCTTCAAGAGATTCGCCCATATTTGTGCCTGGGTATTTAATTATAAGTAACAAGTATTGCCAATTAAACTAATTTTTCTCTTTGCTCACCATGTATTGACATGTATATAAGCATGCTTTTCATTAATTTTCAAATGGAGATCTGCCCTGTGTCCAACTGCTCAAAGAAAAGATTATTAAAAATGATATGAGGCAATATACTATTTCTATTATTTACTGCTGTGTAAAAAAACACCCCCAGTTCTTAATTGCCTAAAACTATGACCCATTTTATTATATATCACAACTCTGTGGGTGGACTGGACTCAGTTCAGCTTTGCAGTTCTACTTCACATGATGTTAACTGGAGCCAAAGTCATCTGGGCTGTAACTGGGCTGAAAAATCCAAGATGGGTCACTCGTGTCTGGCCTTGATGCTGGCTGTCAGCTGAGAGCTCAGCTGGGAGTTTTCACAGCAGTGCCTCCATTCTCTTTTACATGGCCTTTCTATGTTGTTTGGACTTATAAGAGCAAGCAAGTAGAAGATGTTCATCCTCTTAAGGCCTGAGCTACAAAGTTCTTAGATGTCACTTCTGATTGCTTCAGTTTGTCAAAACCAGTCTCAAGGACAGTCCAATTTCAAAGAGAATATCAATGAGCCCCACCTCTTGATACAAGGAGCAGAATGCACATATGAGGAGGTAAAGACTGTTTGAGGCCATCTTTGGGAACAAGTTAACTCCAATGTATTCTCAAATGATTCAAATTAAGGAAACTGACTTGAAAAGGTTCTACCTTTCCAATGATTAGGAATCTAAAATCAATATCCTAAGGTAATTGGGGAGGGGCTGAAAGAAGTTGCTGCTGCAGGTGGCTTGGCTTTGGGAAGATCAGGTGTTGCACAAAATTACATTTTTCATATTAAGGTAAATATAAAAACGTGCTTCTGTGATTCTCAGCTTCTCTGAAAACTGATTGGCTTGTGCTGAAGCTCAGAAGAAAATTTCTCAGTGGAACTTTTCCCAGTCCACCATATGTGAGGAAGCTCAAACAGTCTGTCACTATCAAGGTGCAAGTGGGAAGGAACTGTGGCCTCCAGCCCTCAGCATTGGCTGAACCCACAGCTGAGAGCCAGCCATATGAATGTGTCAGCCGTAAGCGAGCTATCTTGAAAATGCATCCTTCAGCCCCAGGCAAGTCACCTCAGCTGTCACTCCATGGCACAAAAATGAACCATCCTTGCTGATCACTACCTACAATGAAGCAGGAAGACACCAGAAGCAAGAGGAACTATGATCCTGCAGCCTGAAGAAAGGAGGTCACAAACACAGCAAATTAGACAAAATGAGATGACACAAAAATATACTGCAGAAGAATGAGCAAGATAAAAACCTACAAGAACTAAATGAAGAGGAGATACCCAACCTACCTGAAAAAGAATTTAGAGTAATGATGGTAAAGATGATGCAAAATCTCAGAAAAAGAATGGAAGCACAGATACATAAGACAGAAGAAACGTTTGAAAAAGACCTAGAAGAAGTAAAGAACAAACAAACAGAGATGAACAATATAGTAACTGAAAAGAAAAATACACTAGAAGGAATTATTGCAGAATACCTGAGGCAGAAGAATGGATAAGTGATCTGGAAGACAGAATGGTGGAAATCACTGCCATGGAACAGAATAAAGATTTTTAAAATGAAAGGAAATGAAGACAGTCTCAGAGACCTCTAGGACAACAGTAAAAACAGCAATTGTTGAATTATAGTGGTCTGAGAAGAAGAAGAGAAGAGAAAGTTCCTGAGAAAATATTTGAAGAGATTATAGTTGAAAACCTCCCTACTTGGGAAAGGAAATAGTCACACAAGTCTAGGAAGCATAGAGAGTCCCATACAGGATAAACCCAAGGAGGAACATGTTGAGACATATATAAATCAAACTAACAAAAATTAAATAGAGAAAATATATTAAAAGGAACAACAGAAAAGCAACAAAAAACTTACGAGGGAATCACCATAAGCAGCTGACTTTTCAGCAGAAACTCTCCAAGCCAGAAGGGAGTGGCAGGATATATTTGAAATGTTGAAAGAGGAAAACCTACAACCAAGAATACTTTACCAAGCAAGGCTCTCATTCAGATTCGATGGAGAAATCAAAAGCTTTACAGACAAGCAAAAGCTAAGAGAATTCAGCACCACCAAACCAGCTTTACAACAAATGCTAAAGGAACTTCTCTAGGCAAGGGAAATGGGAAATGCAAACCAAAAAACAACAATCGATATACACACAAAAAAAGAAAAAGCAACCCAAACCCAACACTAAAGATGGTTATCAAAACAGAAAAGAAGAAAAAGAGGAAGGGAGGGAAAAACCCCTACAAAAACAAACCCAAAACAATTAAGAAAATCGCAATAGGAACATACATATCAAAAATTACCTTAAATGTAAATGCATTTAATGCTCTAACCAAAAGACACAGGCTGGCTGAATGGATACAAAAATAAGACCCATATGCATGCTGTCTACAAGAGACCCACTTCAGACAAAGGGAACAAACAAAAAGTGAGGGGATGGAAAAAGATATTCCATGCAAATGGAAATCAAAAGAAAGCTGGAGTAGCAATCCTCATATCACACAAAATAGACTTTAAAATAAGGACTGTTACAGGACACAAGGAAGGACCCTACATAATGATCAAGGGATCAATCAAGGAACAAGATATAACAATTGTAAATATATATGCAACCAACATAGGAGTACCTCAATATACAAGGCAAATGCTAACAGCCATAAAAGGGGAAATCAGCAGTAACACAATAACAGTGGAGGATTTTAACACCCTACCTACACCAATGGACATATCATACAGACAGAAAATGAATAAGAAACACAAGCCTTAAATGGCACATTAGACCAGATAAACGTAATTGATATTTATAAGACATTCCATCCAAAAACAGCAGAATACACTTTCTTCTCAAGTGCACACAGAACATTCTCCAGGACAGATCAAATCTTGTGTCACAAACCAAGGCCTCAGTAAATTTAAGAAAATTGAAATCAAATCAAGCATCTTTTCAAAATACAATGCTATGAGATTAGAAATCAATCATAGGGAAAAAAATGTAAAAAACACAAACACATGGAGGCTAAACAATACGTTACTAAATAACCAGTGGATCATTAAAGAAATCAAAGAACTCAAAAAAAATACCTCGAGGCAAATGGCAACAAACACACCACAATCCAAAACCTTTGAGTTGCAGCAAAAGTAGTTCTAAGAGGTAAGTTTATAGCAATATAACCTTACCTCAAGAAACATGAAAAATCTCAAATAGACAACCTAACTTTACACCTAAAGCAACTAGAGAAAGAAGAAACACAAGCCAAAGTGAGTAGAAGGAAAGCAATCATATAAAGATCAGAGCAGAAGTATATGAAACAGAGACAAATAAAACAATAACAAAGATCAATGAAACTAAAAGCTGGTTCTTTGAGAAGATAAACAAAATTGATAAACCTTTAGCCAGACTCATCAAGGAAAAAAGGGAGAGGGCTCAAATCAATAAAATTAGAAATGAAAAAGGAGAAGAAGTTACAATGGACACCACAGAAATTCAAACAATAAGAGATTACTACAAGCAACTATACACCAATAAAATGGACAACCTGGAAGAAATGGACAAATTCTTAGAAAGGTACAACCTTCCAAGACTGAACCAGGAAGAAATTGAAAATATGAACAGACCAACCACAAGTACTGAAATTGAAACTGTGATTAAAAATCTTCCAACAAACAGAAGTCCAGGACCAGATGGCTTCACAGGTGAATTCTATCAAACCTTTAGAGAAGAGTTAACACCTACCCTTCTGAAACTCTTCCAAAAATTGCAGAGAAAGGGACACTCCCAAGCTCATTCTATGAGGCTACCATCACCCTAATACCAAAATCAGACAAAGATATCACAGAAAAAGAAAATTACAGGCCAGTATCACTGATGAACACAGATGCAAAAATCCTCAACAAAATACTAGCAAACAGAATCCAACAACACATTAAAAAGATCATACACCATGATCAAGTGAGATTTATACTGGGAATGCAAGTTTTCAATGTCTGCAAATCAGTGTGATACACCACATTAAATAACTGAAGAATAAAAACCATATGATCATCTCAATAGATGCAGAAAAAGCTTTTGAAAAAATTCAACACCTTTTATGATAAACACTCTCCAGAATGTGGACATAGAGGGGACATACCTCAACATACTAAAGGCCATATAATGACAAACCCACAGCCAACATCATTCTCAATGGTGAAAAACTGGAAGCACTTCCTCTAATATCAGGAACAAGACATGGATGTCCACTTTCACCACTTTTATTTAACATAGTTTTGGAAATCCTAGCCACAGCTATCAGAGAAGAAAAAGAAATAAAAGGAATCCAAATTGGAAAGGAAGAAGGAAAACTGTCATTTTTTGCAGATGACATGATAGTATATATAGAAAATCCTAAATACACTACCAGAAAACTAGAGCTCATCCATGAATTTGGTTCACAAAATTAATACACAGAAATCTTGTGCATTCCTACACACTAGCAATAAAAGATGAGAAAGAGAGATTAAAGAAACAATCCCATTCACCACTGCATCAAAAAGAATAAAATACCTAGGAATAAACCTACCTAAGGAAGAAAAAGATCTGTCCTCAGAAAACTATAAGATACTGATGAAAGAAATAAAAGATGACACAAACAGATGCAGACATATACCGTGTTCTTGAATTGGAAGAATCGATATTGTAAAAATGGCTATACAACCCAAAGGAGTCTACAGATTCAATGCAATCCTTATCAAATTACCAATAGCATTTTTCACAGAATTAGAACCAAAAAAATTACAATTTGTATGGAAACTCAGAAGACCCCAAATAGCCAAAGAAATCTTGAGAAAGAAAAATGGAGCTGGAAGAATCAGGTTCCCTAGCTTCAGATTATACTATAAAGCTACAGTCATCAAAACAGTATGGTATTGGCACAAAACAGAAATATGGAACAATGGAACAGGATAGAAAGTCCAGAGATAAACCTACACACCTATGGTCAACTAATCTATGACAAAGGAGGCAAGAATATACAATGGAGAAAACACAGTCTCTGTAAAAGTTAGTGCTGGGAAAACTGGACAACTATAAGTAAAAGAATGAAATTAGAACACTCCCTAGCACCATACAGAAAAATAAACTCAAAATGGATTAAAGACCTAAATGTAAGGCCAGATACTATAAAATTTTTAGAGGAAAACATAGGGAGAACATTCTCTGACATAAATAGCAGCAAGATCTTTTTCCATCCACCTCCTACAATAATGAAAATAAAAATGATAATAAACAAATAGTACCTAATTAAACTTAAAAGCTTTTGTACAGCAAGGAAACCATAAACAAAAAGACAACCCTCAGAATGGTAGAAAATATTTGCAAACTAAACAACCAACAAGGGATTAATTTCCAAAATGTACAAACAACTCATGCAGCTCAATATCAAAAACCAAAACACAATCAGAAAATGGGCAAAAGATCTAAATAGACATTTCCCAAAGAATAGATACAGATGGCTAAAACCACATGAAAATGTGCTCAGCATCACTAATCATTAGAGAAATGCAAATCAAAATTACAATCAGGTATCACCTCACACTGGTCAGAATGGCCATCATCAAAAAATCTAGAAACAATAAATACTGGAGAGGGTGTGGAGAAAAGGGAACCCTCCTACACTGTTTGTGAGAATGTAAGTTGGTACAGCCACTATGGAGAACAGTATGGAGCTTCCTTAAAAAACTAAAAGTAGAGCTACCATATGGTCCAGCAATCTCACTCCTGGGCATATATCTGGAGAAAACCATAATTTGAAAAGATACATGTACCCGCCATGTTCATTGAAGCATGATTTACAATAGCCAGGACATGGAAGCAACCTAAATGTCCATTGACAGGGGAATGGATAAAGATGTGGTACATCTTTAAATGGATAAAGATGTGGTACAATGGAATATAACACAGCCATAAAAAAGACAAAATAATGCCATCTGAGCAACATGGATGGACCTAGAGACTGTCAGAATGAGTGAAGTAAGTAAGTTAGACAGAGAAAGACAAATATCATATGATATCACTTACATGTGGAATCTAACAAAAAGGGTACAAATGAACTCATCTACAAAACAGAAATAGAGTTACAGATGAAGAAAACAAACTTATGGTTACCAGCGTGTAAGTGCAGGGAGAGACAAATTGGGAGATTAGGATTAACATATGTGCACTACTATATATGAAATAAATAACTAATGACCTACTGTATAGCACAGGGAACTCTACTCAATACTCTAGTGGCCTATATGGGAAATGAAACTTAAAAAGAGTTGATTATATGTATGTGTATAACTGATTCACTTTGCTGTACACCTGAAACTAATGCAACACTGTAAAATCAACTATACGCCAATAAAAATTTAAAGAAATAAGGTAATTATTTGCTAGTCTGCCTACATTCTTGGGCATTCTCCTCTAATCCCATAATTTTCACTATTTCCTGTGACCTGATGGTTTCTGAAATGATATCCATCCTGAGCTCTAGAATCCTATAGATAATGGCTCTTTAAATTGGATCTTCCATAGCCAGATCAAACTTCAATATGCCTAAACGCAAATTACCTCCCTCATCTCCAACTCTGAACCACTTCACCTGCCAAAGGAGCCCACTGTGTTTTCCTCTGAGGTTTTGTGCTTCTTTGCATGACATTCTTGTCCATGCTTCTGCTTCAGTTAGGGCTTCTCAAATGTTAACCTGCAAAAGCATGACTTGGGTATCTAGTTAAAATGCAAATTCTGATTCAGTAGGTCTGAAGTGAGGCCTAAGAACCTTCATCAGTTTCCTGATGATGCCAATACGTCTGGTCCATGAAGCATAAGTTCTAAGTCACAGAACTTGTATTTGTATGACACTGTATTATTTCCCTTTTCCTGCAAAAACAATTATTCACCAAATCTTGTCAATTATTCTAAATACCTGTCAATAAATACTCAAACCTATTCCCTCCTCTTCTTTTCTCTTTTTTCTCTAGTCTGGATAATTGCAGTGAGTTTCTCACTTACCTATTTGGCCTAATCTAACACTAATGTATCTTACACGGTGTTGCAAAAGTATCTTTTTAACATGAAAATACAATCATGTTACTTCTCCTCGCTTAACACTTTCCAGTGCCTCCTACAGGGTGAAGGATAAACTCATTGGAATATACTGCCCTACTTAAATGTCCCACAATGCCTACAACTCTCCACTTTTAACATTACCTTTCTTCCACCCCTCTCATGCACATAATCTATGCTCCAGAACAGAGTGATCTTAATGTCTTGGCTTTTGTACATGCTGTTTTCCTGACTCCAATGCAACTTATCCTTTAAATATCAATTAAAATATTACCTACCTCATGATGCCTTCTCTAACCCCTAGGGTGAATGTAGGAACCCCTTCTTCTAACTGCTCACTACACTTTGCATGTACCATCATCAAATCAATCTTTCTTTGTATTATAGTTATTTGTTTTCATACTTCTGTTTCCATTAAACTATATAACCTTTGAGAGCAAAGACCATAATATCCTAGTGCCTATCCTCAGCTTAGAAAATGGCTATGATTGTACATATTGAGAAAAATAAATAAGTGAATAAATTATCTCAATCAGTATTTGACAGTATTTGTAAAATTGGATTTTAGCCCAAAACAAGAAAGAATTTTATTGCAACTAAACCTCTTGTGTACACACTCTGTGCAGTAGTGAGCTCTGACCACCTGAGAGAAAAATAGGCAGTGGTAATGTAAAAGAAGTTTCTATTTGAAGTGTGTATATTAACCACGTAATATTTCAAGTCTCTTACAATTATGAGATTCTATGATATAAGATGACTTTGAAAAGGATATTAATTTTTGAAAGATTTCCAGACCATATAATAAACACTCCTAAACTATATAGGAATTCCTAATTTGCAGAACATAGAAGAAAGTAGTCTGACGGCTACATTTTCAATTATGTGTCACTTAAGTTTCCCTGAAATGAATCATGATCATCAGTATTTCCTCAACACATATTCCACTACAACCAAAAGTTTTCCAGCTCAACAGAAAGACCCAGATTACTATAGTTTCAAGAGGCAAGGTAGTATTATAGACAACCTGATTTTGACTTTTTTTCAATGCTATTTCTAACCTTTGTAAAATCTTTGCACTTTAAGTCAGGAAAGGAATTGTTGCCAGAAGAAAATTAGAATTTATTGAATCGTAGTCTCAAAGAATAGAAGACACACTTTTCTTTTGGAGACATTGCATTAAAACTATAATGGTCACTTTTTGGCCCATCTTACAGGAAAAACTGCTAATATTCTTCCAATTTGATATTTGAATAATATTCTCTCACTAGTCATAAGGTTCAAGAATATCATGACTAACTGAGCTTTAAAAATTCATTTATTCAATTAATCAAAAGTTATTAAGTAATTAGAAGTGCTACATATCATTTAATGTTATATGGACATACAAACAAAACAATTGCTACCCCAAAGACAGATCAATTGTCATTTTTTAAATGACAATACAGGAACAAGTTTTCTGATATTAATTAAGTGACTAAATCAATGAAAAGCAATTTCACCAAAATAATTTTTTTTTTTTAGTTTTGCACTTACTTTTCTTCTGCCATATTTTGGTGACTGGAGATTGGATGTGCTTTCCCTTTAGTGTGTGTGATATTTTACCTTCTATCATGGTGGATTTATGCCCTATCCACTTTTTTTGTCTTTGCCCTATGTTGTGCCCCACCTCTGGGCCAGCCATAGAGGCTGTCTGACACATACAGAGTCTAGGTGAGTTCATCACAGCCAGATTTTCTCCAGGGCCAGTGCTAAGACAGGAACATGGGCAGAACAGAGTTATGACAAAGGTAAACCAAACATACTGAGAACAATTCTGTAAGGAGTTGGTGAGCTAATCTCTGGTACACTGACTCTTGGAAATGGAATCTCAGGAAGTCAACATTAGACTCACTATCAAAGCTCTCATAATCTAGTCAGAGGACAAAGGAGTAAAGTGATGATCACAGTAGAAGCCAAGTCCTCCAAGTGTGACTCCTGGACTAACAACATCGGCATCACTTGGACGCTCTTTAGAATGCAGATTCTCAAGGCCCACCTTGATCTAACGAATCAGAATCTCAGAGTGGGACCCAACAATCTGGGTTTAATAAGCCCTCCAGGTGATTCTGCTGAAGGCACGTGTTTGAGAACAGTGGTGAGTGTGAGAAGTGTTCTGGTAGTGGGACATTTCCCAGCATGGTATGAAGCACAGAAAGGGCTAATTAGACCAGCTAGGAGAACGTAAGGCAAGCTTCCCCAAAAAGTTAGCACCTGACCCTTTTTAATCACTTAATTCAGCTGCTTCTATTTTCTTAAGTTCTGCTAGGACTGATAACAATAATAATACCTAATTTGAATTTCTTCATATCTCCCTTCTCTCAACGACTTTCCAGTGACTGTTGAAAATAATGAGAAACACAGGAAATGGGGATTTTGAGAGAAAATGGAGATGATGTAGATAGTAAAGAAATAACCAATTTTTCTTTAATGCTGTACAGTGGGTTTTAGGACTAATTAACCTAGAGTTAAGGTTATCAAATTTAGCAAAACTATAATATGTTCAGTTAATTTTGAAGGTCAGAAAAAATGATTAATTTTTTAGCATAAGGATGCCCCATGAAATATATGGAATTTACTTATACTAAAAAAAAATATTCATTTATTACTTGAAATTCAGTGCAACTGTGTGTCCTGTATTTTATCTGGTAACCCTAACCTGAGTTCAAGTCATGGACTACCATGCATTCACTTTTTACCTTAAATTGGGATTAATAACAATACAAGCAGATATTTGCTGGGCAGTTACTATTCACTAGACATGATTCAAAGCATGTGGAAGCGTTCCTACTAAATCCTCACAATATCCTTATTATTATTCTCCTTACACACATAGGCAACTGAGGCTTAGCAATTGGGTCAAAGCTAGTAGAAGGTAGAGTCAGAATTTTAACCCATACTTAGCCTGATTCCAGAAGATTTAATGACTGCATTCTATTGTTTATCCTATAGTGAAATTTTCTTAGTCCTGTGAAACTTAGTTTCATTTCTTTGGGTTATTGTGAAGACTTATTGAGATTATATATGGTACCTAATCCAGTTTGTGGCCACACATAGAAACAATTATTAATAGTAATATATTCAAAATCAAGAAAACTGACCCCCAAATATACTTGGCTTCAGAACAATATTTCTACTCTACCGTAACCACAAGTTAACAAGTGAGTCTTGAGAAAGACGTACTCTAGTTTGTCTGGGATGATATGGACTTATGATTTGGCCTGAGGTCATTTAGAACAGAGTTAAAGTTAAATAATGTATATCCTGGACAGGAGTTACTAATCTCTGTGCATGCTGACAGGAGGAGTATCCCTCCACAGAATGCCACAGTCAGTGGAGGAAAAACGGCCCCACAGAGTTTCACATTGAGTCCTAGATTACTAGGAGATCTCAAGGGTCACAGCTTTCTACATGGATAAGGGGAGAACTACAGTGACCATATGGATAAGAAGTGGAATGACCAAACAGCCTATAGCAAGAATGAGAGGAGACAGTAGATGTGGTTGTCAAAAGCATGAATCTTGGTTTGTCCTACTTCACTTGTTTTGCTGAGGATTAGACGTATGGTACTGGCACAAAAACAGAAATATACATCAACGGAACAGGATAGAAAGCCCAGAGATAAACCCCTGCACATATGGTCACCTATTTTTGATAAAGGAGGCAATGGAGAAAAGACAGTCTCTTCAGTAAGTGGTGCTGGGAAAACTGGACAGCTACATGTTAAAGAATGAAATTAGAACAGTTTCTAACACCATACACAAAAATAAACTCAAAATGGATTAAAGACCTAAATGTAAGGCCAGACAATATAAAACTCTTAGAGGAAAACATAGGCAGAACACTCTATGACATAAATCACAGCAAGATCCCTTTGACCCACCTCCAAGAGAAAGGGAAATAAAAACAAAAATAAACAAATGCAACCTAATGAAAATTAAAAGCTTTTGAACAGCAAAGGAAACCATGCACAGGGCGAAAAGACAACCCTCAGAATGGGAGAAAATATTTGCAAATGAAGCAACTGACAAAGGATTAATGTCCAAAATATACAAGCAGCTCATGCAGCTCAATAACAAAAAAACAAACAACCCAATCCAAAAATGTACAGAAGACTTAAACAGACATTTCTCCAAAGAAGATATACAGATTGCCAACAAACACATGAAAGGATGCTGAACATCATTAATCATTAGAGAAATGCAAATCAAAACTACAATGAGGTATCATCTCACACTGGTCAGAATGGCCATCATCAAAAAATCTACAAACAATAAATGCTAGGGAGGATGTGGAGAAAAGGGAACCCTCTTGCACTGTTGGTGGGAATGTAAATTGATACAGCCACTGTGGAGAACAGTATGGAGGTTTCTTAAAAAACTAAAAATAGGGCTTCCCTGGTGGTGCAGTGGTTGAGAGTCCACCTGCCGATGCAGGAGACACGGGTTTGTGCCCCGTTCCGGGAGGAGCCCACATGCCACAGAGCAGCTGGGCCTGTGAGACATGGCCACTGGGCCTGCGCGTCTGGAGCCTGTGCTCTGCAGTGGGAGAGGCCACAGCAGTGAAAGGCCCATGTACCACACACACACACAAAAAAAAAAAAAAAAAAAAAAAAAAAACCTAAAAATAGAACTACCATATGACCCAGTAATCTCACTACTTGACATATACCCTGAGAAAACCCATAATTCAAAAAGTCATGTACCACAATGTTCATTGCAGCACTATTTACAATAGCCAGGACATGGAAGCAACCTAAATGTCCATCAACAGATGAATGGATAAAGAAGATATGGCACATATATACAATGGAATATTACTCAGCCATAAAAAGAAACAAAATTGAGTTATTTGTAGTGAGGTGGATGGACCTAGAGTCTGTCATACAGAGTGAAGTAAGTCAGAAAGAGAAAAACAAATACCGTATGCTAACACATATATATGGAATCTAAAAAAAAAAAAAAAAAAAAAAAAAAGGTTCTGATGAACCTAGGAGCAGGACAGGAATAAAGACGCAGCCAGGTGGACTTGAGGACACTGGGAGGGGGAAGGGTAAGCTGAGATGAAGTGAGAGAGGAGCATGGACATATATACACTACCTAATGTAAAATAGATAGCTAGTGGAAAGCAGTCGCATAGCACAGGGAGATCAGCTTTGTGCTTTGAGACCACCTAGAGGGGTGGGATAGGGAGGGTGGGAGTGAGAAGCAAGAGGGAGGGGATATGGGAATATATGTATATATATAGCTGATTTACTTTGTTATACAGCAGAAACTAACACAACATTGTAAAGCAATTATACTCCAATAAAGATGTTTAAAAAAAAGTGACATATGTGCTAGGGAAGTGATACATGCTCAATAGAGGATATGCATTTTAATTATTATTAATATTATTATTATGAAATAAACAGGCAATCCTTTCTGCAAAAGGATTCTTTTTAAAACAAGAATCATGCACTCTTCCAAGTCACAGTTGTTTGTCTCAAGCAAGGCTCAAATCATAGATCTGTATGTGCTTTAGAATTTGTCATCCTAAAGCAAAAAGAACAAAGAAGAGCTCTTGTTCCTACCTCTCTATTAGTTACTATTAAAAGCTTTAAAGTATCTAAACTTTTACCTTATTGCAAACTACCAAGTTAGCCTGCCACTAATTCATGGATGCTGTTAGAAGACATAAGACAAAGGACAGTTCATTACTCAAAGCGATATCAGCAGCCAGAGTATCAGCAGAGTTTGCACTGTTCCCCAGGTTCCAAATTCCACAGTATGACAGGAAGAAGGCTAAATATTACCTGCACATTTGTATTAACACAGTGGATTGTGTCACAGGAGAGGAACCCTGAGCCTAGAACACCCAAATCTTTTAAAATGGGTGTTAAAAGCACCTCTCATTTCTCCAGGGAGTAGGGGAGTATTATCTTTACTATGCTAGACAGTAAGCATGCCTGTCTTCTGAGGCTATAAGCAAATATGCCCTTTTCTCTGGTAGGAAACACTATCTCTATCGTCCAAGACTTTTCACTATACTAAAATCTTTGAAAAAAATAGTGCAGAGCTAAAGTCACCAAAACAAACCAGAAAACCATGTTGATGTTCCATGTTTTGCAATAAATAGACCCAGCATAATTTTAGGTGGCTCTGATTATGACATAATTTACTGCTTGCATGTACTGTTTCAGGATATAAATAATGCTATGACGATGCTTCATAAATGGCAGTCCTGTGTTCTGACTCTTCCTAAAACAAATGTGTGAAAAAAAAATATGCTTCTTGGAAATATCTAAGAGAATTTTTAACAAAATTCAACAACGCATGCACTGGCATAGACAGCCAAATTCTATGATAAGCTCTCAATAACAACCTGTGTTTTTTTCTACCATAGCTTTTATCATAGTTGTAACTATGTAAGCATGTGTTTACCTTTTCATTTAATTTCTGTCTCCCTAGAGTATAAGCTCTCTTTCACTAAGGGACCTCTTTTTTTATGCTTATGTTTGAGTCACCTAGCATGGCACCTGACATATAGCAGATATATACAGTAAATATATGCAACAAATAGTTTTGAATGTTGACTGAATTGAAGTGTACTTCACTTATAAATAAAATATTAAAATTTGATCACAAGGCACAATTCTATCACACACTTTATCTTTACCAGGACTTCCAAAGAATCTGATTTGTGTTTCCTAAGAGGCTGGGTGGGGAAATGACCTAAGAAATGACCTAGGGTTTCCACTTTATTGTATAGATGAGGAAACCATGAGCCAGAGATAGCAAATGAATAATCCAAAGTCACACAGCAAGTTGTGATGGACCTAGGCTAAAATTCAAGTTTCCTGCCTCCTGGCTAAATGCTGCTTCCCCAATAAGATTTCTTCACCTGTTCCTTCAGCCTCTTCTGGCAATGTTTGAAAGCACTTCCATGTTTATCCACTATGAAGAAATGTGGTAATGTGTTGTTAAGGCAGGAGTGGAGAGATGGGAATATCTGCAGCTCTATGCTAATACCACCTCACTGTCATAATATGGGTCAGGGAGCCTGCACTCCCAAACACAAAAATAATTTGCAATGTGTTTTCAAAGTTTTCAAATTTGCCAGATGTTTTTTTGAAGTGCACTGAGAAAAGAAGGCATGACACAGCTCAGAAAGACAGAGATATATCAAAATGTCTGCAATTCTGCCAAAGCCCAATTCCAATGAACCAGAGACATTTCTATTTCTTCTCTCATCTTATTTAAACTGGCAAATAAGGAACTTTACCTACTTTATTATCAGATTGTGACAAATTGGTAGTGAAAGCATTATTGTTTAGGGCTGCAGATACATTAAAATAGAGAACTTAAAGAATTTCACCTCTTCCAAGATTTTAGAAATTTCCTGTAATAACCATCCCACAAAAAGTGAAACGAGCATCTCCACAGTGAAGATCCTGGGAAGTCATTTGTTTCTAATACAAAAGAGTGTTTGATATTCTGCTTACCCTGTGGGCTTCGCAACATTCCTGTGATCAATTGTTCCTGCAGGAGCCAGCTCTGCCAAAGATGTTGCTTTGGAGAAAAGGTGCTCTATAAATGTAATAAATAAATAAATGGATGGACTAGGCAGAACAGCATAGGCTCTGGATTAAACAGAGGCAAGAATTTGGTTTTCAGATTTAAAAGGAACGAGGGACTGGTCTCAGTCTCCCACCTTGGGAAAAGCTACAAAGATTTATTTTTGTGAACATATCACAATTCTCATTCTCATGCAGCTGTAGTTATTGGAGTACCTGAGGTAAGATTACTTTATGGCCCAAAGAGAACAAATACAGCCCTCTCTTGCCTTATAGGCTAAATGGTTTCACACTTATTTCTGAGCAATGAATATAAGTTTCTAGTGAATTCCATGAAAATATTTTTAGAGTTGTAATCCTGCAGAGCAAAAGTTACCATAGTGTAAATGGAAAACTTTTAGTGAGAGGCTAGCCATCAATTTTCTGAGGAAAACTGGACAAGTAATACTCTTGCAGTGTGTTTCAGAATCTGGTATCTCATTCTATAATTTCTAACATAGAAATTGCTTTCATGCATTGAAGATGACTTAAGTCTGTATTCTTATAGATTCACAATTTGACTCATCTCCTTCTATGGAACTGAGATTTTAGTATGTAATGGATTACACTGTATTAGAACATATTGCCAGCAAGTTCCACCATTAAGGCATATCTTACCCTTGCCTAGGCTTTTTTTTTTTTTTTAAGTCTGAGGCTTTGACATGTAGAATCACAGTATTCTTTTGGTTCTTTTTAACCAATTTTCCTTTCATCTACAGAAAAGATACCAATTGCCTCACTCTTGTGTGTCAGAAATTTAGGAATATTTGGAAGCCATTATAAAATCAGGCTTGGTTTGTGGACCACACCAATGTCAACTTTCTGGTTTTGAGAGATCTTTAGTTAGCCAAAATGTTACCATTGAGTAGACTAGGCAAAGAGTGCATGGGATTTCTCTGTTCTATCTTTGAAACTCCACATGAATTTAGATTATTTTAAAATAAAAAGTGAAAGAAAAAAAGACTTGGAAATAGAAGATGTAAAAGTAGGAAACAGGCATAATAGTGACAAACTGGAAAAACTAACTCTCTACATGTATATTTATTAAGCTATAACATGGAGATAGCATCTAGTATTGAGTAACAGTTAAATGAGATTAAATGTAATGGCTTGTTTATGCAGAGGCAATATGGCGAAATTAATACCACGTTCTCTAAAATCAGACTGTCTCACTCAAATCCCAGGTCATGCAATTTCTGTTTGTGTTCTTGGCCCAGGAATTTAATTTTGCCTCAGTACCTGAATCTGGAAATTGGGATAATGATAATAACATCACTTATAAGACAGCGTGTTTATGAGTTAATATATGTAAGGTACTTAGAACAATGCCTGGTACTTAGCAATTATGCATGGCTGTCAGCCACACTATGAAGAAATCACTTCACACCTAGTTCAGTAAATGTTAGTTTTCTTTCCTTTTCTGATTATTAGTTAAAGCCTATAGGCAGCCCATCTAAAGCAGCATAGAAAAAAAGAATTGTGGTATATTTACATAATTGAATACTATAAAATAATGAGTGAACAAGCTTCTACTACATGCAAAAATATGGATGAATCACACGAACATAATACTGAAAGAAACCACCCACCAAAAGGTGCTTATTGTAAGATTGCAGTTATGTAAAATAATAAATAGAAATAATAACAAATAATAAAATAGTAGAAAATAAAAAGAATAATTTTAGGATAAACTTTAAGCTTAATTTTGATAAAACATTTCAGAATCCCTCAAATCACACCATTTCATAAGTAAAATGTACATATATTTTTGTACTACATGTCAAGTCCCAAATTCTCAGTTGTCAGTAAGATAGTAAGTTGCAAATTATAAATTTATCTGATAATTTAACCATATGTATTTTAAACAAAAATAAGATTTCAACAAGCGAAATGAGGTTTTAAACAAAAGTACTTAATTCAACAGGTGTCTTTTTTTCAGTTGAAGTATAATTGACTTACAATATTATATTTGTTTCAGTGTAAGAGATAATGATTCAACAAATGTATACATTGTGAAGTGATCATCATAATAAGTCTAGTTACCATTTGTCACCATACATAGTTACTATTAGTTTTCTTGTGATGAGAACTTTCAATATTTACTTTCTTAGTAACTTTCAAATTTGTAATACAATGTTATTGATTATAGACACCATGTTCTACATAACATCTGGTAAAGCTGCTGACAGACTTAGGGACATTCTTTTGTATGTAACAAGTTGCTTTCCTCTTGCTGCTTTTGAGATTCTCTCTTTAATTTTTGACATTTTAAATTATAATTTGTCTTGGTTTGGGTGTCTTTGGGTTCATCTTATTTGGAACTTTCTCAACTTCCTGGATCTGGATGTCTGATTTCTTCCCCAGGTTCAGGACATTGTCAGCCATTATTTCTTCAAACAAGTTTTCTGTTCTTTTCTATCTCTCTTCTCCTTCTGGGATGTCTAAAATGCAAATATCATGTTATCCATAGGTTCCCTAAGCTATTTTCACATATTTTTAATCATTTTTTTTCCCTGCTCTGTTTAGGTGAGTTCCACTTCTCTGTCTTCCAGATAACTGATTTCTTCATTTGCTTCATCTAGTCTGCTGTTTAACTCCTCTAGTATATTTTCCAGTTCAGTTATTGTATTATTCAGCTCTGTGATTTCCATTTGGTACTTTATGTTTTTTCTTCAATGAAGTTCTCTCTGTGTTCATCCATTTTTCTGAGTTCAGTTAATTCCTTTGTGACCTTAGTTTGAACTCTTTATCAGGTAAATTACTTATCTATGTTTCTCTAAGGTTTTTTTTTTTTTTTTTTTTTTTTTTTTCTGGGGTTTTATCTTGTTCTTTCATTTGGAACATATGCCAGCACTGAGGAAATAGAGGGAGAATATAAAACTGGCACCCACAGCACCTCTGTTCATAGAGCTTCAACAAGCTTCTGGCCCTCTGGCAGATGCTTTAGGATTAGAAAATAGATTCCTTCACTTATGACCTAAGCTCTTTTCAAACTGATGTTTTTGTATTGGGTCCTGGGGTGAGTGAGTTTGTGTATGAACCCCTTAAGATCTGAATCACCTTTCCCTACAGACCTATGGTTCTCCTGGACATAAGCCCCATCTGTTTTTAAAACCAAACATTTTTGGGTTTAATCGCTCCAGTGCAGGTTTCAAAAGTTGAGGTGCCTGATGTGTGACACTAACTCTTCACCCCTCAGGGAGAAATGCCACATTTCTGAGATCCCTCCTGACGATGGGTCACCAGGCTGGGTGTGCTGTTTTTGGCAGGACCGTGTCTCTACCTCCCCCATCTGTCTCAATATGACCCTTTTATCCTTCATTGTGGAGTAGCTATTCAGCTAGTTCTCAGGTTCTTTTCAGAGCAAATTGTTACATATGTAGATGTATATTTTCTGTGTCTATGGGAGGAGGTGAGTTCAGGATTATCCTTTGCCACCATCTTCAACTGCCTCCTCTCACAGGGTGTCTTTTTTGGAACAGTTATTAATTCAATCAAGTCTGTGATGTCAAACTCAAATGGCAATGTTATATTTGAAACAAGAAAAGGCAATAAACTCTTAAGTGGTATATTACTGTATGTACTATAATTTTGGACAGTCTATAACTGCATTCAAGGTTTAGGAAAAAAGAACTGGTTGTATAACTTGTACTGGGCCAAATCTGCCACCAAAACAAAAGACAATAAAACTGGAAAAAATTTGAAAAAACTGGTTTTAGGTATTAGGCAACAGTAGCATAAACTGTACTTGCTAAGAGAATGCAGACCTATGTTTAACTTGTATTTTTATCTCCAGGCACTTTCCAGACACTGATTTAGAGGAAGGGAACCCAAGCAGAGCAAGTCAATATACCTAAGCTGAGGACACACAGACTGGATTTCAAGGACACAGAAGCAGTTGATATTTGTAAGGCAGAGTACATGATAATAGGAATCTACACAGGAAATAAAACCTCAATCAATTTGCATAGAAGTTCCCTTAATTCATTGGCTGAATTCTGAGATTTACCTGCATAGGCAAGATTCCATGAGCTGGGGTAAAGAGCAATTATGAAGAAAAGAATAACTACCAGAAAGCTATAAATTTAATAACTATCAGAGTTCACAGAGCTGGGGTAATGTTAGAATACTGACCAGGTTGTGTAAAGAAAGCTTACTGACCATATGGAGCACTCAGTAGGGACCACTGAAGTTCACTTCTTAGGAGTATGACTAAGCCAAACCTAGAGTAAAGGCATCTCAAAACCTGCATTAAGAAAGTTTAAAAACAAGCTTCAAAAAGATTAAGATAATCTGCAAGTAAAATCCCTGTCTGTTGGGACAAATTGGGATATTCTTTAAAAGAAGGCAACAAAATCCAAACCCTCAAAACTAGAAAAATCCCAGTGTCAAGTATCCAAACCAAAATTATTAGATATGCCAGGAAGCAAAGTAATGGAACTCATAGATAAGAAAAAATTAATTTGTAGAAATAGATATGGAAATGATAGAGATAACATGTCTAAAGGCTCTAAAACAGCTTTTACAAACATGTTCCAGTACTTAAAAGAAAGTATTAACATAATGAAGAAAGTAACATTATAAAAAAAGTAAATGAAAATTCTGAGGTGAAAATGACAATACTAAAAAATCTAAAAAACTGGATGCTTTTGACAGCAAATCAGACACTGTAGGATAAAATATCAGTAAATTTGAAGCCAGAACAATAGGAACTATCCCAAATGGGGCACACAGTCACAGACACAGACACACAAAGCTGAAAGAAATTAACAAAGCAGTTGTAACCTGTGGGACAAGATAAAGTGGTCTAACATACATATACTTGGTGTTCAGGATAGAGGAGTCAGAAAAAATAATTAAAGAGATAACGGCCAAAACATTTCCAAATTTAATAATATATAAAACTACATATCCAAGAAGTTAAACAAAACCTAAGAAGGATAAATGCAAAGAAAATGATAATGAGGCATACAATAATCAAATTGTTCCATATCAATAATAAGAAAATCTTAAAATAAGCTTGAGGGAAAAAACATTGCATAAAGAGGACCAAAGATAAGTATTAATACTGACTTTGTATCAGAAATAATGGAAGCCACGGGCCATGGAACAATATTTTTAAACTGCCGTAACAAAATTTTTTAAACTATTAACTTAGAATTCTATAAGCAAGTAAAATTATCCTCCAAAAATAAAGGCAAAATAAATATAGGCATACCTAGGAAATTGTGTGGGTTCAGTTACAGATCACTTCAATTGAGTGAATATCTCAATAAAGTGAGTCATACAAATTTTTTGGTTTCTCAGTGCATATAGAAGTTATTTTTACACTATACTGTAGTCCATTAAGTGCACAAAGCATTGTGTTTAAAAAACAATATACAGAATCGGATCAAGATGGTGTAGTATGATGACTTGAAACTCAATTCCCACCATAAACTAACTGGAGGCTGGCAGACTCCTGTACAACCAAGGGTATAAGAAAGAGCCACAAGAAATTGGGTAGGAAGGGAAAGAAAAGATCATGTTGTGACCTGTGCCATTGGGAGGGGACTCAGAGGAAAAGGGGGATTACACAAATGGAGAGCCACCCTGGAGAGTGAACGATTAAAGCCTCCTATTGGGCACCCCAATTGTGGGGTCCAACAGTGGAAGATAAGCCCCATTGGCTAGTTAAAGGGCCAGTGGGACAAACAGGAGGGCTGTGGTAATCCTGGATTCCACTCATGAGGAGCACACAAATGCTTGCCTGCTGCCAAAACAGAGCAGAGAGAGTGGATTGAGAATGCACAGGTGGCTTACTGGTTTCCTGCAACCACCCCAGCTCCCCCCCCACAGCCTGAGCAAAAGGAACGCTCCAGTCCCCCTTGCCTCACATCACAGCTCCATGAACAAGGAAAGACCTCAACTGTGAGATGCTGGGATGGCACAAACCGGAACAAGTGTCTGAGCAGGGTGGGAGCAGTCATTACTGGTGATTCCAGAGGCAGTCTGGATCACTGATAGTGACCCACCTAAGCCCCAAACCTTGCTGAGTGAACATGCCAGCCCATTTTGATTCAGTCGTGCTCTCTTCTAGGGTGAAGGTAACAGTCCTGGGAGGGTCAATAGCCCACACTTAAAGGAAAGTGAGCCAGCTTAGGCTAAACCCTCAGGGGTTCTGTTCAGCTACTTGGGACTTGACATTGCCCCTCATAAGGTGGTGATGGCCACTAATCAAAGGGGGAAGTCCTGCCTCACAGCTGGCTCCAGTCCTATCCTCTCCATCTCCAGCCCTACTTCCTACCAAGGTGATAGATTCCTACACACCCTGAGGAAAGATATGACTTGTGTTTATGTCAAATTCTGCTCTCCACCAAAGCCACTGGGCACACACAGACTGTATAGGGATGCTCCCACTTAAGGACCTCCCACTTCAAGAACTTGCATAAGTAAGTGTTTCACGTAATTTCATAGAAACAGAGAAAGATAAGCAAAATGAGAAGACAGAGAAATTTGTCTCAGTTGAAAGAACAGGAGAAAATCCTGAAAAAACAACGAATGAAACAGAAATAGACAACTTACAAGATGAAGAACTCAATACATTAGCAATAAGAATGCTAACTGAATTAGGGAAAAGAATAGATGAAGACAATGAGAATATTAACAAGGAACAAGAAAATATAAAAGAAGGACCAGTGAGAACTGAAGAATATAATAACTAGAATGAAAAACACACTAGAAGGAATGAACATCAGATAGGTGATCCAGAAGAATGCTTTACTATTCTGGAAGATAGAATAATGGAAAACACCCAATCAGAAGAGCAAAAAGAAAACAAATTAGAAAATAAAAACAGTTTAAGGATCATTAGGATGACATCAAGTGTACCAACATTTGCATCGTAGGGGTTCCAGAAGAAGAGAGAGAGAAGGGTGTCAAAAATATATTTAATGAAATTATGGCTGAAAACTTCTCAAGCCTGAAGAAGGAAACAGATATCCAGGTACAGGAAGCACAGGGAATCCTAAACAAGATGGACTTAAACAGACCCATACTAAGACACATCATAATTAAAATTGCAAAAGTGAAAGATAGAATTCTAATGGCAGAAAGAGAAAGACAAAGTCATATACAAGGGAACTGACTTATGGCTATCAGCTGATTCTTCTGCAGTAACTTTACAAGCCAGAAGGGAGTAGCATGATATCTTTAACCTGCTGAAAGAGAAAAACCTGCAAATTAGCATACTCTATCCAATAAGATTATCATTTAGAATTAAAGGATAGATAAAGACTTCCCAGACAAGCAAAAACTAAAAAAAGTTCATCAATACTAAACAACTCTAAAAGAAATGTTAAAGGGTCTTCTTTAGTGGAAAGCTAAAAGCTATGACAAGAAGGAAGTGTTTATTAGAAAGGAAAATTTCCACTACTAAAAACAAATATGTATTAAGGCTGTAGAACAACCACTTAAAGTAGCACAAAGACTAAAAGACAAAAAATTGTAGTCAAATATAACTGTAATAATCACTAAAAGGATAAACATGAAGATGTAAAATATGACACCAAAAAGACAAAGTGTGGAAGTAGGGAGTACAAAACGTTGATCCTTTAGAATGTGTTTGAACTTAAAAAAGCACCTGCTTAAAACAAATGTATATAGTTATAGGTCAACTTATATAAACCCAGTGCTAACCACAAAATAAACACCAAGAATACAGATACAAAAACTAAAAAGAATGGAACACAAGCATATCACAAAAGGAAAATCAAAACACAGAGAAGAAACTAAAAGGAGAGAGAACAACTACAGAGACAATGGGAAAACAAGTAATATAATGGCAATAAGCACATATCAATAATTATTGTATATATCAATGAGCTAAGTGCTCCAATCAAAAGACATAGGGTGGCAGACTGGATCAAAAAAAACAAGACTCAAGTTTCCCCAGCCAGGGGTCAATTCTGAGCTCCCGTGGTGGGAGTGCTAAGACCTGGCTATTGGACCACCAGAAAATTCCTGACCCCAGGGAATATTAATTGGCATGAGCTCTCCCAGAGGTCTCCATCTCAATACCAAGACCTGGCTCCACCCAACAACCTGCAAGCTCCAGTGCTGGACCCCTCAGGCCAAACAACCATCAAGACAGGAAGACAGCCCCTCCCATTAGCAGACAGGCTGCCTAAAGTCATACTAAGCACACAGACACCCCAAAACACAACACTTGATGTGGCCCTGCCCAATAGAGAGACAAGACCCAGCTCCACCAACCAGAGTTCAGGCACCAGTCCCTCCCACCAGGAAGCCTACACAAGCTCTTGGACCAAACTCACCCACCAGGGGGCAGACACCAGAAGCAAGAGGAGCTATGGCCTTGCAGCCTGCAGAAAGAAGACCACAAACACAGTAGGTTAGACAGAATGATATGACAGAAGATGTTGCAGACAAAGAAGCAAAGTAAAAACTGACAAGACCAACTAAATGAAGAGGCGATAAGCAATCTACCTGAAAAAATTAAGCGTAATGATAATAAAGATGATCTAAGAGCTCAGAAATAGAATGGAGGCATGGATTGAGAAGATACAAGAAATGTTTAACAAGGACATAGAAGAACTAAAGAACAAACAAACAAATACTGATGAACAATACAATAAATGAAGTAAAAAATACACTAGAAGGATTTAATAGCAGAATAACTGAGGCAGAAGCCTGGATAAGTGAGCTGGAAGACAAAATGTTGGCAATCACTGCTGCAGAACAGAATAAAGAAGAAAGCATGTAAAGAAATGAAGACAGTCTCAGAGACCTTTGGGACAACATTAAACACACCAATATTTGAATTATAGGGGTCCCAGAAGAAAAGAAAAGTCTCAAAAGTATTTGAGGAGATTATAGTCAAAAAATTCCATAACATGGGAAAGGTAACAGTCATCCAAGCCCAGGAAGCACAGAGAGTCCCATACAGGATAAACCCAAGAAGAAACACATGGAGACACATATTAATCAAACAAACAAAAAATAATACAAGGAAAAAATATTAAAAGCAGCAAAGGGAAAGGAAAAAAAAACAAGGGAATCCCCATTATCTTATCAGCTGATATTGCAGGAGAAACTCTTCAGGCCACAAAGCAGTAGCATGATATATTTAAAGTGATGAAAGGAAAAAACCTACCACCAAGAATACTCTACACAGCAAGGCTCTCATTCACATTCAACAGAGAAATTGAAAGCTTTACAGACAAGCAAAAGCTAAGAGAACTTAGCAACACCAAAGCAGTTTTACAGCAAATGCTAAAGGAAATTCTCTATGAGGGAACCACAAGGGAAGAAAAAGACCTACAAAAAACAAACAAAAACAAAACCCAAAACAATTAAGAAAATGGTAATAGGAGCATACATATTGAAAATTACCTTAAATGTAAATGGATTCAATGCTCCAACCAAAAGACACAGATTGGCTGAATGGATACAAAAACAGGACCCATATATATGCTGTCTACAAGAGACCCCCTTCAAAGATAAGGATACATACAGACTGAAAGTGAGGAGATGGAAAAATATTTCATGCAAATGGAAATCAAAAGAAAGCTGGAGTAGCAAAACTCATGTCACACAAAATAGACTTTAAATTAAAGCCTGTTAGGGAACAGCTTCAAGATGGCGGAAGAGTAAGACGTGGAGATCACCTTCCTCCCCACAAATACATCAGAAATACATCTACATGTGGAACAACCCCTACAGAACAACTACTGAACACTGGCAGAAGACCTCAGACCTCCCAAAAGGAAAGAAGCTCCCCACGTACCAGGGTAAGGCAAAAGAAAAAAAAAACAGAGACAAAAGATTAGGGACGGTACCTGCACCAGTGAGAGAGAGCTGTGAAGGAGGAAAAGTTTCCACACACTAGAAGCCCCTTCATGGACAGAGACTGTTGGGAGTGGAGTGGGGGGAAGCTTCGGAGCCACAGAGGAGAGCGCAGCAACAGGGGTGTGGAGGGCGAAGCGGAGAGATTCCCACATAGAGGATCGGTGCCAACCAGCACTCACCAGCCCGAGAGGACTGTCTGCTCACCTAGCAGGGTGGGCGGGGGCTGAGAGCTGAGACTCGGGCTTTGGTCAAATCCCAGGGAGAGGACTGGGGTTGGCTGCATGAACACAGCCTGAAGGGACTAGTGTGCCACAGTTAGCTGGGAGGGAGTCCGAGAAAGTCTGGAGCTTCTGAAGAGGCAAGAGACTTTTTCTTGCCTCTTTTGTTTCCTGGTGTGCGAGGAGAGGGGATAAAGAGCACGGCTTAAAGAGCTCCAGAGAGGGGCATGAACCGTAGCTATAAGCATGGACCCCAGCGATGGGCATGAGATGTTAAGGCTGCTGCTGCAACCACGAAGAAACCTGTGTGCAAGCACAGGTCACTAGCCACACCTCCCATCCCAGAAGCCTGTGCAGCCCACCACAGCCAGGGTCTCATGATCCAGGGCAACTTCCCAGGGAGAACTCAAAGCGTGCCTCAGGCTGGTGCAACGTCACACTGGCCTCTGCCACCTCAGGCTCTGCCGGCATCCGTACCCCTCCCTCCCTGCGACGTGAGTGAGCAAGAGTCCCCGAATCAGCTGCTCCTTTAACCCCGTCCTGTCTAAGTGAAGAACAGATGCCCTCAGGCGACCCTCACGCAGAGGCGGGTCCAAATCCAAAGCTAAATCCTGGGAGCTATGCGAACAAAGAAGAGAAAGGGAAATTTCTCCCAGCAGCCTTAGGAGCAGCAGATTAAATCTCAACAATCAAGTTGATGTACACTTCATCTGTGGAATACCTGAATAGACAACGAATCATCCCAAGCTGAGGAGGTGGACTTTAGGAGCAATGATACATATAATTTTTTCCCTTTTTCTCTTTTTGTGAGTGTGTATGTGCATGCTTCTGTGTGTGATTTTGTCTGTATAGTGTTGCTTTTACCATTTGTCCTAGGGTTCTGTCTGTCTGGGGGTTTTTTTGTATTTTTTTAATTAAAAATATTTTTTCCTTAATGATTATTTTTTATTTTAATAACTTTATTTTAGTTTATTTTACTTTATCTTCTTCTTTCTTTCTTTATTTTTTTCTCCCTTTTATAAAGAGCCATGTGGAGGACAGGATCTTGGTGCTCCAGCCAGGTGTCAGAGCTGTGCCACTGAGGTGGGAGAGCGAAGTTCTGGACACTGGTCCACAAGAGACCTCCCAGCTCCATGTAATATCAAACAGCAAATATCTCCCAGAGATCTCCATCTCTACGCCAAGACCCAGCTCCACTCAACAAGCAGCAAACTACAGAGCTGGACACCCTATGCCAAACAACTAGCAAGACAGGAACACAACCCCATCCATTAGCAGAGACTGCCTAAAATCATAATAAGGCCACAGACACCCCAAAACACACCACCAGATGTGGACCTGCCTACCAGAAAGACAAGATCCAGCCTCATCCACCAGAACACAGGCACTAATACCCTCCACCAGGAAGCCTACACAACCCACTTAACCAACCTTAGCCACTGGGGACAGACACCAAAAACAATGGAAAGTACAAACCCACAGGCTGCAAAAAGGAGACCCCAAACAGTAAGTTAAGCATAATGAGAAGACAGAGAAACACACAGCAGATGAAGAAGCAAGGCAAAAACCCACCAGACCTAACAACTGAAGAGGAAATAGGCAGTCTACCTGAAAAAGAATTGAGAATAATGATAGTAAAGATGATCCAAAATCTTGGAAATAGAATAGACAAATTGCAAGAAACAGTTAACAAGGACCTAGAAGAAATAAAGAGCAAACAGACAGTGATGAACAACACAATACATGAAATTAAAAATTCTCTAGAAGGTATCAATAGCAGAATAACTGAGTCAGAAGAACGGATAAGTGACCTCAAAGATGAAACAGTGGAAATAAATGCTGCAGAGCAGAATAAAGAAAAAAAAAAAAATTAAATGAACTGAGGACAGTCTCAGAGACCTCTGGGACAACATTAAACACACCAACATTTGAATGATATGGGTCCCAGAAGAAGAAGAGGAAAAGAAAGCGACTGAGAAAATATTTGAAGAGATTATAGTTGAAAACTTCCTTAACATGGGAAAGGAAATAGTTAATCAAGTCCAGGAAGCACAGAGAGTCCCATACAGGATAAATCCAAGGAGAAACAGGCCAAGACACATATTAAGCAAACTATCAAAAATTAAATACAAAGAAAACATATTAAAAGCAGCAAGGGAAAAATAACACACAAGGGAATTCCCATAAGGTTAACAGCTGATTTTTCAGCAGAAACTCGGCAAACCAGAAGGGAGTGTCAGGACATTTTTAAAGTGATGAAGGAGAAAAACCTACAACCAAGATTACTCTACCCAGCAAGGATCTCATTCAGATTTGACAGAGAAATTAAAAGCTTTACAGACAAGCAAAAGCTAAGAGAATTAAACACCACAAAACCAGCTTTACAACAAACGCTAAAGGAACTTCTCTATGCAGGAAACACAGAGAAGGAAAAGACCTACAATAATAAACCAAAAACAATTAAGAAAATGGTAATATGAACATGCATACCAATAATTACCTTAAATGTAAATGGATTACATGCTCCAACCAAAAGACATAGACTGGCTGAATGGATACAAAAACAAGACACATAAATATGCTGCCTGCAAGAGACTCACTTCAGACCTAGGGACACATACAGGCTGAAAGTGAGGGGATGGAAAAAGATATTCCATGCAAATGGAAATCAGAAGAAAGCTGGAGTAGCAAATCTCATACCAGAGAAAATAGACTTTAAAACAAAGACTGACAAGAGACAAAGAAGGACACTACATAATGATCAAGGGATCAATCCAAGAACAAGATATAACAATTGTAAATATTTATGGACCCAACATAGGAGCACCTCATTACAAAAGGCAAACACTAACAGCCATAAAAGGGGAAATCGACAGTAACAAAATCATAGTAGGGGACTTTAACAACCCACTTCCACGAATGTACAGATCATCCAAAATGAAAATAAATAAGGAAACACAAGGTTTAAATGATACATTAAACAATATGAACTTAATTTATATTGATAGGACATTCCATCCAAAAACAACAGAATACACATTCTTCTCAAGTGCTCATGGAACATTCTCCAGCATAGATCATATCTTGGGTCACAAATCAAGCTTTGGTAAATTTAAGAAAATTGAAATCATATCAAGTGACTTTTCCAACCACAACACTATGAGACTACATATCAATTACAGGAAAAATTCTGTAAGAAATACAAACACATGGAGGCTAAATAACACATTAATTAATAACCAAGAGATCACTGAAGAAATCAAAGAGGAAATCAACAAATACCTAGAAACAAATGTCAATGAAAACACAATGACCCAAAACCTATGGGATGTAGCAAAAGCACTTCAAGCAATGAAGTTTATAGCTATACAAGCCTACCTTAAGAAACAAGAAACATCTCAAGTAAACAACTTAACTTTACACCTAAAGCAATTAGAGAAAGAACATGAAAACCCCAAAGTTATCAGAAGGAAAGAAATCATACAGATCAGAGCAAAAATTAATTAAAAAGGAAAGGAAGGAAATGATAGCAAAGAACAATAAAACTAAAACCTGGTTCTTTGAGAAGATAAACAAAATTGGTAAACCATTACCCAGACTCATCAAGAAAAAAAGGGAAAAGACTCAAATCAATAGAATTAGAAATGAAAAGGGAGAAGTAACAACTGACACTGCAGAAATACAAAGGATCATGAGAGATTACTACAAGCAACTATATGCCAATAAAATGGACAACCTGGAAGAAATGGACAAATTCTTAGAAATGCACAACTTCTGATACTGAGCCACGAAGAAATAGAAAATATAAACAGACCAATCACAAGCACTGAAATTGAAACTGTGATTAAAAAATCTTCCAACAAACAAAAGCCCAGGACCAGATGGCTTCACAGGCGAACTCTATCAAATATTTAGAGAAGAGCTAACACCTATCCGTCTCAAATTCTTCCAAAATATAGCAGAGCGAGTAACACTCCCAAACTCATTCTACAAGGCCACCATCACTCTGACACCAAAACCAGACAAAGATGTCACAAAGAAAACTACAGGCCAATATTACTAATGAACTTTGCTGCAAAAATCCTCAACAAAATACTAGCAAACAGAATCCAACAGCACATTAAAAAGATGATATACTATGATCAAGAGGGGTTTATGCCAGGAATGCAAGGATTCCTCAATATATGCAAATCAATCAACATGATAAACCATATTCACAAACTGAAGGAGAAAAACCATATGATCATCTCAATAGACGGAGAGAAAGCTTTCAACAAAATTCAACACCGTTTATGATAACAACTGTCCAGAAAGTAGGCATAGAGGGAATTTTCCTCAACATACTAAAGGCCACATATGACAAACCCACAGCCAACACTGTCCTCAATGGTGAATAAATAAAACCATTTCAACTAAGATCAGGAATAAGACAAGGTTGCCCACTCACAATAATATTATTAAACATACCTTTGGAAGTTCTAGCCACAGCAATCAGAGAAGAAAAAAAAATAAAAGGAATCCACAGTGGAAAAGAAGTAAAGCTGTCACTGTTTGCAGATGACATGATACTATACATAGAGAATCCTAAAGATGCTACCAGAAAACTACTAGAGCTAATCAATGAATTTGGTAAAGTAGCAGGATACAAAAGTAGTGCACAGAAATTTCTGGCATTCCTATACACTAATGTTGAGAAATCTGAAAGTGAAATTAAGAAAACACTCCCATATATCATAGCAACAAAAAGAATAAAATATCTAGGAATAAACCTACCTAAGGAGACAAAAGATCCGTATTCAGAAAATTATAAGACACTGATGAAACAAATCAAAGATGATTCAAATAGATGGAGAGATATACCATGCTCTTTGACTGGAAGTATCAACATTGTGAAAATGATTCTACTACCCAAAGCAATCTACAGATTCAATGCAATCCCTATCATCTACCACTGGCATTTTTCCCAGAAGTAGAACAAAAAATTTCACAATTTGTATGGAAACACTAAAGACCCCGAATAGCCAAAGCAATCTTGAGAACGAAAAATGGAGCTTGAGGAATCAGGCTCCCTGACTTCAGACTATACTACAAAGCTACAGTAATAAAGAAAGTATGGTACTGGCACAAAAACAGAAATATACCTCAAAGAAACAGAATAGAAAGCCCAGAGATAAATCCATACACATATGGTAACTTTTTCTTTGATAAAGGAGGCAAGAATATACAGTGGAGAAAAGACAGCCTCTTCAATAGGTGGTGCTGGGAAAACTGGACAGCTACATGTAGAAGAATGAAATTAGAACATTCCCTAACACCATACACGAAAATAAACTCAAAATGGATTAAAGATCTCAACGTAAGGCCAGACACCATCAAACTCTTAGAGGAAAACATAGGCAGAACACTCTATGACATAAATCACAGCAAGATCCTTTTTGACCCACTTCCTAGAGAAATGGAAATAAAAACAAAATAAACAAATGGGACCTAATGAAACTTAAAAGCTTTTGCATAACAAAGGAAACCATAAACAAGATGAAAAGACAAGCCTCAGGATGGGAGAAAATATTTGCAAATGAAGCAACTAACAAAGGATTAATCTTCAAAACATACAAGCAACTCATGCAGCTCAATATCAAGAAATGAAAGAACCCAATCCAAAAATGGACAGAAGACTTAAATAGACATTTCTCCAAAGAAGATATACAGATTGTCAACAAAACATGAAAGGATGCTCAACATCACTTATCATTAGAGAAATTCAAATCACAACTCCAATAAGATATCATCTCACACCACTCAGAATGGTCATCATCAAAAATTCTACAAACAGTAAGTGCTGGAGAGAGTGTGGAGTAAAGGGAACCCTCTTGCACTGTTGGTGGGAATGTAATTTGATACAGCCACTATGGACAACACAATGGAGGTTTCTTAAAAAACTAAAAATAGAACTATCATATGACCCTTCAATCCCACTACTGTGCATATACCCTGAGAAAACCATAATTCAAAAAGAGTCATGTACCAAAATGTTTTTGCAGCTCTATGTACAATAGCCAGGATATGGAAGCAACCTAAGTGTCCAACAACAGATGAATGGATAAAGAAGATGTGGCACATATATACAATGGAATATTACTCAGCCATAAAAAGGAATGAAACTGAGTTATTTGTAGTGAGGTGGATGGACGTAGAGACTGTTATTCAGAATGAGGTAAGTCGGAAAGAGAAAAACAAATACCGTATGATAACACATATACATGGAATCTAAAAATAGAAAAAAAAAGTCAGAAGAACATAGGGGCAAAACAGGAATAAAGATGCAGACCTACTAGAGAATGGACTTGAGGATATGGGGAGGGGAAAGGGTAAGCTGAGAGAAAGTGAGAGAGTGACATGGACATATATACACTACCAAATGTAAAATAGATAGTTAGTGGGAAGCAGCTACATAGCACAGGGAGATCACCTTGGTGCTTTGTGACCACCTAGATGGGTGGGTTAGGGAGGGTGGGAGGGAGGGAGGTGTAAGACGGAAGAGATATGAGGACATATGTATATGTATAACTGATTCACTTTGTTATAAAGCAGAAACTAACACACCATTGTAAAGCAACTGGACTCTAATAAAGATGTTTAAAAAATAAAAATAAAGACTGTTACAAGAGTCAAGGAAGGACACTACATAATGATCAAGGGATCAATCCAAGAATGAGATATAATAATTGTAAATATATATGAACCCAACATAGGAGCACCTCAATATATAAGGCAAATGCTAACAGCCATCAAAGGGGAAATCTGCAGTAACACTGTAATAATGGGTGACTTTAACACCCCACTTACACTAATGGAGAGATCATACAGACAGAAAATTAAAGAGAAACATAAGCCTTAAATGACACATTAGACCAGATAGACTTAATTGATATTTATAGGACATTCCATCCGAAAGCAGCAGAATACACTTTCTTCTCAAGGGAACATGGAACATTATCCAGGACAGGACACATCTTGGGTCACAAACCAAGCCTTTGTAAATTTAAGAAAATTGAAATCATGTCAAGCATCTTATCCAACCATGCTATGAGATTAGAAATCAATCATAAGGAAGAAAATGTAAAAAACACAAACACATGGAGGCTAAACAATGCATTACTAAATAACCAATGGATCACTGAAGAAATCAAAGAGGAAATCAAAATATATCTAGAAACAAATTGCTACAAAAACACTGTGATCCAAAACCTATGAGTTGCAGCAAAAGTAGTTCTAAGAAGTAAGTTTATAGCAATATGATCTTACCTCAGGAAACAAGAAATATCTCAAATAAACAACCTAACCTTACACATAAACCAACCAGACAAAGAAGAACAATCAAACTCCAAAGTAAGTAGAAGGAAAGAAATCATAAAGGTCAGAGCTGAAATAAATGAAATAGAGATGAAGAAAACAATAGCAAAGATCAATGGAACTAAAAGCTGATTCTTTGAGAAGATAAACAAAATTGATAAACCTTTAGCCACTCATTAAGAACAAAAGGGAGAGGTCTCAAATCAATAAAATTAGAAATGAAAAAAGAAAAGAAGTTACAATGGACACCACAGAAATACAAATGATAAGAGACTACTACAAGCAACAATTCACCAATAAAATGGACAACCTGGAAAAATGGACAAATTCTTAGAAAGGCACAACCTTCCAAGACTGAACCAGGAAGATATAGAAAATATGAACAGACTAATCACAAGTACTGAAATTGAAACTGTGGTTAAAAATCTTCCAACAAACAAAAGTCCAGGACCAGATGGCTTCACAGGTGAATTCTGTCAAACATTTAGAGAAGATTTAACACTACACTTCTGAAACTCTTCCAAAAAACTGCAGAGGAAGGAACACTCCCAAGCTCATTCTATGAGGCCACTAACACCCTGATACCAAAACCAGACAAATATATCACACAGAAAAAGAAAATTACCGGCCAATATCACTGATGAACATAGAAACAAAAATCCTCAAAAAAATACTACAAACCAAATCCAGCAACATATTAAAAGAATCATACACCCTGGTCAGGTGGAATTTATCCCAGGGATGCAAGGCTTCTTCAATATATGCAAATCAATCAATGTGATACACTACATTAACAAACTGAAGAATAAAATGTATATGATCATCTCAATAGAAAAAAAAAAAAAAACTTCTGAAAATTTCAACACCCATTTATGATTTAAAAAAATCTCCAGAAAGTGGGCTTTGAGGGAAACTACCTCAACATAATAACAGTCATATATGACAAACCTACAGCTAACATCATACTCAATGGTGAAAAGTTGAAAGCATTTCCTCTAATATCAGAAACAAGACAAGGAAGTCCACTCTTACCACGTTTATTCAGCATAGTTTTGGAAGTCCTAGCCACAGCTATCAGAGAAGAAAAAGAAATAAAAAGAATCCACATTGAAAAAGAAGAAGGAAAACTGTCACTGCAGATAACATGATACTATACATAGAAAATCCTAAAGATGCTACCAGAAAACTACTAGAGCTCTTCAATGAATTTGGTAAAGTTTCAGGACACAATATTAATGCACAGAAATCTTTTGCATTCCTATACACTAACAATGAAAGATCAGAAAGAGAGATTAAACAAACAATCCCATTCACCACTATATTAAAAAGAATAAAATACATAGGAATAAACCTACCTAAGGAGGCAAAATATCTGTATTCAGAAAACTATGAAGCACTGATTAAAGAAATAAAAGATGACACAAACAGATGGAGAGATATACCATGTTTTTGGATTGGAAGAATTAATATTGTGAAAATGACTATACTACCCAAAGCAATCTACAGATTCAATGTGATCCTTATCAAACTACCAATGGCATTTTTCACAAAATTAGACAAAAAATTTAAAATTTCTATGCAAACACAAAAGACGACGAATAGCCAAAGCAATCCTGATAAAGAAAAACGGAGATGGAGGAATCAGTTTCCCTGACTTCAGACTATACTACAAAGCTACAGTCATCCATACAGTATGGTACTAGCCCCAAACCAGAAATATAGATTAATGGAACAGGATAGAAAGTCCAGTGATAAACCCACACATTAATGGTTACCTAATCTATGACAAAGGAGGCAAGAATATATAATGGAGGAAAGACAGCCTCTCAATAAGTGGTGCTGGGAAAACTGGACATCTACAAGTCAAAGAGTCAAATCAGAACACACCCTAACACCATACACAAAATTAAACTCAAATTTTATTAAAGACCTAAATATAAGGCCAGATACTATAAAACTTATAGAGAAAAATATAGGGAGAACACTGATATAAATCACAGCTAGATTTTTTTTTGATTCACCTCCTAGAATAATGAAAAGAAAAAGAAAAATAAACAAATGTGACCTAATAAAACTTAGGAACTTTTGCACAGCAAAGGAAACCATAAACAAATTGAAAAGAAAACCCTCACATGGGAGACAATATTTGAAAATGAAGCAGTTGACAAGGGATTAAACTCCAAAATACACAAACAGCTCATGGAACTCAATATCAAAAAACAAACAACTCAATCAAAAAATGGGTGGAAGACCTAAATAGGCATTTCTCCAATGAAGACATAGAGATGGTTAAAAACCACATGAAAAGATGCTTACCATCACTAATTATTAGAGAAATGCAAATCAAAACTGCAATCAGGTATCACTTCACACTGGTCAGAATGGCCATCATCAAAATGTTTACAAACAATAAATGCTAGAGAGGGTGTAGAGAAAAGGGAACCCTCCTACACTCTTGGTGGGAATGCAAATGTGTACAGCCTCTATGGAGAATAATATGGATGTTCCTTAAGAAATTAAAAATAGAGCTACCATATAATCCAGCAATCCCTCTCCTGGGAATCAATATTGCATATTGATTTATATCTGGAGAAAACCATAAGTCGAAAATATACATTCACCCCAATGTTCATTGCAGCATTATTCACAATAGCCAGGACATGGAAGCAACCTAAATGTCCATCAACAGAGGCATGGACAAAAAAGATGTGGTACATATATACAATGGAATATCACTCAGCCATAAAAATGAACAAAGTAATGCCATTTACAGCAACATAGATGGACCTAGAGATTATCATAGGCAGACCACTCTTTGATGTAAACTGCAGGATTTTTTTTAATCTGTCTTTTCAGGCAAGGGAAATATAAATAAAAATAAACAATTGGACCTAATTAAACTTTAAAGCTTTTGCACAGAAACAGAAATCACTGACAAAATGAAAAGACAACTTACTAAATGGAAGAAAATATTTGGCAGTGATGTGACCAAGAAGCAGTTAATATCCAAAATATATAAAGAGCTTATACAACTCAATATCAAAAAACTGAACAACCCAATTAAAGTATGGGCAGAAGGCCCAAATAGACATTTTTCCATAGAACATATACAGATGGCCAACAGGCACATGAAAAAAATTCTCAGAATTACAAATCATCAGAGAAATACAAATCAAAACACAGTGAGCTATCACCTCACACATGACAGAATGGCTATCATCAAACAGTCTACAAATAACAAATGTTAGTGAGGATGTGGAGAAAAGGGAAGCCTCATACACTATTGGTGAGATTGTAAATTGATGCAGCCACTATGGAAAACAGTATGGAGGTTCCTCAAAAAAATATATCAAACTACCATATGATCCAGAAATTCCACTACTGGGTATATATCCAAAAAACACAAAAATACCAATTTGAAAAGATACATGCACCTTAATGTTCATAGTAGTATTATTTACAAAAGTCAAAATATGGAAGGAACCTAAGTATCCATCCACAGAAAAATAGATAAAGAAGATATAGACATATACAGAGATATATAATAGAATATTTCTTAACCATGAAAAAGAATGAAATTCTCGTCTTAGAGAGTATTATGTTTAGTGACATAAGTCAGACAGAGAAAGACAAATAATTATGTTACCACTGATATGTGGAATCTATAAAATAAAACAAATGTATGTAACAGAAACAGACTCACAGATACAGAGAACAAGTGGGGAGAGTGAAGTTGGGAGGGGCAAGATAAGGGTATGGGACTAAGAGACACAAACTACTATGTATAAAATAAACACATACCAAGGATATACTGTATGTAACAGGGAAATATAGCCATTATTTTTAATAACTTTAAACAGAGTATAACCTATAAAAATATTAATCACTATGTTGTACACCTGAAACTAATATTGTAAATCAACTATACTTCAATCAATATTTTTTAATTAAAACACAATGCATTCATCTGTCGATGGACACTTAGGTTGCTTCCACATCCTGGCTATTGTAAATACAGCTGCAATGAACATTGTGGTACATGACTCTTTTTGAATTATGAGGTGGATGGACTTAGAGTCTGTCAATACAGAGTGAAGTAAGTCAGAAAGAGAAAAACAAATACTGTATGCTAACACATATATATGGAATCTAAAAACAAAAAAAAACAAAAAAAATGGTCATGAAGAACCTAGGAGCATTATAGGAATAAAGATGCAGACCTACTAAAGAATGGACTTGAGGACACAGTGAGGGGGAATGGTAAGCTGGGACAAAGTGAGAGAGTGGCATGGACATATATACACTACCAAACGTCAAATAGATAGCTAGTGGGAAGCAGCCACATAGCACAGGGAGATCAGCTCGGTGTTTTGTGACCAGCTAGAGGGGTGGGATAGAGAGGGTGGGAGGGAGGTAGATGTAAGAGGGAAGAGATATGGGGATATATGTATATGTATAACTGATTCACTTTGTTATAAAGCAGAAACTAACACACCATTGTAAAGCAATTATACTCCAATAAAGCTGTTAAAAATTTTTTTTAAATTAAAAAAAATAATTTACATACATTAATATAAAAATACTTTGTTCCTAAAAATTTCTAACCATCATCTGAGTCTTTGGCAAGTTGTATTAGTAACATCAAACATCAACGATCACAGATCACCATAACAAATATAATAATGAAAAAGCTTGAAAGATTGTGAGAACTACCCAAATGTGACACAGAGGCATGAAGTGAGCACATGCTGTCGGAAAAATGGTGCTGATAGGCTTCAACACAGGGTTCCCACAATATTTCAATGCATAAAATACAATATTTAGGAAGCACAATAAAACAAAGTAGGCCTGTGCAGTTTTAGAAAATCAAAAGCTGAAAGGATTCATCACCAGCATAACTATCGATCTAACACAAAAAATATTAAAGGAGAGTCTTCAAGTTGAAGGAAAATGATACAAAATGAAAATTTGAATCTGTACAAAGACAGCTAGAAAGGGTAAATATGAAATAAATCCCAAAGATATTTGTTTTTAATTTTCTTCAAAAGATAATTGTTAATTAATAATAAAATATTTAATTGAGGAATAAATGAAAAAAGATAATTATTTAAAGAAAAATGATAATTATATATTTGGAAGTTTAAAACATATGTACACATAAAAATTCTAAAGGACAGAAGGAAAAACTGGAAATATACTGTCATAAGGTTTTGGTACTTTAACAGAATGGTATAATATTAAAACAGAGTGAAATAAAGATACACATATCGAACTTTAAAGCAAACATTAAAAAATACATCAAAGATGTAGGGCTAATTAAAGCTCACACACACACACACAAACACACAAGCAAATCTAATCAATGATGTTAAAAATCAGGATAGTTGTTAATTTTATGGGAGTAACAACTAGAAATGGCATAAGGGAACTTTATGGCAATGTTTTGGTAACCTATTCATTGCCTGCATGTTTATTACATGCATGCGTTCAGTTGTGATAACTGAATGAGTTATACGCTTAATATATGTATACTTTTCTATACTTATATATAGAAAATATTTTAAAATATATAAACACATGTTTGTGTATGTATATACACATATGCATATATATGCAGATGTAGATGTGTGTAAACATACATACATATGCAAAAGACAGAGAGGAGACAAACATGAGATCATTTTAGAAATTATCAAGACTATCACACTGCCCAACTCACAGGAGAAAATTCATATTACTTTATTTCTGAATAGCACCCCTTAGAGGCTTGGAGGTGAACCTGAGCAGATTGCATGATCTTATGTGATTGCTCTAGAAACTATCCTTCTATTAGAATTACATTTCAAAAACATTTAGTGTCCTTTTATACTTCAAAGAACATCAAGCTCAAAGAATATTAATCCCAGTTTCATCAAATTTATTTTTAACAAGCCTCAGCCAACCCAGCTTTCATTAAAAAAAGAGTCAAAAGAACATTCATGAAATAGTTTTTATATTAAATATATTTAAATACACTCTTTATCCAGAATTTTAATTTATAATTCATACATTATTTTAATGAAGACACAACTTATAATTGCATAGATCACTACAATTGTCCAGACCCTAATTAGGTCATAAGGAAGACCTTATGTATGAAACAGACAATGTGTGCCTGTCAAGACCCTGTTCAAATATCACCTCCTCTCGGAAGCCTTGCTGGATTCCCCTGAGGCAGATAGAATTACTGTGTCTTGAAGCATCCCCAGCATACTGTTCACTCTTCTATCACAGCATGTGTCCTAGTGAATAGAGTTGATTTGTTTATTTCTTTGTTTCCCCTGCTAGACTGTTTAAGCCATCATTGTATGCTCAGAAACACATGGTAAATGTTCAAAAAAAAAAATACTTGAAGGTGAGGGGAAAGGACGAGGAAGCGGGGAGGCACAAGGGAAGGGAGAAAAGAAAAGATTTTCTTAACATTAGCATATTAGGGAGAAGATATTCTTGGTCAGATGAAACAGTTGTTTGTCTAGCAAGTTTCAATTTGCATCCATTGTCACAAAATAATTAGAATCTAAGTCATTTCACAGTGATGACTGTAAATACTTTGAAAGTATTAATCCAGTGTTAGACTGATGCTTCATGTCCTGCTATGCCATATGAATCATTTCCCTTATTATCTGAGGACAGTAAAATATTTTACAAATATTATCTTGCCAAATGGGTATGTGTAAAAATTGTCCTCAGGGCTTCCAGTGATGAAAGAGTATGCACACCAATAAAACAAACACACTTCCCCCACCCCCGGGCAACATTTTTTACTCCCTTCTCTGCTTCCCAGAACACATTATTCCTTCCTCCAACATAGCCTTCAGCACAACATGTCCGAGTCTGTTGCATTGCCCCTGCCCAATTGTATTGTAAGCTTCTTGAGGGACAGAGACTCTCTTCATCTTTTTGTCCCCAGTTCCCATCACAGGGACTGGCATATGATAGATGTTCCATATTTATCTCTTGAATGATTAAACAAATAAAAGGACACCTTGTAATATTCATATTTGAATACATTTTAAACGTCCAGTCAGCCTGGTTGTCTGGCATCCAACCTTAGAGGCACCCCCAAAATAAGAATTAATATTTAGCTCCTGACAATGTGGTTGCAACATCATAACCAGAAAGAGACCTTAAGACTTTTTCAGTATCCTAGGAACACGCATGTCACCCTGTGGGAGGAAGGTGACCATATGATCACTAACAATATCTAGCAATAGTTGTATTTTCCCATGTAAAACCTGATAAGCTCAGAAATGTTTGGAGAATTTTGAACTGAGAAGTAAAAACGCAAAGAGAAGGAAAACAAAAGGATAGATGTGGAAAGAAAAATTGTTTTCTGTTTAAGTACAAATGTATGTTTGGTACTATGCTAGGTTCTCAGGATTCAACGTTGAAATAAGATGTGCCCCATGGCCTGTCTCACATATTATTAGGGTCTGTGGAGTCCTAAAATATCTCCTGGTACAACCTCAAAATGTTCTCAGAGCAGAGAAAAGAACTTTAAAATTTATCATTGTGACTACAGCAATTTGATGTTCAATTAAGGTATTCGTTTAGCTTTTAAATCCCATAAAACATACTCCTGACTTACCAATAAACAAGTCAATAAAACAAAATGTCATAATCATGGTTTCACTCCCAAACTGTTAAGTTGCTCTTCAGAAGAAAAGTAAGAACTCCGCAGTATCAGAGACAAAACTGTTCCACCCTCTACATTCAATCACAAAACACAGAACAGAAAGCTTTGGCAGCCAGCAAAGCAAGCCCTGCAATGAGGTTTTGACAATGGGATCAAACTGTGATCAAAGCAGTTATATCTGTCCAATTGCAGGGCAATTGACAAGTAGATATATGGAATATTCTCATGAGCCCATGATCTAAGAGTACCAAGAAGAGAGAGTAATACAGGGGCCATGTGTGGGGGATGGTTTAGGAGCTCTAAAACAATCCTAAAAAAAAAAAAAAATCTTCTTTTAATTATGCCAATAAAGAAGGACACTTATGCAACATAATTATAATCTGTAGATGAATTTTGAAATTCTGTATATTAGAATTTATTTAAATGTACTCATTGTCAGCCTACCATAGAAAATTTTCCAGTAGCCCAAGTTCTTCAAAATGTTTTATTTTAAATTTTCTAGAATTTTTATTGGAAATAAATATGAAATGAGGCCCAAATCATTCCTCTTTAGGGAAAAAAAAGCCCTCAAGGGATCAATGATAAAAATAATAAATTGGACTTTATCAAAATTTAAAATTTTGTACTTCAAAAGACACGAAGAAAGTGAAAGACAAGTCTCAGGTTAGGAAAAAATATTTGTAAATCATACATCTGATGAGAGACTGGTACCCAGAATAAAAGAACTCTTACACTTCAAAAAGAAGAAAATGAATAAACCAATTTTAAAGATGCACAAAAATATTTGAACAGGCATTTCGCCTAAGAAGATGCACGAATGCCCAATAAGCTCATGAAAAAAATGCCTAACATCATTAGGCATTAGGGAAATACAAATTAAAACCATAATGACATATCATTTCATGCTCACTAGAATGGCTATAATCAGAAATCAACAAAAACAAATGTTAATGTGAATGTGGGGAAACTGGAAGTTGGAATGTTAAAAGATGCAGCCACTTTGAAAACTGGTTTGGCAGTTTCTTTAAGTGTTAAACATAGATTTACCATATGACCCAGCAATTCCTTTGCTTGGCATCTATGCAAGAGAAATGAAAACATATATCCACTCAAAACTTGTACATGAAAAGCAGTTCATAGCAGAATTATTCATAACAGACAAACTGGGGAGAAAGCATGATAGACAAGTATTAGGAAGCTGTTGATAATGGAGATCCCAATGAGGCATATTTTAGGAAAAATCAGAACTGGAAATCAGAATTCAAGAAAACCAAAACCAGACTTGAAGTCTTAATTTGAAGAATTTCTGGCAAACAAGGAAAGTCTTCCTTGTTGTGGCACTGGTGGTCTCTACAAGTTGACCTGCAGAAGTGCAGGGTACTGTCATGGACATCATGATAAGAAGAAATGATGCTTCTTATACTCTGCATGGTTGACCATTTATCCTCTTACACACCTTTAAGTCACAACTGCCCCCCAACACACAAACACATGATTAAAAATGCCTCAAGAGCAGGGACCACATCTTATTAATTTCACTATTTGATGCAGGTTGAATGGTCTTTACCCTTAAAGCTGAGGACAGTAAGCCAAGAGAACTGTTCTTAATAGAATCCAATGTTTCAGGCAGAACCTGGTTTCTAGATACCGGACCTTGAGGAGTCACACCTCTCCTTGGAACTTTGGTTTCATTTTCCCTGCCATGTAAGTTATTACATTATCTCCCAGGGTTCTGATGAGATCTTAATGGCAAATCTTAGGTCAATCACTTAGAATTTGGTGCTCAATAACTGATGGCTATTAATTTTCATGAAATTTAACACTGAACCATGGCCTCTCTGAGTCCATTACCCTGGATCCTTGCTCTCCTAGCATGTCCTGTGCTCCATGGATTTCCCACAGACCCAGTAGGCTGGGCTGGGGCCTAAAAAGAAGTCCTATAGAAAATTCCAGGTGTATTATTTCAAGCTATTAAAAAAAAATACCATAGACTAGGTGGCTTCAACAACAGAAACTTTTCTCACAGGTCTTGAAGCTAGAAGCTTGAGGTCAGGGTGCCAACATGGTTGGGTTCTGGTGAGGCTTTCTTCCTGGCTTGCAAATGGCTGCCTTCCCTCTCTGCTCTCACATGGTGGAGAGACAGACATCTCTCTTCCTCTTCTTATAAAGCCACAGTCCTGTCAGACTAGGGCCCCAACTTCATTTAACCTTAATTGTCTCCTAAAGATCCTATCACCAGTAATTGTCACATTGGGGGTTAGGGCTTCAACACACAAATATTGGGAGGACACAATTCAGTTCATAGCACCAGAGAAGGTCTGCTTAACCAGACAGAATGGGCACAGAGCCGGTGTACCTGGTATCAGGTGGAAGGCCTCTCGGTTAGCTTCCTGTCTTTCATCCATCGCCTCTCCATTACCAGGCTTTTTCTTTCTTTTCTTTTTGTTTTTCTCTTTGCTTTTGTTTTTTCCTTTTTCCCTCCGCTGATAAAGTATTTCAAAAACACAAGATTTGGCCCAGAAAAATCATACTGACACCTAATGAGACTTGAGAATTCCCAGAGTCTCCAGAGTTGGTGATTGTACACTATGTATAGGCACTTTAGGTACATTATAGAGTTTACCCCCTTTACCAAATACCATCCATTCTCTTACCAATACAATACACTTCTCATGGGTGTCCCAAATCCCTACCTCCCCTTTTTCAATTCACCTCTCATAGCAGTGACTTCACTAAAGTACTCATTTATTCTGGAAACTATAATTTTGTAATTGAGCTTCCATGATAGATTTGTTAAGAGCTGGGGTTTGGAGACCTGGACTTGTACCTCAGATATTCACCAGATATTTTTTAGAAAAATGATTTAACCTCCCCTGTAAAAACAGAGTTAATCACATCTTCCTCATAGAGAAGTATAAGAATTAAACAAGCAATTATGTTGAATGCTTATTGTGCACCCTGACTCAACAAAATGTAGCTTTTACTATTGTTAAGATAAATAACTTGACCAGGGTCACTGATAACAGAAAGGGAATTAGAACCCTCTGTATCACATTGTAGCCTTCCATGCTGCTTCCTTCTTTAACTGAACATCTTTGCATTCTAGGCTAAGAGATGGAATCGTGTTGAAAAGAGAGCATAAACATAAGCATGTATGAAGACTGGGCTCTGCTTGTCACCATCATGTGCTAGTTCTGTCATCTGGTCCAACTCTGAGTCTTCAGTTTCTCTCATCTGTCAAATGATTGACTGTGATAGTATGTGCTAGAACACCTAATAAATGTTGGGAAGATCAGCTAGAGTCTGTGGCATTTGAGCCACACTCCCCTCTTCTCCCCACATGCTCAGTGTGATGGAAGCTCCTCTCACCTAGCTCCCAGGCAAGGACTTCCCCAGGAAAGGCAAATCATCAGCATTTCTTCTCAGATGTTTTCAAATATTAGTTGCTTATGTTTTGCTTCCTTATTTGATGATGCCAATAAGGGACACCCCAACTCAAATTACCCCATTTATCTTCATGACTCTATTTTTTCCTTCCTGGTATAGATCACCCTCATGACCTCTCTGCCTGCCACTCACCAGTGTAAACCTATTGTAAGAAAGTAGTCAATAGTTAAGAATTTAGAATAGAAGTGACATTTACTTGGTTCATTGCTCATTGATCTCATTATCACTCATCACATCAGACTTTCCTTGTAAGCTAGAAAGGGGCTTCAAAGCCATCTCCATCCAGTGTTCTAGTTGCTATGACCAACACATCAGAGCCAAGATACAAGCTGAAACCTATTTGGCCATCTCACACTTGGAAAAGATGCAACACCAAGCCTAATATACTCAAGACATTTCACAAGCTGTGTGTAAAGGTAGCAGGGGGTACCGACAGTGTTGGTGAGGGATGGGGTGGAAGTGACTAAGGGGATTCCTGGCACAGTGAATTTACTCTAGCAGGCAATTCCAAAAGGTCCACTAATGGATCATCAGAGGGAATCGGATTTTCAAAACAACTGAAAATCCAACAAAAGCAAAGCTCACAATATCTCAGAACATCTGTGTGACATAGATCAGTGGATCTGTTACTGCAGATCCCCCAAAGAGTAATTATTCCACTCAAAGTTCAGACTCCTCAATCCTGCTCTCCAAGGTTCACCACTATTAAAATTGTGTTAAAACTGAAGCTGCTATTACTTCACCTGTCTCACCTACTAGAACTGAAAGAAACTTTAGAGACCTTTTCACTTACTTATAATAAAAATGTAATAAATATGCTGATTCATCTTTCAGATTTGGAATGGAGCTTAGAGCCCACCAAGTTGAAACCTAACAATCTCCCCAAACTTGCACTAGCTGCATACATCTTCTCTGCAACGAAGGGAGTATTCAATTTCTCCTTGCAGACCTTCTGAACAGGGAGCTCAATTCCCTAATAAGAATTAAGCACAACACAAGTGCAAAATGTAACTATTATTTGGGTCATCTAAAATCTGCAGAAAGACAAAAAGTATTGGATTCAAGGTTGACCTTGGGCAAGCCTTAGTTTTTTCATCTTAAATTTGAGCTGTTAGTAATTCTCATCTCCTAACGTTTGTGAGGATTAGAGAAGACGTATATAATTCAGTAATTTTTCAATAAATGTTAGCAAATGTTCTCCTTATTAAAGTTCACTTTCCTTAGACATGTAAGGTAGATACTTGAAAAGAATAAAATGAAGCTTTATAATGTACTTTACAAATTTCCCAAACAAAAGCAATAGTGCTTTAATTCATAAATATTATTACCATGGTTTCCATTGTCATGTCATAAAAGTTGAACCCAAATGGTCAGCCCCTCTGTTCTCTGGTGTGTTTTAATTACTATAAAGAACAATGGCTGCCACTTATTGAGCCCCTACTTTGTGCTAGAGCTTTTCACACGTTACCTCATTCAATGCTCACAATAATTCCATAAGGTGCCACAATTCAGAGGAGCAGTCTGAGGTTTAAGAAGTTAGGTAACTTGCATAAGGTCACCCAGCCAGATCTCTGCCTCCCACACTCCCTGTACCTGCCCTAATGTCTTTTGTGTTTATTCCTAAAATGTGTCCTTGATTTAAGAAGTAAGAGCCAGGCTCCTGGAGACTGGAAATGAAATTCTACTAGTTTCAGTGACTATAGCCTATAGTGATCCTGAATAAGATTGCAAGCTTCATGGAGAACTAGTAGCCTCAGGAAGAAGCTGTCAATCTCAATTAAGACATCAACCTGTCAGGAGGAAGGTATTGCCATGAAGCCTATTGTTGAATGCATGTCAGGTGAAGGCAGTACTAATTATTGCATGATCCAAATATGTCTGTTCCCTACTTTTCCTAAAGTAAGGTCACTGAGTTATTATGGCACGGTGGTTTGCACTATTTTGGATTCTGCCAAGTGGCAGGTGGCCTGACAAACATGCGACTCAGCATGTTTTGTTGGGTCCCCACAGCTGTGCTGCCAATCAGTTCAGGATGGCTGCAAGTTAATGCTAATTAGCTTCTGTTGATCTGCATATTCCAACAGCCTCCCAGGATTCCCATTTTGATATGCAAGATTGCCAGTTGGGTATGTGATTGAATTAAGAAGCAAAAAAGATTTTCTTCCATGCAGGGATATGTGGATCTGAATCCCCAGTAGAGGCTGTTACCCTTTTGTTTCATGGTTGGCAGCTCTGGCCCTTAGCACGAGAGCATGGGCTCCAGGCTAGAGGTTGCTGTCGCCCTGCTCATAAAAAAAAAAAAAAAAAAAAAAAATGATGCCTTAACCTCCTAGTGCTGTTAGGAGTAAACATTCTTTCCATCTGGTCTGTGAATTGGCACTGGCAATTTAGATGAGCAAGGAATCTATAGTTTTCTCTTCTGCTTGGTTCAAATCTGTTTAGTTCAAATCATCTAAACCAAGCTAACCAGTAATGAAGAATTATTTCCTGGGGCATGCAAAGACAACTAATTCCAAATGATTACTTTCAAACTCATTGCATGTCATTGGATAGACTAAACGTTTTACCTTTCTGGACCTCAATTTCCTCAAATGCAATGTTAGGAGGCTGTACTAGAATCCATTAAAGGAGAGAACATATACGACAAAGACAGCAAAATGTCTGACACTTGTTAGCCCCTGGATATTGCAATATATTTTTTAATCAGTTTTAAAAAATAAACAGCTATCCAGTGCATACTGTGTCAGCACAATGCACATGGATGGAGATTCAAATATGAATAAGATTATTTATTTCCCTCCAGGAGCACATAGTAAACAGACAATTACAATGGGATAAATAAAGTCCCTTTGAACAATGGAATTCTACAATTCTGTTCTTTCTTTTCTTTTGCTGTGACTACAAGGGAACACCACAGGTTTCTGGCTCTACCACTTAATAGCTTGGTTTTCCTGTGTATATTGCTTAACTTCTCTGGGCCCTTGTTTCTCCTTCTGTAAAAATAATGCACACCACATAAGGTCATTGAATCTGTGAAATGAAATAATGCTCGTTAAAGTTACTGACACATAGTAGGCATTCAGTAAATAGTATTTTCTTTCTGTTTTTCCTTTCAGTGGATATTATTAGAATCACGAGTCCAATAAATTCTGGGACAAAGGACGGAGGTAGAAGAAAAAGAGGTGGAAAGATTTCAGCCGTGCTAAGAAAGGAACTCAGCAGGAAACTGCACTATGGGGGCTGATGTATTTAGATTTTGCACCTGTATTTCATCAGGGCAATGAAAATATGATCTCACTGAGTAAACATTACAAAAACAATTTTCAAAAGTTTAACTTGGCTGCAGCCTTAGAAAGTTCTGCTTCCCTGAAGTGATTAAACAATATTTCTTGGAAAACATTTGCTAAATATAATTGTGAGGGAAACTTTTTTCTTTTCATATTGTTGGATTTTTGTAGGAAAAGTTACTAAAGCTATTGCTGAAGTTATTTTATATTTATCACATATTGTATATTTTCATATTTGTGTGTATATATAAATATGTATATCTCCATTTCTCTATGTATATTTATATAACACATGTGAGAACGTGTCTATATATATGGTGTATGTATATAAATGTGCATCTATGTATATACAAATTTATGTTCATCATGATTTGAGAATTGCGTACATGCATACACATATACATGTGTTTTATAATATGGCATCTGTATTTATCATTCATTTAGGCATTATATTGTACTGGTTAAAAGCATAGATTATGAAACCAGACTCCCAGAAATTGAATCCTAGCTCTATCACTTATTGCTATGTGAATATAGGCAAGTAACTATCTCTGCATCTCAGGGATTATCTTAAATAATGTCTTATTTAAAATATTATCTGTAAGATGCAGATAATTGTATATACAACAGAGTAATTGTGAGGATTAAATATATTAACATATATGAAAGTACTTAGAAATAAACTTGGCAAATACCTCTATTGATATTATTATTATTGCTATTGTTATTATGACTTTATTGTTGCTATCATAACTTGTTATTATAACTATTGTTATTTTATTAGTGTTATTTTCCATTAATTCATTTGTTCTGAATTACAGTGACTACGTTTTTTGTTTAAAATCTCAACAAATGGACGTTTTTAATAAGTAATATCAGAGTTTTTCTATTTTATAAATGGTAGGTATCTTAATTAAATTTGAAGCAAATCATTCCTTTGTTGTGGGAAGAATCATCTGGATATTTGTACTTAGCTATGCAAATGTAATATAACTACTCTCCACCCCACCCAACTACCATCCCCCTTCTTGAAGAAAATAGGGAAATAACCTGAATGAACATGTTTTATACTAAATGGATAAATGTGCTATTTGGTAATGCAAACTGAATGTATGTTTTAGAAAAGCTATTTGTTTGCATAGCTATTTTGTTGCTTCTTTGAGAGAAAGATTTCTTTATTAAGTAGTTTAGGCTGCAAATTATTGCTTGTTTTGACCAAGAGGCATATGCTTGTATTTGATCAAAAGAGATTAGTAATAGAGACTCCATGATTGTAGGAAAAGAAATGCAGGCCCAGAATTTAAGTCAAGCTGGAAGAGAAACTGGATGAAAAAGCTGTGTGGGCTTAGCACAACTCAGGTTGGACTAGATTCGAATCTCAGCTCCATCTCTTCCTAGTGTTGTGACCTTAGGCACATGGTGAATTCAGAGGTAAATACCTGAGTCTTTCAAACAGTATTAATGTTGGACTACTCCCTCTTGTATCAATGTCTTGTGGTCATAGGGCCAGACAGTACCTCTGTCAGTGAAAGGTGGAGTTTTTCATAAAGAATATGGGCATTTTCACAATCATCCTCGGAAGAATTCAACCTTTGAACTGAAATGAGGGCAGGAAGAGAGAAAATTACATATTTTAATGGCTCTCCTTTTGTTTCTTCAAGAAATCCATCTAACTATGGAACTACTATTCACTAGACTCCTATTGTAGGTCAGGCACTGGTGGGGACACTAGGAATGGGATATATAAGACATGGTTTCTCTTATTAAAATGCTTGCAATTAGATGAGGGACATAAATATGTGACTAGCCATCAGTATGATGGGTACTATGGTACAGTAACAAAAAACTGGATACAGGCTAGGAGGAAACAGTTAGTCCTCTCCAGGGGTAAGTGAAAGCATCTAAAATGAGATGAAGCTTAAGCTGTCTCTTAAAGGAAGGGCAGGGACATCATAAATGGAAAAAGGAGGAAAGATATTTCAGGCAAAAGGAATATTCACAGTCACCGAGACAAGAGAGTCTAGTGAATTCAGAGAATTGTCAGTGGTCCAGTGTGCCTAAATCTTAGAATGTGAAGATGTGTAAGCAACGAGACATAGGCCTGAAGAGATAATCAGCTAGACTATGATGGACTAGGTATGCCGTGCTAAACTGTATGATTTATTTTTCTAAAAGCAATATGAAACTATTGAAAAGTCTTAAGTAGCTGAGAGACATGTTTATGTTTTCATTTTAGAGAGTACATTCCTGCAGATCTGTGAAGCATAAATGTGAAGAGGGGAGAATAGAAGCAGGAAACTATTTGAGAGGGCACTGTAGTGATGGAGACATGGAATTATAAAGGTTAGAATTAAGGAAGTTGTGGTGGGAATAAGTGCAAAGAAAAGTAATTTTTAAATAATTAGAGCTAACCATGCCTAAGACTTGGAAATTGGTCCATGGGATGAGAGGGTCAAGGATGACCAGCTTCCCCGTTTGGAGGTGATTAAGTAAATATTAGAATACAGGTTGAAGAGCAAGTTGCGAGAAGGACAGGAAAGATGAATTTTGTTCTGAAAGTGGTAAGATGGAAATGCTTTGGGGACATTCAAATCGATAGAAAAAAAATTTGGATATATGGATTTGGAGCTAAGAGGAAAGAGTGGGGCAAGGTAGAAATTTAGAAATAATTAGCTTAGAGATGGTAATTATAACTACGAGAGTAGATGAGATAACTCACAAGTGCCTTGAGAGTGAGATGAGAATATGGACAAGAGAGAAACAACCAAGGATGGCAGTATTGAGGAGGAAAGATATCTATATATCATCTGAGGGCATTGGTCTTTCAATACACCAAATGAAGCCCTAGATTTGCTAAAAGACTCTAAATTAGCCTCATGACATATTGTGACCTTCTAGAAGTTATTTACTTTCTCTGCCAAGGTTAAGCCATCTGAACCTAGAAGAAGTAGCAATTTTGAGGCAATAGACAAAAAAATGTAAAGAATTAAGTTGGTGACTACCATTTTGAATGACATCACTCACCTTTTCTTTAACACGATAACGGACAATCACACTTCGTCTTTTAAGGTAATTAAGCATCCAAAATACAGGACTCTATTATATAAGAAAACAGTCATCCCTCCCAACATTATTACATTAAAATGAGACATTAAAGGCCCTATTCATACAATAGTAAGAAGTAATATAATCACCCTTTGGTTGATGTTGGTTGGGGTATATTTGAAGCTCATGAATGGAAGGTCTCCAAATGATGTGGTCCCTGTGGTTTTTCATAGTTTAATAAATATGAGATCTGGGACTAGTTTAAAGAATAAGTTTGGTAGGGAACTTGGAGTGAGAAAAAGCCTTGGGATATTTCTTTAAAATCAAAGACAAGTTTTTATGAATTGGGTGGAGTTGATAGAGTCCTGAAGTTTATTCTCCTCTATATTAAGGAAATGATCTCACAGTATTAATACACATGGTAATCATATGATTCATGAAATATTTTTCTTTTTAAAAAAGTTAATTATGAATGGATTTCATAGCTCCTTAGAGTCATAAAGCAGAATACATTTCAGTAATTTATTTATTCTCTGGGGAAGGACTTTATGACTGTTTGGGAAAAGATTTTGTTTAGGATAAATTAGATGCAATGAGTTCTTTCTTAAAAAATCATGAGACGTATAAAAAATTTCTTTACTCTCAAATTTGAGCTTTGGTCCCTACTTTATCACCAGCTGAATTTCACTGTGATTACAGCCTTCTGCCCCTGTAACTTTAAAAGCCCTACATATCCTAAACCTATCAAGGTCACATGCTATTCAAGCTACCTGGAATGCCTTCCTCTCTTTTTTGGTAAACTACTCATCCTTCAAGATGCACCGCAATTTTATCTCCTGTGAAGTCATCTCTGATTCACTCTATTGTTCATCCTTCTGTGACTCAATAACACTTTGATCATATCCCTATTTGAACATTTATTAATTTTCACTATAGTTACTAGCTACATGTACATCTCTACAGCTGGACTGTGCCTAGCTCCATGCCTGGCACACAGCACTTTCAGTAAATATTTCTTGTTATATGATTATTACTTCTTCAATCATCATCACCCATATGTATATATGTATCTCTGCCTGTCTGTGTCTATCTATAACTTACACAGTACAATCACATACAAGGTTTCTCTTGAACCTCAAGAGAGCGACACAAGACTGTAAGGACAGCTATCTTTAATCCCATTTTTCAGATAAGGAAGGGGAGGAGACTGAGACTCAGAGAAGTCTTATCCAGAATTCCATGGGAAATAAATGGGAGACAGAAAATCAACTCCCTTTTGTAACTTCACTTCTAATGTCCAAATATTCAATTAAGTAGAATTTTTAGAGCTGTGTGCTTATAAACTTATTCCTTGGAGCTATCCTTTTATTTAAATATACCTCAGATACACAAAGTTGGATTAATCATATCCCTAGGTTTATAACAGTCATCACTAGTTCATGCATGTCACTGATTTTTTTCTATGCATGTGTATGTTCATTTTTTAATATGGCTAATACCTATGAATTCACCACTCATTCCTACAATTAAAACATTATCATTAACTATATACATCTACATGCTTCTCCTTCCCTACCTCATCAACTCCTGATTTACTGTACAACCCTAAGGTGTCTTTAATTTGAATTTTTTCTTTTTCTATAATTACTGTAGTTTTGTTCACTTTTTCTTATTTTTGAACTTTATATTAAAACTATCCCATTGTATTTTTTGGAACTTGATTTTCTTAATTTGACATTACTATGTTTATTCACACTATTTTGGATAGTTGTAGTTCCTTAATTTTCAGTACTGAATAATATTTCATTGTATGAATATACTATAATTTGTTTAACTATGTTTTAGTCACAGAAATTTGGTCATGTTCAGTTTTTTGTCTTTGCTATTGTGGATAATGCTGTCATGAATATTTCAATGTACTTTTGAGTATATACCTGGGAGAATTGCTGGGTTGTAAGTTATATAAATATTTAACTTTACAGGAAGTGCCAAGTTGCTTTTATAAAGTGATTATAACAACTTACAAAGCCACCAACAAAGTATGAGATCCTGATGATCCACCTTTTCTATAATAATTGTCAGGCTTCTTATATTTTGTCAGTCAAGTAGATGTAAAATGATATCTCATTATGGTGTTGGTTTGCATTTCCACACTTTCTAAGGACAGTGAGAATATCTTCACACATTGGCCATATGTATTTTCTATTTGTAGAACTTCTTTATATATTTGTGATACAAATCCTGTCAGTTTTATGCATTTTAAGTATCTTCACCTGATTTGTATATTGTCTTTTGACTTTCCTAGTAGATGCTGCTTGTGAATGAATGTTAACCGCTAATAGTTTACAAGGGCATCCTTCTCAAAAGAACTGTACTTGGCCAATGGATCTGCTTCGCCCAAACCCTGGGGGTCTGCTTGCAGCCAATAACTGACTAACATAGAGATACAAGAGGCTTGTCACCTTACCTCAAGGCAAGACTTACTCTGTGGTACAATTCATGCTCCAGAGCTTCCTATGGGATTAGGCTGAAGCTAGACTCCAGCTGAAATCACATCCTTTCTCAGCTTCTTCTCCTCCCTATACTTTTCTCATTTCCCTAAAGGTGACTCTGGAGAGCATGTCCTCAATAAACTACTTGCACAAAATTCTCTATCTTAGGTCCTCCTTCTAGGATATACAAATTAAAATACTTTGAAATATCTTCTGATGAACACTTTTTAAATTTCATAGTCAAATTTATCAGTCTTTTAAAGATTTTCTTTTAAAAATCTCATTAATAAATCCTTTCTTTCTACATGGTCAGAAAGTTACCATGATCTGTATTTCCAATATATTTTTTTAAATTTGCTTTTGACATTTAAGTTTTCAATCATTCTGAAGTTGATTATATAGTGTGATCCAATAAGTTACTGTATATGTGAATAACCATCTTGTCCAAGTTACTGTATTAAATCCCTTCCTTTCCCTATCATGGATCTTTTTAGAAAACTGGGATTTATTCAACACATTTTAAAATGTTTTTTATATATTGAGAGCCTTGCTTGTTGTTTGGGATATAAACATAAAATGATAATACAGACCACCTCTCCCCACACTTTCAAGGGGCTTCCAGTATAGTGGGCAAGTGGAACACACCTACAATGGAAGTATATACAAAACAAATTAATATCTACAGGAATCAAGAAAGATATCTTAGAGGAAGTGAAACTAAAAGAACAAGAATTTTCTAATTGAGAAAAGTAGATAATTCATGGTGTTTCCAAATTGAGGAAATCTATTACAAAAGCACAGATTGTAAACCAGTATAGAATATTTTAGAATGCCTGTAGTTCTATATGGCACAAAAAGTGTGACAGCAGGTAAGAACAGAGAAGTAGACAAACAGCCTCCTTATTAAGGACTTTTTGATAGCGTACCTTAATTTCTACTTTGCATCTCCCAGCACACTCCCTTTCTCTTGCCACTGATTGGAGAAAATAATGTGACCCAGGCTTGGCTATAGCACCCTAGTCCTTTGAATACAGGGATTATCCTAAGTGTGGGCATGTGATGTGAATAGGTACAATCAGAATCACACAGATGTTGATATAAAGAAGCTGTTTCTGTTAAAGCTACTAAACTGGGGCTAGAGCAATCATGTTCCCTACCACATGGAGAACACCTGAGTATAGAAAATAAACCCTGCATTCACGGGGAAAAAAAAAGATGAGACAGTAGAAATATGAAACCCACGTAAAGTTAAGGTTGCACTGAAATCACAGATCCATTACCTGAGGACTTATTTCCTACAGTTCTTTCTTCAGTTCTATTAGCTTCCCAGTTTTATTCTCAGGAATAAAACTCAGGCAGTCAATTATCCTTTTTTTTAAATTAAACTTACTGGTATTGTCTGATATTTTCAACTGAGAGAGAATTAACTAAAACTTTATCCTGATGACAATAGCCATCAAAGGGCTTTTTCAGGGGAGTATAATGGTTAGACTTGCCTGATGGGAAGTTTCCTGTGACCACAAGGTGGAGGGTAGATTACAGGGGGTCAAGAAAATTAAGAACAAAAAAATAAAAGGAGAAAGAAACTGATAAAGTGCAGGGTCTATGTCATCTTGATTATGCCCAGCTCTAGACCTGATTACTGTTCTTCCCTCCAATCTCTTTAAAATAGGCAGACTATTTCAAATGGTTTAATTACAGTTGTTGGGTTTCTTTTAGGATTCTTAAAGAAATGTTGTTGATCCATAATTTTATTCTTGATAATAAAAAATAACACTAAAAAAAAGAGTGGATATATGTATAACTGAATCACTTTGCTGTACACCTAAAACAAACACAACATTGTAAATCAACTATACTTCAAATAAAAACTTTTAAAAATAATAAAAATAAAAAAGAACAAAACTTTAAAAAACTTGTCTTTTTGTAAGTTATAAGTTAGAGATCTTTACAAAAACTAAGAGAAGATCAAAAAGTTTTAAGAAAATTAAAATTATCCATAGCCCTGACAATTAAAGAAAAATGATTACAATTTTACAGTCTCATCCTTCAGGCTCATAAAAGTGTGGAGGTACTTGTTTAGAAAATATAATGTAGTTCATTCCATGTTTATCCAAATATTACACCATGAATAATTTCCCATATAAATATACTTTGAATATTCAATTGCTCATTTCACAGCATGGACGTACTACATTGCTTAACCATTTGTCCATTTGGAGACTTTGATTGCTTCCAATTTTCATAATTTTAAAGAATGTTGCCATAAGCATCCAACATGTAGAACTTTTTCTGCATTTCAGATTTCAGGTTGGATAATTTCCTAATGGAATTACTAGAACAGAGGTTATATACATTTTTAAGACTCTTTCCACAAAAGAACTTTGCAAATTAGGCTATGTTTTATTTCAGCAGAATATGACAAGTCTGAAGTGACAGATGCTCCCAATTCCCAGAATTTCACTGCACTTAAATGTGCTGGGCAATCAGATTTGGCTGCTCTTCTGAGTTTGGGACATAATGTGATGGACTGATTTCTGTTCTCCCCCTACAGCAGTTTTGACTGATACAAATTCTTCAAAGTTTCTTTTCTGGGGCTTCCCTGGTGGCACAGGTGCTTAAGAATCCACCTGCCAATGCAGGGGACACGGGTTCAAGCCCTAATCCAGGAAGACCCCACAAGCTGTGGAGCAACTAAGCCCGTGCACCACAACTACTGAAGCCCATGCAACTAGAGCCCATGCAACAAGAGAAGCCACCGCAATGAGAAGCCCATGTACTACAACAAAGAGTGGCCCCCACTCACTGCAACTAGAGAAAGCCCGCGCATAGCAATGAAGACCAAACGCATCCAAAAAAAAAAAAAAGTTTCTTTTCTGTAGGAATAAAATATTCTAAGAAGCACAGAACTTGAGATCTGGAGTCTCAGCTGAATTTTTCCATGTTTCTTTGAGGGTGGAGTGTGGAATATTTTCCTTTCCTGAAGACAGGAAATGAATTGTACAGATTGAAGACCTTTTTTTGAGAACTATACAAAGATTTTCACACTTATGATCTCATTTAATCTCTCTCAACAGCATTTGAGAATTTGAGTAATATATTGGAAAACATGCAGGTTTTGCAACCAGGCGAACTTGGAAGATGAATCCAGGTTCCATCAATTGTTTAAGTTACTTGAATGGCCTTCTGCAAATTATTAATCTGAATTAATAAAATCTTGGGGATATGAATAAATATCTTATTGGTTGGATAATTTTAATTAAATGAGAAAATGCAGGTAGAACAATCAACATAGTATATAGCTCTGTCTTAATCTGGGACCCCCTGAGATCAAAATCTCAGGAATGCATATGGCTTATTCTGGAAGCCATCTCCTAGAGTAGGAGTAAGGGTCCAGGGAGGAGAACAGGAAAGAAGGGAAAACTAGTACGAGAATGTGATCGAATTTGTCACTAGAGCAGATGACTTGTGCCTGACCTTCCTTCTCAGGAGTCTTATGAAATGCATCTTAGAATCCTTTTTTTTTATTTAAGAACTTTTTTATTGGAACTATTATGCTTAATACTTCTTAAAGCTTGAGTAAAATGTTTCTCTTTTTGAAAAAAATAATGTACCCAATTACAGAATCAAAGATTAAATGTAGATTCTCTAAGTGTACTCTAACCATTTTTATGCAGTTTAAATTTCTATGCTTTACATGAGATTCGATCTTATTTTTTAAAATAATATTTTAACATATTGCTGCTGTTGTTTAAGAGATAACCTTTTGCCCCTTTCTTTACTACTTATTACCCAAGTAAAAAAGAGGAAAGTATCTACTCATCAGCATCTATCCCCACCCTCCAGTCAAGGGCATCTCTAGGTCATGCGTTTCCAGGTGGTATATGTTTGTCAGGGAGTTCCTGGAGACATCAGAGACACCTTCAGCAAGATACATGAGGGACCAAGTCTCTCTGGTTGTAGCTGCTCAAAGCTAGTCAGAACTGGTCACTACAGCAATAGCTGGGCAAATGATGAAGCCTACAAGGATTTTCAGTGACCATAAGCGGTGTCTTATGTTTCCTATTGTTATTACAACACATTATCACAAACTTAGTGGCTTACAACAACACAAATTTGTTACCTTACCGTGCTGGAGATCAGAAGTTCAAAAATGTCTCTTACTTGGCTAAAATGAAAGAGTCGGTAGGGCTGCATTCCTTCCGGGGGCTCTAGGAGGAAACCCCACTCTTGCTTTCACCAGCTTCTAGAGTCCGTCCTCATTCCTTGGCTCAGGGAGCCCTTCCAGCAACAGCCTCACTCTGAGCCCCTCTCCGCCATCACACTTCGACCTCTAACACCGACACGCCTACCTCCCTCTTATGAGAACGCTTGCGATTACATTAGGCCCACCTGATAATCCATGATAGTCTTCCCATCTCAAGATCATTAATCACTTTGCAAAGTCCCTTTGCTACAAAAGATAACTCTTCCCAGTTTCATGGATCAAAACACGGACATCTTTGGGGAGTCATTATTCTGCCTACCACAGTGTCCAGTATAAGAATCTAATAAGTGTGTATTAAGCTTTCTTCTCTTGCTGATCACTGAGTTTCCATCTTCTCGCCACTCCACTCCACCTGACCCAAATTTTGGTCAAGTCAATAGGTAGTAAGTGGATAGGCAAAGCCACAAACTCATATCATCTGGTTGCAAATCCATTAGTTTGGGAGTCTTGGCAATCAATGACTCCCTGTTGGTTATGGTAAAGGACAGGGTTGGTAATGCTGCTGCTATCGCAAGAGCTGGTGTGAGTCAGGGCTGAGTGAGAATGAGGAGAAATTCCACCAAATAGGCCACATTGGAGGCCCCGACAATTTCAGATTCCATTTCCAATGTGGTTATAGTAAATTGCTTTCAGTTCTCTGGGAATGGATATTTACTCTTTTTAAGATGCCAAAGACAGATAACTTTGACTAAAAGATAAATTTGCTGAATCTAAAACAGATCATTTTTCATCTGATAACCTGAATAAATACTAAATGAGAAATATTTTTTAGCATGACTTTTTAACAGGACAAAACTTTGCTCAGGTTTTTGGTAAAAATCAACACTTGAATAGAAGATATAGGTGAGATTTCAACACAACTGCTCCAATCTGAATATTTAAAACAAATGGGTAAGTTAAAAAACAAAATAAAATAAACATCCACATGATCAATATCCAACTTAAAAAAAAAAAAAAAAAAGCACATTACCACAATGTGGTACATAATTACACAATGTCTTGACAATTCCTGTGCTTCTCCCTGATCTCATTCCCTACCCTACTCTCTAATAGGAATCATTATCTTGAATTGTTATTATTCCTTTTCTTTCCTTGATAGTTTTTACAAATTGTTTATATATTCTTAAACAGTATATTGTTAGTATTTTGTGTAAATTGAATCATATCATACAAGTTCTTCTGTCATTCAACATGTAAGTACCTCTAGTTGATTCAATTTTTTACTACTGTATATTAACTCATTACATTGGTAAACTACAATTTATTTTGTAGTTTGGCACCCTCTTGCCAATGGAGTTGTTTCCTCTTTGGTGGCATTTTTTGTTGTTGCTTTGTTTTTGTTTCTCTCTTGGCTATTATAAACTAATGCACATGTTTATACTTGACTCTTCATGAGAATGTGTAAGAATTTCTCTAAAGTATAAATCCAGGAGATGAATTGCTTGTTTGTAAAGTAAATGTATCTTCAACTTAGGAGACAATTCTAAATTCTAAATAGTTTTCTAAACAGGTTGTAAAATGTAAATACCTACCATCAGAGATGTGAGCTGTTTTATTCTATGTTCTTACCAATACTTGACATCAGCAGATGAAAACTTTCCCATTCTAGCAAATACAAAATGGTATATTTTATAAAATTTTGTTTTTATAATAGTGCTTTTGTGTCTTGTTTATAAAATCATCCCCTGCCCCAAGGTCACATAGATATTCTCCTATACTACCTTCTAAAATTTGATGGTACTTCTTCAAATTTGAATGTTTAATCTAACTAGGATTGATTTTTGCATATAGAAAGATACAAATCCAATTTAATTTCTTCCAGTATAGATACTGTTTTATCCAATAGCACTAAGTAATCTCTTCTTTACACAATGATTTCAACTGCACATTTTGTTATCTAGCAAGTTTCCATATGTTTATGAGTTGAGTTCTGCTGTTTCTATTCAAATTTCATTGATCTATTTGCCTGTCCCCAAACTAACACTACACTTTTAATTATTAGTGCTTTATGTAAGCCTCTTGATATCCAATAGGTCCCTCACTTTCTGTTTCCATCACTCCCCCAGCAGTATATTGGCTTTTCTTAGCTTTTCCTCCATAAAAAATTTATAATCAATTTAGAATTTTAGAATCAATTTGTCACATTGCACAAAGGCAAGTTGGTAAGAGTTTCACAGGAGTAGATAAATTTGAGAAAACTTGATAGTTTTAAACTTTTGAGTCTTTTTTTTCATAAACATGGTATATCTTCCCATTGGCTTAGACCTTCTTGAATACTTCTAAATTGTTTTATAATTTTTCCTCTAAGTCTTGAAAATCTTTCTTAGATTTCTTCTTATCTGTATATATGTGAATAGATAGATAACATTTTGTTATTATTGTAAATGATATCATTTTAATATTAAATTTTCTAATTCTCTTTGCCAAAGCACAGAAATGCAATGGAATTTTCTAAGAGGATATTGTTCTGATCAACATTGCAAAATTCCCTGTTCAAGTCTAGGAGTGTATGTGTGAATAATAATGGCAACATTGTGTTGTCCTTCTCTATATTTATGCCATTACATCTTTTTCTTGTCCTGAACTTCCAGAAAATCATCAAAAGGAAGTGGTTATGGTGAGCATTTTAATCTTGTATATATTTCAATATTTCTCTATTAAATGTTCCGTCTGATCCTAGTTTTTGTCATTCATGCCTATTGAATTTTAGTGAAGGCTTCATTTATACCCATTGAGAAAGTCATCCATGTTTCTCTTTGAATCATATGTTAATGTAATGAATTTATGTTAATTTATATTTTAAATTAAACCTACATTGCAGTCTGGGAAAACTTAACTATCCATGATGTATTATATATTTTCAGATTGTTGATTTACTTTTGCTAATAATTTGTTTGGGTTTTTAACATATAAATATAAATAATATGGAATTCTTATTTCTTCTGCTATCTTTAATTCTGATATCAATAGAAGACATTAAAAATTTTGTGTTGTAAATGGAGAGTAAGTCCCCTTAAAGTAAATCAAAATCACTAACATATCCTGATTTCTACCATTTAATTTTTAATTTATTTTCCTACTTTTTCCATTTTTCCCCATTCTTGCATCCCTTTATATTGAGGCTTTCTCTATTCTTTATTTTTTAACCTTCTTGAATTTGGAAATTATACACTTTGTAGATAACTTTGTAGTGGTTACTCTAGAAATGTTTTACCAGATATCTTACAAGTTTAAAATTATCTATATATTTGTCTTACTTTTAAACACTGGTAAACACGCAATTTTCTATTCTATGCCTGATATTTTAGTTCCATTTTGTTTTTATAACCTCTCGATAATTATTTTGTAGCTTTATGTAATCATTCTTTATTTAGATATATCCTCATATGTATCAATATCTTTATCTGCCATACCATTGCACACTAGACCTTCTTAACAGGGATAATTTTCCTTCTTACTGAGGGAAATACCAATTCCATCATTTTCCAACTTTGTGAGCTTAAGCAAATTATTTAACCCTTTTGATCTCAGGTTCCTTATAAATAAAGTGGGAATAGTAATAATATTGTATCTACTTCATATAATTGTTGAGAAGATTATATTAATTGACATATGTAAAGCATCTAGAAAGTACCTAACACATGTTAACAGTTATTTTAATGTTTGCTAGTATTATTTTTATTGTCACTGATATTATTAATTTTCTTATTTCTGTATTGGGATAGGCTAGATTATGCTGCAGTAACAAAGTGAATCCTAATGCTTTCAAAACAAAGCTTTATGTTTTTGATTTGTGTTTCTTTTCACTTCCACATGTCCTACAAGTGTTGACTCCATCTCTGTTGCTCGTCAGTGTTACTCCAAAACCTAGGTTGATAAAAAAGACGTATTCAGAATACTGCCAGTCATCCTAGAAAAAAGAAAGAGAGTATTGGAGGGTCTCATTAAGGATTAAATGCTGAGCCCAGAAGAGGCACATGTCAGTTCCACTCACAAGTCATTGGCCAGAATAGTTTACATAGCAATCCAGAAAGTACAATCTTACTATGTGATAAGAAGTCAGAGAATTGGAAATATTCAAAGATCAGCATTAATGAATAACACAGCATCTTTTGTAATTCCCTTGTATTTTTGTCTTAAAATTTTACTAGCTTAATATTCTAGATTCCTGCTTTAACTCCTTTTTGCCTCTTGAGAGTTCTTATTTTCTTGCTACTTCAATGGTGCATTCAAATGTTTTATTTTATATTTTATCTACTAGGTTTTTTTTGTATTTTGTTTTTGCTGTACGCGGGCCCCCCACTGCCGTGGACTCTCCTGCTGTGGAGCACAGGCTCCGGACGTGCAGGCCCCAGTGGCCATGGCCCATGGGCCCAGCCGCTCCGCGGCATGTGGGATCCTCCCAGACCAGGGCATGAACCTGTGTCCCCTGCATCGGCAGGCAGACCCCCAACCACTGCGCCACCAGGGAAGCCCCTCTACTTTTTTTTTTTAAGTGGGGGTTTACTCTGTGTTTCTAGTCCACCACAGTAGAGATTGAAAAATAGAATTTTCACCACTCACTTGCAGCAGTTTAAAGAAACTGAACAAAGTATAAAAGAACACAAAACCATCTTTCTGTGGTGGTTCTATTGTCTAAATGTCAAGGGAACCAATTTCATCCTATTATTCACTAAATAACTCTGCAACTATAGCAGATCATTTCCCTTCCCTGCATCTGGCTCCCTTAACTATAAAGCATGTAAGTTGGTGTAAATGACCTTTTAGGATGTTCCCAATTATACTCTTCATTTTTCAATTTATTTCACTGTGGAATATGTATTTTATAATGGCTTTTGACAATCTCAAATTCCAAACCCGATATTCCTTTTTCAATGATAAGACTGTTGCCATTTAAAATTTTCCTGACAGCTCATGACTCAAAAATACTGTCAGAGAACAGATTCTTCACCTCTTCTTGCATCCTGTAAATGTGCAATATAAGCATAAAGAGCTTTTAGAAAAGAGGCACCCTCTGCTCCCATGTAGTTCCTTTGCTCTAAGTGAACTCAGTCTCCTCTCTGCTGCAGCACTTGCCACAGAATACATAATACATCCCTTACAGAGCTAGAAAACTAGAGAAGGCAATTTGGTATAGTTTAACCTTTGGAAAAGATTTGGTTATCACCCAGTCCATTTCCTAGACCCTTTCTGCCTAACCTGCTTGTCATGGTAGACACCAAAGGGAGAAGGAAAACACAATGAACATCGTCTTGAAAGACTAACATGTTTTTCAAAATACAGGTATTTTCTCCTCATGATTACAATTAACCCTCACTACAATTCTTGATATAGGTGTTATTATACCCTCTTTCAGATGAGAAAACTGAGATTAACACAGGGTAATTAATAAGTTCCAGACTTCACATCTGAACTGCACTGTCTGATGAAGTTAAGGGTCATTGTTAGTGAAATTATATGAGATATAAATCTAAGTAAATAGAACTCCTTGCCTCACAGTAAAAAGTAGAGGATTCATGGATGAAGTAAGAGCCTGTCTGTCAAGATGAGATAATACACAGCACCCATGGGAGCTTAATGCACCCTCTGATGCTTGAGGCAGGAGAGCCTTTGAACTCTGGCAGGCCGGATTGAGTGTCCCAGACCTGAGTATGTGACTTGTTGCAAATTTCTTTTCTTTTTCTCCTAACTTCTTTTTTTTAAAAACATCTTTATTGGAGTATAATTACTTTACTATGGTGTGTTAGTTTCTGCTTTATAACAAAGTGAATCAGCTATACATAAACATATATCCCCATATCTCCTCCCTCTTGCATCTCCCTCCTTTTTTGATGTGATTTTATTTTATTTTTTTAAAGATCTAAAAAGACATTTCTCCAAAGAAGACATACAGATGGTTATAAAGCACATGAAAATATGCTCAACATCACTAATTATTAGAGAAATGCAAATCAAAACTAGAATATGGTATCACTTCACACTGGTAAGAATGGCCATCATCAAAAAATCTACAAGCAATAAACGCTGGAGAGGGTGTGGAGAAAAGGGAATCCTCCTACACTGTTGATGGGAATGTAAACTGCTGCAGGCACTTTGAAATGATTTTAGATTTATGGAAAATTTACAAAGTTTCCTTAAATAGTACAAATAATACAGTAATACAAATGGTACAAGGAAGAGGACAAAGAATTCTCTAAGACCTTCTCCCAGAGTCTTTAAGTGTTAACACATTTCCACATGTGTTTTATCATTCACATACAAACAGACGCACACACACAGTTTTTCTGAACCATTTGAAAATAAGTTATAGGCATGATGACCATTCATAATTCAGTGTGTATTTTCTAAAAACAAGGATATTCTGTTACATAACCATAGTACAATTTTAAAAATCAGGAAATTAATATTGATCTAATTCTATTATCTAACCTTCAGATGGCATTCTTATTTTTCCATTTATTCGTAAATTGTCCTTTATATCAAAAGAAAATCCTGGGTCACATGTTGCATTCAGTCTTTGTCTTTCATGACATTGACATTTTTGGAGAAAAGAAGTCAGATATATTTTAGAATGTCCCTCATTTTTGAGTTTTCACATGATTATGCATGTTTCAGGTTATGCTTTTTTTTTTTTTTTTTTTTTGGTGGTACGCGGACCTCTCACGTTGCAGAGCACAGGCTCCGGACGCGCAGGCCTAGCAGCCATGGCTCACAGGCCCAGCCGCTCCACAGCACGTGGGATCCTCCTGGACCAGGGCACGAACCCGCATCCCCTGCATCAGCAGGCGGACTCTCAACCACTGCGCCATCAGGGAAGCCCCAGGTTATGCATTTTTGATGAGAATACCCCAGAGGTGATACTGTGTTCTTCTTGGTGCATGAGGTCACAAGGAACGGGATACTATTCGTCCTATTCATGTAGATATTAACTTTGATCATTGGTTTAGCTGGTATGTGCTAGGTTTCTCCACTGTAAAGATATTATTTTTTCATTTGTAATCAATAATTATCTTACAAGACAAAACTTTGGGGTCTAGATAAATATCTTAATCTCATTACTGTTTCACACACTTGTACTATCATGTATTTATGATTCTTCCCTTAATCAATGAATAATATGATGCTTGCCAAATGGTGATCTTTCTGATTTCATCATTCCTTGCTCATTTATTAGATGGCCCTCTAATCCAAGGAAAAGATTTACTTCTTCCTCATTTATTTGCTTATTTATTTATATCATTCTATACATCTGTATAGAGTCCATGTTGCAAATTTCTTAACCATCATGGCCCTTAGTTCTTTCTCTGTAAAGTGGCAGTGATAATATTTACTATCTTGATTTGCTGCACTGATTAAACAAGTTAATATATGTAAAGTCCCAAAAACCATAAGACATAAATTGGAGATATTCATATTAGTAATAATAATAATAATTGTATTACTCTCTCTTTTCACATTATGAGATTTAGGTGCCATCTTCTTTCAGTACTTTATTGTCTCAGACAAGCAATTTAACCTCTCTTGGTCTAATTTTTCTGACCTATGAAACAAAGGAGTTCAATTAAATCGTCTCTAAATTCAATTACATTTCTAGTGTAAGAAACTAAGATTCTGTATCTATAGAATATTTGTATATAAACACATTTTCTTCTAACTGTCAAATATTCTGTAATAGCATTGCAATATGAAAATCTTCCATAATTCTTAGTGTGCTTCCAAAATGTCAAAGGATACATATTTTATCTCTGAATAAACAGCTTGGGTATTCCATTTCATCATACTTTAAATTTTAGTAATATTAGTTGGTCACTGCTATTTTCTAAGTATTGCTGATGATTTCTGACAAAATGTGAAATAGCTAAAGACAGATGGCTTGCAGCTCCAACTGTTGGGGTTTATTTTCCTCTGCCAGCAAGGTCCATGATCCTTCAACGGACTGTGGTCTCAGACCACATGATGGCTCTGATTTGCATATTAGAGAAGGAAGAATTCAAACTTTTAAAATTTCTTTCCAAACATGTAAGTCACATTATGAAATGTGACCAGTATGTAGCTTGGAACTTTCTTATAGGTCTTTGCACATTGTGAAAATGAAGAATATATTAATGGAAAATTAGTAAATGGATTAATCTTATTATTAAACATTTCCCATAGGAGAGATTGTCTGGGAAAGTGGAAAGGGCCCTGGACTTCAATTTTGAATCTCTGGGCTTAAATTTTCGTTCTTAGTAGGCCCATGAACCAGATCAAGTTATTTAAGTTTTCTGAGTTTCAATATTTTCATATGTCAATCTGGAATAACATGTCACATCTCCTAAAGATATTTTGAGAAGTAAATAAGTTCATTTCAGTGAAAACACCTAGCATATGAAAGGTATTCAATAAGCATGAAAGAAAAAGAAGGGAAAAAAAACCTGTTAGGATAAATAAGGTCCAGCATAGCCAGAATAACCTCCTTTAGCATTTTCTACTATCTTAGCAGCTAAACTTGGAAAGTCAGGACAGACTATCTTTCAATTTGAGCATCTGAGAATTCTCAATAATGGTTACTTTATGACAGACCTAGTATATCAGCCAGACTGGTTACAGCATAATCACCTGAGGAGAACTCAGTCATAAGTCTTGGGCCTCATCTTGAAGATTATAAATGAGTAATCTTACAGAAAGGCTCAGGTATCAGCATTTTTTAAATACTTCCCAAATGATTTTGATGTTTCTGAATCTCTGTTCTAGAATTAAGAATGGTGGAGAGCATACCAAAGGAGCCATCAAAGCACCAAGTGAAGAACAGGACTGGAAACACATAAGCACCTACCAGGAGTGCACCACTGATGCTGAAACTGGTAACTTAATACCTGATTCCTACAAGTACATAGATGAATTATTTCACCAAGTAAGAGTAAGGCTCTGGAATCAAATTACTGGGTTCATAGCTGGACTCTACCATTTACCAGCTGTGAAACCCTGGCTTGTTATACAATATCCTTGAGTCTACTTCCTCGTCTCTACAATGAAAGCTATCATAACGTTTAAGTAAGACCATCAGATGAAACAGTACAGTCCTGGCACAAAATAACTACCAAATGAATGTGTTTAATTATCTTGCATTCATCAGACACTTTGAACAACTGTGCCTATATACATGCTGTTTCCTATGCGTGGGAAGCCTTTCCCACACTCCCCTGCTTAGTAGACTCCTCCTCATCCCTCAAGATTTAAGATACTGTATCAGAATGCCAATCTCTGATCTCTGTATGTCCATCTCTCCCAGTGAAATCCTTCCCATATGCAAATCTTCTCACTATCAGAAGAAAATCCTGAACAATTACCTGCCAAGTCCTAATTCATCTCCCCTTTTCCTGTCCTCCCTCACACAGACCATGCATCTTATCTGAATTGACCTTAGAGATGTGTTCTTCCTTATGCCCATCTCTTTATTTCCCTGCTATTTTCTCTCTAAATGCTTTCCTTGGATGAGCTCTTGCTTTCACTTATCTTAGTTCTGCATGGTAATTGTGCCAAAATCTACATCTCAAACTCATACTATTCTACTAAGTCTAAGACACATATAGCTATCAATCTCCTCCAAAACAGCCTTCTGTAAGTCTTGCAAACATTCCAAGTTCAACAGGTACAAAACTAAGTTAACTCTCAATTGCTTCTTTTATGCCACCTTCAAAAATAGTTTGACGGTTCCTAAAAATATCAAACATAGAGGTACCATGTGATCTTGCAATTATACTCCTAGGTATTCACTCAAAAGAAATGAAAACAAATGTCTGTACAAAAATTTGTACACAAATATTCATAGAAGCATCATTCAGAATAGCCAAAAAGTGGAAACAATCCTAATATCCATCAATTGATGAGTGGGTAAACAAAATGTTGTGTATCTGTACAATAGCATATTATTCAGCTATAAAAATGAATGAAGTATTAATACACAGTACAACATAGATGATCTTTTAAAACACTGTGATAAGTAAAAGAAGCCAGACACAAATTGTATGATATAATTTATATGAAATTTCCAGAATATTCAAATCCATAAAGACAGAAATAGATTAATGGTTGCCCAGCAGTGGGGTAGGAAGGGATGGGAAGTGATTTCTATTGGGTATGAGGTTTCCTTTGGGGTGATGAAAATGTTCTAAAATAGATAGTAGTGATGGCTGGAAAACTCTATGAATATAGTAAAAACCACTGAATTGTACAGCTTAAGAGGGTGAATTTTTTTATATGAATTATATCTCAATTTTTTTAGATCTCCTTTACAATAATCCTTACTTTAATGTATGACACCATCACTCCATCACTATCACATTCACTAACCTTAGAAAATTTGACAACATCTTTCACTTTCTGTCATTCCCAACACATAAAAAAAGGTCAAATATTTTTAATTTTCTCTTTATTTTATTTATTTTATTTTTTTTTAATTTTGTTTTTTGCGGTACGCGGGCCTCTCACTGTTGTGGCCTTTCCCGTTGCGGAGCACAGCCTCCTGACGCGCAGGCTCAGTGGCCATGGCTCACGGGCCCAGCCGCTCCGCGGCATGTGGGATCTTCCCGGACCGGGGCATGAACCCGTGTCCCCTGCATCGGCAGGCGGATTCTCAACCACTGTGCCACCAGGGTAGCCCTAATTTTCTCTTTAAATCATCTCCTTGATCCATTATTTTCAAATGAGCGATGATGATTTTTAATATAAGCACTAGGTCAAGAAGAGTTAATTCTCAATTTTTCAGTGTGTCAGAGTTTATGAAGTTCTATCCTTCATATATCATTATCAGAATAACTCTATAACAATGGAAGAACAAAATAATTAAGTGATTTGCCAAGGTTATATAAATAAGTTGTTTTGAAACCCCAGACCTTTGGGTCTAAGTCTAACATTTATTTGACACAATGCATTGTGTATGCTGTATGAACATAGGTCTGATCACTGGAAAGTATCAGCAGTCAGGACAACACACTCTCTCTAATCCTAAAGAAAGGAAGTGAAAGATTAAAGAAATATGGGCAACCTCCCATTTAGAGCTGCTAAGTGGAGAGAACAAGCATCATGTGAGGGTCTCCTCACTTCTCCCTGCTGGAGAAGTGGAAATTGTTCGAACACCAGTCAGTAGACAAAAATGGAGCAGCCAAGCCTTGGTATTTACTACCCGATAATTGGACTTTATGAATTTAGATGTTTGTTATGAAGAGTTATTTTTATATGAATTAATCATCAATACTCTAAATCAGGGGTTCTCAGTCTGGGGCTATATTTCTTCCCAGAGGACATTTGACAATGTCTGGAGATATTTTGTCAGGACTGAGTGGGAGTTGGGTGGGGCGGTGTTACCAGAATCTAGTCAGCAGAAGCTAGTAATACTGCTAAATGTCCTACAATGTACATGACAGCTCCCCAAAGAGTTATCGAAATGTCAATAGCACTGAGGCTGGGAAAAACCTACTCTAAATGTGTTTTCAGTTGCTAAACATTGCAAGCTATATTCCCAACTGGCAGATCTCTGCTCTTTGGTTGTAAAGGACTCCCACCAAAACAGTCCATGGCCCAAGAGCCTCAGGCTTTGTTTAAAATAAAGAGTTCTTTTCAATTTAATTCAATTGACTTAAAACCTTAATGTTTGCTTACTGTGCTCAAAGTATTACGCTATGCACTATTGAGAAATATGTAAATGGTTATAACATGCTCCATACCCTTCAGAAATTATAATTATTAAATGTGGCAACTTCCTACAGAACAAGAACCACGTATTCTCAGTACCTAATGATAGATGTTTAGCAAGTAGTTATTAAATAAAGAAGAAAAGTCTCTCAGTAATTTTTCAAAATCTTCCCAATTACCTTAAGTCCCACACCCAAATTTACCACTCACTTTTGTTCAAGGTCTTATACCTTATATTTTATACAAAAATTGAGACCATCCATATGAATCAACTTAGCATCTGTTTCCCCTCATCTACATTCATACCCTTATTTCCCACTCTCTTTCAAGTCTCAGAGAATGAGGAGTTCCTCATGCTACCCAAGGCCAACTCCTCTGTTCCATTTGTTTCCTTAGTCCCCTCCCCCAATTCCATCATTTCAAGATCTGACTTGATTAATAAACTAATACTTAATTAATGTAAGATACAAAATTCAATGATCAGAATATAGTAAATGTCCAAAGAATGTAACTCTTATAGTCCCCCTCCAATTCAGGTCTCTCCCATCCTGAAAAATAACATCCTTTTAATTTACATCTACCTTGATTTTTTACTTCTCTTTTGAGCCTACTTCTCTCTGTTCCCATGTTCTTAGTTCCCACTCATTTAACATAGTGAAATCTGATTTTGACTCTACAACTCACTTAAATTGCTCTTGAAGATGATGATCTCCATGTTGCAAAATTCTAAGGAGGAGTGATTCTTTAACTCTTTGCAGCATGTGCTGTTTTCTTAAAAAAAGGGTGATCATATACACCCAGACAAAATTTTTTTCATAATATTTTCAAATGATTGACTGACACATCCATTGACCCAAGTAAAAGGCACTGCAGTTAATAGTCCTTACTGGAGAACTATGTTGCATTTAACCTTATTTAATCCCCAATGGATGCCTGAGGCTGGGGAGAAGGAGATATTCTACAATCACTTCGTGAGCACTTATTCCATGCCAGATGCTGTGGAGGATACACACAGAGAGATAATAGAACAATATTTCTATCCTCAAGAAGCTTGCATTAAGTACTGTTTGGGAAAGGAATGAGTAGGTTTGAGATTTCAAAAGTGGATGCCTGGGAATATGGTGATAGCATTCATTAAAAGGGGGAACCAAAGAAGGCATTTATGATCACCACTATAAAATCAACACCACTGAAAAAGAGAACCAAGGAAAAGGAGTGATATGGAATTTAAACACTGTTTGGTGTTGGACATACTGTGATTAAGGAGAAAACAAGAAAGATATCCAGATGGAGAAATGGGTGAGAGGCAGGGTGAGAGAGTGTCTAGAACTCATAAGGGAGATTTTGACCTGCTAAAGAGAATCTGAGGCTCAAACCTGACTTGAATCAAGGATCAGGTTAGGTAAGATTAGGGAGAACCTTCAAGATGGTGGAGGAATAAGACATAGAGATCACCTTCTTCCCAACAAATACATCAAAAATACAGCTACATGTGGAACAACTCCTACAGAACACCTACTTAAAGCTGGCAGAAGACCTCAGACTCCCCAAAAGACAAGAAAATCCCCACATACCTTGCTGCGGGGCTGACAGGGTCTTGGTGCTCTGGCTGGGTGTCAGGCCTGAGCTTCTGAGGTGTGAGAGCCAAGTTCAGGACACTGGTCCACCACAGACCTCCTGGCCCCAATAATATCAATCGGCAAGAGTTCTCCCAGAGATCTCCATCTCAATGCTAAGATCCAGCTCCACTCAAAGACCAGCAAGATCCAGTGCTGGACACCCCATGCCAAAAAACTAGCAAGACAGGAACACAACCCCATCCATTAGCAGAGACGCTACCTAAAATCATAATAAGGTGACAGATACCCCCAAAACACACCACCAGATGTGGACCTGCCCACCAGAAAGACAAGATCCAGGCTTATCCATCAAAACACAGGCACCAGTCCCCTCCACCAAGAAGCCTAAACAACACACTGAACCAACCTTACCCACTGGGGGCAGACACCAAAAACAATGGGAACTATAAACCTGCAGCCTACAAAAAAGAGACCACAAACACAGTAAGTTACGAAAAATGAGAAGACAGAGAAATACACAGCAGATGAAGGAGCAAGGTAAAAACACACCAGACCAAATAAATGAAGAGGAAATGGGCTGTTTACCTGAAATATACTTCAGAGTCATGATAGAAAAAAATGATCCAAAATGTTGGAAATAGAATGGAGAAAATACAAGAAACGTTTCACAAGGACCTAGAAGAACTAAAGAGCAAACAAACAATGATGAACAACACAATAAATGAAATTAAAAATTCTCTAGAAGGAATCAATAGCAGAATAACTGAGGAATAAGAACTGATAAGTGGGAAATAACTACTACAGAGCAGAATAAAGAAAAAAGAATGAAAAGATTGAGGACAGTCTCAGAGACCTCTGGGACAACATTAAACACAACAACATTTGAATTATAGGGGTCTCAGAAGAAGAAGAGAAAAAGAAAGGGACTGAGAAAATATTTGAAGAAATTATACTTGAAAAATTCCCTAATATGGGAATCAAGTCAATCAAGTCCAGGGAGTGCAGAGAGTCCCATACAGGATAAATCCAAGGAGAAACACACCAAGACACATATTAATCAAACTATCAAAAATTAAATACCAAGAAAAAATATTAAAAGCAGCAAGGGCAAAATAATATACAAGTGAATCCCCATAAGGTTAACAACTGATATTTCAGCAGAAACTCTGCAAGCCAGAAGGGAGAGGCAGGACATATTTAAAGTGATGAAAGGGAAAAACCTACAAAAAGATTACTCTAATGAGCAAGGATCTCATTCAGATTCAATGGAGAAATTAAAACGTTTACTGACAAGCAAAAGCTAAGAGAATTCAGCACCACCAAACCAGCTTTACAACAAATGCTAAAGGAACTTCTCTAGGCAGGAAACACAAGGGAAGGAAAGACCTACAATAACAATCCCAAAACAATTAAGAAAATGGCAATAGGAACATACATGTCGATAATTACCTTAAATGTAAATGGATTAAATGCTCCAACCAAAAAAACCTAGACTGACTGAATGGATACAAAAACAAGACCTGTAAATATGCTGTCTACAAGAGACCCACTTCAGACTTAGGGACACATACAGACTGAAAATGTGGGGATGGAAGAAGATATTCCATGCAAATGGAAATCAAAAGGAAGCCAGAGTAACAATTCTCATATCAGACAAAATAGACTTTAAAATAAAGACTATTACAAGAGGCAAAGACGGACACTACATAATTATAAACGGATCAATCCAAGAAGAAGATATAAAATTGTAAATATTTATGCACCCAACATAGGAGCCGATCAATACATAAGGCAAATGCTAACAGCCATAAAAGAGGAAACTGATAGTAACACAATCATAGTAGGGGACTTTAACACCCTACTTTCACCAATGGACAGATCATCCAAAATGAAAACAAATAAGGAAACACAAGCTTTAAATGAAACGTTAAACAAGATGGACTTAATTGATATTTATAGGACATTCCATCCAAAAACAACAGAATACACTTTCTTCTCAAGTTCTCATGGAACATTCTCCAGGATAGCTCATATCTTGGGTCACAAATCAAGCTTTGGTAAATTTAAGAAAAATAAAATTGTATCAAGTATCTTTTCTGACCATAACACTATGAGTCTACATATCAATTACAGGAACAAATCTGTAAAAAATACAAACATGTGAAGGCTAAACAATACAGTACTAAATAAACGAGAGATCACTGAAGAAATCAGAGGAAATAAAAAAATACCTAGAAACAAATGACAATGAAAACACGATAACCCAAAACCTATGGGATGCAGAAAAAGCAGTTCTAAGAGGGAAGTTTATAGCAATAAAATCCTACCTCAAGAAACAAGAAAAATCTCAAGTAAACAACCTAACCTTACAGCTAAAGCAATTAGAGAAAGAACAAAAACCCCCAAAGTTAGCAGAAGGAAAGAAATCATAAAGATCAGATCAGAAATAAATGAAAAAGAAATGATAGTAAAGATCAATAAAACTAAAAGCTGGTTCTTTGAAAAGATAAACAAAATTGATAAACCATTAGCCAAACTCATTAAGAAAACAAGGGAGAAGACTCAAATTAATAGAATTACAAATAAAAAAGAAGTAAAAACTGACACTACAGAAATACAAATGATCATGAAAGATTACCTCAAGCAAATATATGCCAATAAAAAGGACAATCTGGAAGAAGTGGACAAATTCTTAGATAAGCACAACCTTCCAAGACTGAACGAGGAAATAATAGAAAATATAAACAGAACAAACATAGGAAAAACACTCTTTGGTATAAACCACAAGATCCTTTTTGACTCACCTCCTAAAGAAAGGAAATAAAAGCAAAAATAAACAACTGGGACCTAATGAAACTTAGAAGCTTTGGCAAAGCAAATGAAACCATAAACAAGATGAAAAGACAACCCTCAGAATGGGAGAAAATATTTGTAAATGAAGCAACTGACTAAGGATTAATTTCCAAAATTTACAAGCAGCTCAATATCAAAAAAATAAACAACCCAATCCAAAAATGGGCAGAACACCTAAATAGACATTTCTCCAAAGAAGATACATAGATTGCCAAGAAACACATGATAGGATGCTCAACATCACTAATAATTAGAGAATATAAATCAAAAGTACAATAAGGTATCACCTCACACCAGTCAGAATGGCCATCATCAAAAAATCTACAAACAATAAATGCTAGAGAGGGTGTGGAGACAAGGGAACCCTCTTGCACTGTTGGTGGGAATGTAAATTGATACAACCACTATGGAGAACAGTATGGAGGTTCCTTAAAAAACTAAAAATAGAACTACCTTATAACCCAGCAATCCCACTACTGGGCATATAACCTGAGAAAAATATAATTCAAAAATAGTCACGTACCTCAATGTTCATTGCCGCTCTATTTACAATAGCCAGGACATGGAAGCAACCTAAGTGTCCATCGACAGATGAATGGATAAAGAAGATGTGGCACATATATACAATGGAATATTACTCAGCCATAAAAAGAAACGAAACTGAGTTATTTGTAGTGAGATGGATAGACCTAGAGACTGTCATACAGAGTGAGGTAAGTCAGAAAGAGAAAAATGAATACCATATGCTAACACATATATATGGAATCTAAAAAAAAAAGTTTTGAAGAACCTAGTGGCAGGGCAGGACAGGAATAAATACACAGGTGTAGACAATGGACTTGAGGACACGGGGAGGGGGAAGGGTAAGCTGGGACAAAGTGAGAGAGTGGCATGGACATATATACACTACCAAATGTAAAGTAGATAGCTAGTGGGAAGCACCTGCACAGCACAGGGAGATCAACACAGTTTTCTGTGACCACCTAGAGGGGTGGGATAGGGAGGATGGGAGGGCGATGCAAGAGAGAGGATACATGGGGATATATGTATGTGTATAGCAGATTCACTTTGTTACAAAGCAGAAACTAACACAATATTGTAAACAATTATACTACAATAAAGATGTTAAAAAGAAATTCAATACCCATTTATGGTAAAAAACCCTTCAGAAAGTACACATAGAGGGAATTTACCTCAACATAATAAAGGCCACATATGACAAACCTACAGCCAACATCGTTATCAATGGTGAAAAACTGAAATCATTCCCACTAAGAACAGGAACAAGACAAAGTTGTCCATTCTCACCATTCTTATTCAACATAGTTTTGGAAGTTTTAGCCACAGAAATCAGAGCTGAAAAAGGAATAAAAGGAATCCAAATCAGAACAGAAGGAATAAACCTGTCACCTGTGCAGATGACATGATACTATACATAGAGAATTCTAAAGATGCTACCAGAAAACTACTAGAGCTAATCAATGAATTTGGTAAAGTAGCTGGATACAAAATTAATTCACAGAAATCCATTGTACTTCTATACACTAATGATGAAAAATCTGAAAGAGAAATTATGGAAACACTCCTATTACCAGTGGAACAAAAAGAATTAAATACCTAGGAATAAACCCACCTAAGGAGACAAAAGACCTGTATGCAGAAAATTATGACACTGATAAAATAAATTAAAGATGATACAAATAGATGGAGAGATACACCATGTTCTTGGATTGGAAGAATCAGCATTGTGAAAATGACTGTACTCCTCAAAGCAATCTACAGATTCAATGCAATCCACAGCAAACTACCAGTGGCATTTTTCACAGAACTAGCGCAAAAAATTTCACAATTTGTATGGAAACACAAACGACCCCAAACAGCCAAAGTAATCTTGAGAAAGAAAAACGAAGCTGGAGGAATGAGGCTTCTGGACTTCAGACTATACTACAAAGCTACAATAATCAAGACAGTATGGTACTGGTACGGAAACAGAAATATAGATCAATGGAACAGGATAGAAAGCCCAGAGATAAACACATGCATATATGGTCATGTTATCTTTGATAAAGGAGGCAAAAATATACAATGGAGAAAAGACAGCCTCTTCAATAAGTGGTGCTGGGAAAACTGGACAGCTACATGTAAAAGAATGAAATTAGAACACTTCCTAACACCATACACAAAAATAAACTCAAAATGGTTTAAAGACCTAAATGTAAGGCCAGACACTATAAAACTCTTAGAGGAAAACATAGGAAGAACACTCCATGACATAAATCACAGCAAGATCCTTTTTGACCCACCTCCTAGAGAAAAGGAAGTTAAAACGAAAATAAACAGATGGGACCTAATGAAACTTAAAAGCTTTTGAACAGCAAAGGATACCATAAACAAGACCAAAAGACCACCCTCAGAATGGGAGAAAATATTTGAAAAAGAAGCAACTGACAAAGGATTAATCTCCAAAATATACAAGCATCTCATGCAGTTCAATATCAGAAAAACAAAAACCCAGTCCAAAAGTGGGCAGAAGACCTAAACAGACATTTCTCCAAAGAAGATATACAGATTGCCAACAAACACATGATAGGATGCTCAACATCACTAATCATTAGAGAAATATAAATCAAAAGTACAATGATGTATCACCTCACACCAGTCATAATGGCCATCATCAATAAGTCTACAAACAATAAATGCTGGAGAGTGTGTGGAGAAAAGGGGACCCTCTTGCACTGTTGGTGGGAATGTAAACTGATACAGCCACTATGGAGAACAGTATGGAGGTTCCCTAAAAAACTAAAAATAGAACTACCATACGACCCAACAATCCCACTACTGGGCATTTACCCGGAGAAAACCATAATTCAAAAAGAGGCACATACCACAATGTTCACTGCAGCACTGTTTACAATAGCCAGGACATGGAAGCAACCTAAGTGTCCATCGACAGATGAATGGATAAAGCAGCTGTGGCACTTTCTTATTCAACATAGTTTTGGAAGTCCTAGCCACAGCAGTCAGAGAAGAAAAAGAAATAAAAGGAATACCAATTGGAAAAGAAGAAGTAAAACTGTCACTATTTGCTGATGACATGATACTATACATAGAAAATCCTAAAAATGCCACCAGAAAACTAGCAGACCTCTTCAATGAATTTGGTAAAGTTGCAGGATACAAAATTAATACACAGAAATCTATTGCATTCTTATACACTAACAATGAAAGATCAGAAAGATAGATTAAAGAAACAATCCCATTCACCATTGTATCAAAAAGAATAAAATACCTAGGAATAAACCTGCCTAAGGAGGCAAAAGACTTGTACTCAGAAAACTATAAGACACTGGTGAAGGAACTCAAAGATGACCTAAACAGATGGAGAGACATACCATGTTCTTGGATTGGAAGAATCAATACTGTGAAAATGACTATACTACCCAAAGCAATCTACAAATTCAATGCAATCCCTATCAAACTAGCAATGGCATTCTTCACAGAATTAGAACAAAAAATCTTGCAATTCACATGGAAACACAAAAGACCCTGAATAGCCAAAGCAAACTTGAGAAAGAAAAATGGAGTTGGAGTAATCAGACTCCCCAACTTCAAACTATACCACAAAGCATCATTTGCAAGACAGTATGGTACTGGCACAAAACAGAAATATAGATCAATGGTACAGGATTGAATGCCCAGAGATAAACCCACACACATATGGTCACCTTATCTTTGGTAAAGGAGGCAAGAATATACAATAGAGAAAAGACAGCCTCTTCAATAAGTGGTGCTGGGAAAACTAGACAGCTACATATAAAAGAACGAAATTAGAACACTACCTAACACCATACACAAAAATAAACTGCAAATGGATTAAAGAGTTAAATGTAAGACAAGATACTATAAAACTTTTAGAGGAAAACACTCTTTGACATAAACCACAGCAAGATCTTTTTGACCCGCCTCATAGAGGAACAGAAATAAAAACAAAAGTAAACAAATGGGTACTAATGAAACTTCAAAGATTTTGCACAGCAGAGGAAATCATAAACAACACTAAAAGACAACCCTCAGTATGGGAGAAAATATTTGCCAATGAAGCAACTGACAAAGGATTAATCTCCAAAATTTACAAGCAGCTCATGCAGCTCAATATACAAAAAACAAACAATCCAATCCAAAAATGGGCAGAAGACCTAAACAGACATTTCACCAAGGAAGACTCACAGATGGCCAAGAGGCACAAGAAAAGATGCTCAACATCACTAATTATTAGAGAAATGCAAATCAAAACTACAATGAGGTATCACCTCACGCTGGTAAGAATGGCCATTATCAAAAAAGCTAGAAACAATAAATGCTGGAAAGGGTGTGGTGAAAAGGGAACCCTCGTACACTGTTGGTGGGAATGTAAATTGATACAACCACTATGGAAAACAGTATAGAGGTTCCTTTAAAAACTAAAAATAGAACTACCATATGACCCAGAAATCCCACGACTGGGCATTTACCTGGAGAAAACCATAATTCAAAAAGAGGCACATACCACAATGTTCATTACAGCACTGTTTACAATAGCCAGGACATGGAACCAACCTAAATTTCCATTGATAGCTGAATGGATAAAGAAGATGTGGCACATATATACAATGGAATATTACTCAGCCATAAAAAGAAGTGAAATTGAGTTATTTGTAGTGAGGTGGATGGACCTAGAGTCCATCATACAGAGTGAAGTAAGTCAGAAAGAGAAAAGCAAATCCCTTATGCTAACACATATATATGGAATCTAAGGAAAAAAAAAAAAGGTCATGAAGAACCTAGGGGTAAGACGGGAATAAAGACACAGATGTAGAGAATGGACTTGAGGACATGCCGAGGGGGAAGGGTAAGCAGGGATGAATGAGAGAGTGTCATGGATGTATATACACTACGAAATGTAAAATAGATAGCTAGTGGGAAGCAGCTGTATAGAACAGGGAGATCAACTTGGTGCTTTGTGACCACCTCCAGGGGTGGTATGGGGGCGTGGGAGGGAGACACAAGAGGGAGGGTATTTTGGGGTATATGAATATGTATAGCTGATTCACTGTGTGAAACAGCAGAAACTAACACACCATTGTAAAGCAATTACACTCCAATAAAGATGTTAAAAATAATTAGGTAAGATTTCAATGTTCTTAATCTTTAGATAGCCTCCCAGATAAAAGTGAAAAATTCCATTTTGGGGTAAGAAATTCAAGTTTTAAGCAGTTAAAAGATTGTGGATAAAGCCATAGGATTGTGGATAAAGCCATGGTCATTGCAGTCAGACAGACGTGATAGATCTAAACCCAGATCCATAACATGCTATGTCTGAGACCTTAAGCAAATATATAACTTCACTAAGTGCTAATTTCATCATCTTAAAAATGATAATAATAATACCTAACATATCATGTTGAGAATATTTAGTGAAATAGTATATAGGAGATTTAGGACAATATATGGTACATAATAAAGAGTGATTAAATTATAATATCCCTATTGTTTTTACTATTAGAATTTTTAAAATTAAATGCCCATTTATAAAATCTGGAAGACAAGGAAGCCAAATAGGCAAAATTCTCCAAAAATCAATATATTTCTTATTGTTAAACTCCATGTTCAGGAAAAAGAGCCAAAAATTTTTATATATCTTTATTGGAGTATAATTGCTTTACAATATTGTGTTAGTTTCTGCTGTACAACAAAGTGAATCAGCTATACGTATACATATATCCCCATATCCCTTCCCTCTCGTGTCTCCCTCCCACCCTCCCTATCCCACCCCTCTAGGTGGTCACAAAGCATCGAACTGATCTCCCTGTTCTATGCAGCAGCTTCCCGCTAGCCTTACATTTTACATTTGGTAGAAAAAGCAAAAATATTTTTATATTTCACAAACTATAACTTCCTGGCATCAATTCTTTCAAGTGTTCTGTAGTTTCATATATACATAGAAGAATGGTAATTTACGTCCAGATTTATGAACCTAAGGCCCTCAGAGTTTCTCAATTATTAAAAAAAGATCGGTTGAAATTAATGAAGACAACTGAGTAATTAATTCATCCACTTATTCATTCAACACACATTGAAAACATTCTATTTGCCAGGTACTGTGATAGGTATTAGGGATACAGAATAGAAAAGACTGCCTCTACAGAGCTTAAGCCTAGTAAGGACATTTAAAAAATCATTTTATGAATGTAATTACAAACTTTGATAAGTACCATGGATAAAAAGTACAGCGAGGTATGAAATCATGTCATAAGGAATCTGATCTCTTTGGAGATTCAAAGAAAGCTTCCTTGAAGAAGTGGTATTTGAGCTGTACTCTGAAGCGTCATTTGAGTGATGGGGTGGAGGAGAAGAGTTTCTCACGCAGAAGGGAAAGCATATGTTAGGACACTGTAGAAGGAGGGAGTAGTGTAACTTAAAGAAAGAGAAAGGAAAATCAAGTTCTACAACTTAGTATATATAGCAGCAATACAGAAGCACCACTTAGATCTCCATTCAAAAAAAAACTTTTTCTCTAAGAATCATGGTTAACCGCAGCCTGCAGCCAACACACTTTGGATCCAGCATAGTGTTCATACTGAGGCAAATCTTTTGCCAGCCTTCTCCCAACCAAAGACTAAGAACAGTGGGGATATTAGAGCCAGGTCATTCCCACTTGACATGAGATGCCTCAAACAAGCAACTTTGCTTAGAGTTTGCCCAGCAGCCTGGCCAAGATTTTCTCAGAATTGCACTACAGTCTGAGTCTCTTCCTATTTATCCTCCCTTCCCTTTCTCCTCCTGTAGCTTTCCAATATCTCTCTGCATAGTGGTCTGAAGGCTCACTCTGCCTACTTCTGTTTCCTTCCCTTTATCTTCACACACTTTAGATCAATACTGAATGTACAATTTTCATCTTACAGTGGATTATCCCTGACCCCATCTGACTTAAAATTGAAGGCTCTGACATAATCCATCCCATAACGGATAGTTCCACGTGCATGCTCTTTTGCTGCCCCATGAACTAGGCTTCTGTTTCTACTAGAACCCAGTTTTACACACAAGGAACTGTTTCTCAAAAGTTGTATAATTCTGCATTACAGATGACATGGCCTTGCTCCAGAACCTTGGGGGCCGGTGCTGTGAATTCTCCAAAAGGGTTTACCATAAACTCTATACTACATCTTTTCCTACCACTGAAACTTACAACTCCATAGGATCTGCAAAAGCAGCAGGATTTCTTGCACTACAGCCTGGACTTGTTGGCATTCTTCAATGTCATAAAGAATGCACTTTATGACATTCTTCAATGTCATAAAGAATGAGAGGGGCATCAGCATCACTAAGAAGTGCAGTGGTGGCGCCCTCTGCAGGCCAGTGCTGACAATAGGCGAATAGTATCAGAACTGGGCTCCTTAATAGCCATGAACATGATGGCCTCTCTATTACTTTAGGTAATGATGCTTAAACACCAGAAACCAGGCCCACTGTAACCCAGGCATTCTCTTCCACTAGAATGTCTTCCCAGGTCCACACTAGTGAAATCATCAGCAATTATGGCACAACCTTGTGCCAGGAACTATCTGTCCTCCACATTCCATTCAGGATGGCTTCCTCCTTGCTAGCTGGTCACCAAGTGAGCCAATTCCCAAACCTCTGTCTTCTCAAGCCACTCTTGGTACCATCTTGTTTTCAGTTTAGGTCCTCTGAAAAGCAGACCCAAAAATGGAATTTGAAGAATAAGGGGTTTATTGGGGGAAATGTGCAACTGCATTACAGCCAAATTCAGGGGTAGACTCAAAAGATAGCAGAAAGAGAAAATCTTCACTCTGAGCTATGAACAGTGAACATATTCGTGGACATTATGCAGAAGGAAAAGTAGTCCAAAGTGAGGTTATATACAGCTTCCTGGGCAATAGCTAATCATCTGATCAGATTATAAGGACTTTAGTGGAAAAGCCTAGAAAATTAGAGATAGGGAGGTCTGGGATAGAGGCATGTGAATGGACAAACGTGAGAGACCACAAAGTATGAAAAGTTTTGTATCATCATGTAATTCAAACCAGAAAAAACATACCATGGAAGAGGCATTGAAGAACAAAGAAGACAAAATCACTCAAAACCAGTTGACGCAATCCAGCCTTTATAATCGGCCACCCCAGAACTGGTATGATGGACACATGAGTGGAGCAGCCACAGAGGCAGAAATAGAGACCACACATAAGCCAAATAGCATGAATTCCCCTTTACAAAGGCTGATCTAGATTCTGTTGACTCTGAATGTCCCACCCAAACAGCCATGTCATAGCAAATTCACAATACTGGGCTCCTTCTATCCTAGAAGAACCAGCAGTCAACCTTACGGGGATAGATATCTATTCTATGGGTTTACTTTCTTGCTTACAAAGCTCTAGCCAGCACTGCAATTAAGGGACTTATGGCAATTCTGATTCTCAAGTACGAATACCAGACAACATACCATCTGAGCAGGGACCCACTTCACAGTGAAAGGGGACCCACTTCACAGGAGTGAGCCCATGACCATGGGATTCAGTGCTTGCATTGAGACAAAAAGAAACTATAACACTTTTAAGTGAATTTGTTTATATTAATTACCACAGCATTTACATAGATTTGAAAGGAGTCACATACCTCTGTGTATCAGCAGGCTGGAAATTCAGCTAAGAGTTGATGCCATGAGTTTGAAATCCACAGGGCAGGCCAACCAGCTGGAGACTCTGTCAAGACTTCTGTGTTGTAGTCTTGAAAAGAATTCCTTCTTCAATTTTTCTCTCTCCCCTTACATTTTACTATAAGCAAGAAGGAGAAACAAGGCACTTCCTTCAACACTTTGCCTAGAAATCTCTTCAGCTAAATATCTGAGTCTGTCACTTATAAGTTCTACTTTCCACCCAGTAGTACAAAGTTGATCAAGTCCTCTGCCACTTTATAACAAGAATCACCTTTCCTCCAGTTTCTAATAACATTTCCCTCATTTCCATCTGAAACCTTACTAGAAGCAACTTTAACATTCATATTTCCACCAACAATCTCTTCAACCAATCAAAGCCTTTTCTATCAAGTGCCTCAAACCTCTCCCATGCTCTACCCATTACCAATTCCAAAGTCCCTTCCACATTTTTAGGTAATTTTTTACAGCAGTACACCACTTCATAGTACCAAAATCTGTATTAATTTCCTAGGGGTGCTATAACAAAGTGTCAAGATAGAAGTGGGTTAAAACAACAGAAATATGTTGTCTCAGAGTTCTGGAGGCTGGAAGTCTGAAATGAAGCCATCAACAGGACCATACTCTCTCTGGTGGCTCTAGGGGAGAATTCTTCCTTGACCCTTCTTGCTTCTGGTGTTTGCTGGCTGTCCTTGGTGGTTCCTTGGCTTGTAGATGCATCACTCCAGTCACATGCTTTTCTTCTCCCTGTGTGTCTTTACATCATCTTCCCTCTGTGCCTGTATCTGTGTATCTGTATCTGTGTCCAAATATCCCCTTTCTGTAAGGACACCAGTTACACTGGATTAGGACCCTCTCTCATTTTAACTTGATTATTTCTGTAAATACCTTATTTCCAAATAAGACCACATACTGAAGTACTAGGGGTTAGGACTTCAACATACATTTTGGGGGAAAATAATTCAGCCCTTAACAGTATGGGAAAGACATTAGTTATTCATGCTACAAATAAGGTCCAGGCTTATTTGGGCATACAAACCCCTTACAAGGCCACTCAGCATTCCATGTCACACAAGTTGAAAATTACTAAATTCACTCCAAAGTTTGCATACTTTGAAGCAGTTTTTAGCCCAACTCCCTTATTTTATAAAAGGAGGAAATGAAGTAAAAAATCAAATTCATATCTTTTGACTTAAAATTTAGTCCAACTGCTTCCCTGATGGTGCAGTGGTTGAGAGTCTGCCTGCCGATGCAGGGGACACGGGTTTGTGCCCTGGTCTGGGAAGATCTCACATGCCGTGGAGCGGCTGGGCCTCTGAGCCATGGCCACTGAGCCTGTGCGTCCGGAGCCTGTGCTCTGCAACGGGAGAGGCCACAGCAGTGAGAGGCCCGCGTACCGGCAAGAAAAAAGAAAAGGAAAAGAAAAAAAATAAATTTAGCCCAACTGTATTATGTGATCCTACTCCACTCACTGCCTATACCATTTAAATAGTAGAGACTCTAAAGAGGTGAGTTTTCAAGTAATTAAAATACTTGGGTAACCAAATATATGTTTTCCCTGAACTTTAAAGTTCTTTGATTGGATATAAATATTTGTAATCACCTAAGTGGAAAAATAGTGTTTTAAAGTTATATCAATCACCTCAGGCTAAATTATTATTTAGGAATAGAAGGCCATGAAACCTTATTGGCTTGCAGTGACAAAGCTGTATTCCTCACTCACATTACCTGTCCATCATGGATCAACTCAGACTCTGATCCACTTTATCTTCATGCTATTACCCAGACTGAGGAGTAGTCCCTTTCTGGCACATGCAGAAAGGAAAGGGAGGCCCAGGCACATAGTATCTTCCTAAGACAAAGGCTAGATCAGAAACCCCTCTGCCCCTCCTCCCTAAGCCTGACATACACCAAATAGCAAGAAACAAAAATATACTACTGAGGAAGGTTTAAAGGCATGAACAAAGATCCACACTCTGTGGCACATGTCACAAGGAAAGCTGAGCAATGAGGATGAAGTATGTACATTGAGAAAAACCCTCCATCACCACAACTCCCATCCTAAGCACAAGGCATTTTTAGAGGAAACCTTGTAGTACTTTGAAGGTAACCATAGCAAAAACAAAACCCAAGCTCCACTTAACTGCTAACTATATTTTCTCAAACCCCCAAATTATTGGCCTGACAAGAGGTGAGCCCATTTTTAGGAGTAAATAGCATTTACTCAAGTTTCCCTTATTCTGCATGAGATGTCTGACATTCAATAAAAGGAATTATAAACACATAGAGAAAATAACCCATTGTCAAGAGAAAAAACAATTTAACAGTATCAAAATCAGAAAGGACCAAAGCGCTAAACTTTAAAATAACTATGGTTAATATGTAAAGAGTTTACTGAAAAAGTTGGAAAATATGAACATTAGCATGAAATTTCAACAGACAGATGGAAATCCTACGAGTCAAATGGCAATAGAAGAAATAAAAAATGACTGCATTGGAGATGAAGAGTTTCTTTGTCAGGCTCATCACCAAATTTGACACAGCCAAGGAAAGAATCAGTGAATTTGAAGACAGATCAATTAGAAATTACTCTAATTAAAACACAAAGAGAAAAAAGTTAAAATCTACAAATAAAATACACAAACAAGCAGAAAAACAGAACAGAGCGTTCAAAAGCTGTGTGACAATATCAAACAGTCTAGCATATGTGTAATTGGAGTTCTAGAATGAAAAGAAAAACAGAGATAATGATGCTGAAAAAGTATTTGAAGGAATAAAGGCCAAGAATTTTGAAAAACAAAGTAGCAAATGACATCAGACCACAAATCCAAGAATCTCAGAGTGCCTCAAGCAGCATAAATACTAGATACCCTGTTTTACTAATCCTCTCCAGGACCCTATGAAACAGCTAATGTAAATGTCCATACTTATATAGATGAGGAAAGATTGAGTATTTTGTCCATATTCACATAAGTTGTCATGGAGGCAGAACTCTGACATTTACCAAGGACTTGTTTTTTCCATCTGCTGCTCTGTTGAATTTGTTGGCCACCTCTCCTAAGTACCTGCTGTTCCATCTTGGGCCTATTACTTAAATGTCATTTTTTCTCTTTAAAAAAGTCTAATAATACAGCATTGAGTTCAGAAAATCTATTTAGAGAACCTGGCACCAAACTTGGCATAGTTCTGTACTATAGAGTTCCTATGCTTTAGGGCTGTGGGGACCATTTATGAATCTCCTCTCAGAGTTATGGGCAGGAGGTGAGTATTGGCCCCTTCTACTCTTAGATGCCCATATTTGTCTGAGAGTTCTGTGGTTTCTGTTCCTTATTGTAGCTGGAGGAAAGCGGGGAGCAAGACAGGCCTTCTATGGTGACTAACTTTTGTATTCTACATCCTTCAACTGCTCTCTCTTCCATAGTTGGAGAATTGTACGTATCTAGTGAATTTGTTTCCTGAGGTCTAGGATATGGAAGGAGGATTGGGGCAAATTCTTCTTGGCTTCATCTTCTCCCAAATATCTCTCTGTTATACCTAAACTGTTTCTTTAACATAATAATAATAATTATAATAATTATTATTTGCTCTTTATTTTCTCCAGTGACAGCCCACCTTTACAGCAATATTTGCTTCTTGTTTCTGAGCCTGAATGGGAAAAATGTCACAGGGTTAAATATATGCATACAATAATAGGAAGAAATAAAAATCACATCAGTTGATTATATCACATACTATTACTATGTCACTGTTATGATTACCATTATTATTGAATCACAATTAGTTTACTAAACAAACACTTCTCTTGTTCCTAAAACAATCCATCTCCATTGTATACATAAAAACCAAATAAAGCATGCTGTGGACACTCCAGAAATCCTCTAGCAATCTCCTAAATTATTGATGCCATATCTCCTGTATCCTTCCAGCTCCCAGCTCCTGCCCTTTAGCTTGTGGGGTTTCGTATCTCTTAGTTTTGGATTCCCTGCCCGGATTCTGAGAGTTCTTACCTCTAACCCATTGACTCTTCTCCTCCTGTCTGTCTCAACTAGCACACTCCATCCTTGTTCTGTCCCCAGGGACCCACACCTCAGCACAGACTCTCCCCAGCAAGCACATAGACTCTTTTCAAGGCTGGGTAATAGAAACAAAGGAACAAAGTCTTCAACAAGCTCCAGCCAAAGTTTCTGTCTCTCTTTTTTTTTTTCTTTCTTAAAAAAAATCTGCTTCAAAGTATGCAAACACTTATTGTGAAACATATTTCCCCTTGCTGTACAAAAGTATACAAACACCTCTGCTGACATATGGGCCCATGTGTTCCTTCACCAAGGTGTGATGAGACTCAGAGCAGCATATGCGCCAGGTGATGGAGAGCTTTCCACAGTGAGGGTGGGAGTGTTGTCATCTTGTGAAACAGGTGCATGAAAGCCCATGTGAATAGAAGGCCCTGTGAAGTGAAGTTGCGGTTACTCAGACCCACAGCTCTAACACGGGACTATTAGGTTCAGATGCGACTCTGTTTATTTAGCACCTTCCATGTGCACTTAGTGGACTTTAGGCCTTATTAAGTCACAAAAATCACCTTGCAGAATGAAAATTATACCCACAGACTTAAGAACTGAGAAGTGAAGAAATTAGGTGAACTTTCTCTAGTGGCTCTTTTCAAATTTTGGCATCATGAGAATCACCTGGAAGCCTGTTGAAACACAGATTGCTGGGCATGACCTCCCCACCCGCAGTTTCTGAGTCAGCAGCGCTAGGGTGGGGCTGTATAATTTGTCCTTCTAACATATGCCCAGGTGATGCTGCTGATGATGATCCAGGAACCACACTTTGAAAACCACTTTTCCATCATGCAATGCACAGTGCTGAGGTCTAAAACCCTGATAGGCTAAAGTAGGAAACATCAGTGCTACGAGTCAAAACCAGGAAAGCCAAATCAGCCATTATGCTCAAGAGTCAGGGATAGGGCAGAAAACTGAATACCATGCCAATGAAGCCAGCATGGTGCTATGAGTGAGGGGCTAAGTCAAAGGACTTGAGGTGACTGCCACAGGCACATCCAGACTCCCCACCACTGGGTTAAAATGGCTGCCAGAGATGGGATTGGGGGTATGGATCCATTGGTGTTTAAATGTCCATGGTGAGAGAGGTCAGGATAAGGTACCAGTTTTTTTGTTTGTGTGTTTGTTTGTTGGGTTTTTTTTTTTTTTTTTTTTTTTTTTTTTGCGGTAAGCGGGCCTCTCACTGTCATGGCCTCTCCCGTTGCGGAGCACAGGCTCTGGACGTGCAGGCTCAGCGGCCATGGCTCACAGGCCCAGTCGCTCCACGGCATGTGGGATCTTCCCGGACCGGGACACGAACCTGTGTCCCCTGCATCGGCAGGCGGACTCTCAACCACTGCGCCACCAGGGAAGCCTTTTTTTTTTTTGAAGGTACCAGTTTTTGACTTTTAAATGTTTCACTTTTACTGTTCCTTAGTCATATGGTAAACTCAGATTTGATCAAAATATAAGAATGCCGAACTGAAATATTCAGTCTGTGTAAGTTTGTGTGTATTTTAATAGGATTAGGGGAGTCTCCTTTAAACTTAAGTATTGACGTTCTTCTAAATATGTACCCCCCGTTGGCTACGGAGGAAGGATGCACTCAGGACTAAAGGTAACTGCCCTTGACTTTGAAGATCTCCTAATCTAGCAAGCAGTGTCTGTCCCAAGCCAGACTGTGACACTTGGCAGACGCAGAGGGAGAAGGGATTAATTAATTCTAATTTGAGAGAAGCGGTGTCAGAGGAGGCTTCATGGAAGAGGTGACATTTAAGTGTACCTAAAAGATGAGCAGGGATTTTACTGGCAGGAACATTTCAAGAATGGCCTTCATCTAATATGTGGAAGAAAAATAATTTACTCTCCCAGTGAGGGAATAATGTTCTACCTTAGACTCATTTTCATCCATGTTAGAGGAAAATTGTCTTCTAATTTTAAAAGACTTCCAAAATGAAGGTAAAAATATTCAGAAGAGGGCAGTTGGAATAAACACATTTTACAAAGGCAAAAAACCTCCCTGAGTAGAAAGCATTTTGTTTTATTCTAATCTCTTTGCTGCTTGCATCCCTCAAGCAAGCACTCCATTTAGATCTGTTGAATTTTCTGAATTCCACTGTGTGTTTGCACAAACTTCTTAGAGTGTAAAACAAAGAAAATTTTGTGCCTTAGAGCATCTTTTTCAGTCCACAGACAGCACATTGGTGGGAAGAATTAGCTGTTAGTATTAATTTTAGTAAAACACAATAATTATAATATGCATTGCTTGCTAATTTTCACTGATGGACTTGTATTAGTCTGCTTGGGCTGCCATAACAAAATACCACAGACTGGGCAGCACAGACAACAGAACTGTATTTCTCACAGTTCTGAAGACTGAAGTCCAAGATCAAGGTGCCAGCGGGGTTGGTTTCTGGGGAGGACTCTTCCTGGCTTGTAGACTGCCTATCACTGTGTCCTACAATGGCCTTTCCTCTGTGCACTTGCAGAGAGACAGAGAGGTCTCCAGTGTCTCTTCCTTTTCTTATAAAGACACAAATCCTATCAGATTAGGGGCCCCACACTTATAATCTCATTAACCTTAATTACCTCCTTAAAAGCCTATCTCCAACTACAGTTACATTCAGGGATTAGGACTTCAACGTATGAATTTGGGAGAAACAAAATTCAGCCTATAACAGGACAAGACTGTGATTTCCGTGAAGCTACAGCACCTATGAAAGTGGAAACTCAGGTCTCCATGTGCCAATACCTATGGGGCGGACCAGGTTACCTCTCTTAGATGTGGAACTTGTTCTCTCTTGCATCGCTTTTTCATAAAACATGTATCAACATCTCTTGTCCTTTCAGTATGAAGACAGGTAGATGCTTTAATTGACAATTTAAGAAAATCTGTATGAACATCAACAATTATACTGTGCTTTCAGGAGCTAATTAAGTGTATTTGGCTATTTTACCACATATGAAGTGGTCCAGAATGCTGTGCTTTTATTATTCTGCTTCTGCTATTCATGGTCTTTCTTTTTTCCTTGTCTGTAGCTTTAAGTATACTTACTGCTTCTAACATGCCATTTTCATCATTTTAGAAAATCAAAGGAGACATAAATTAGCATAGACTAATTAACACTTCATTTTTTAACTTATCCAAAAAAAGATATCAATTCCCTCTGCAAACTCTTAATCTCACTCTGACCTCAAGGGAGCCCTCCTTGAATCAGACATAGAAAAAAATTGTCCTAAATAGGGCCACCATTACACTATGCCTCCTCCTCTTCCTACAAAATAGAACCCAGAGTAGAAAAAGAAAAGGAATTATAGAAAATGTTGAATGAGGCCAATTTTCCTTTGTCTCATTGGCTGGTTTGCTACTATGCTAAATGGGTTCACCTTCTGTGTACGGGCACCATCATCTTTGAAGCAATAACCATAAATGCCATTTGCTGAATGCCTACTCTGTCCCAGGAATTTTATGTAGTCTATCTCTTTTAAGCCTTATCAGCCTCTTATTTAAAAACTAACAGCCACTATTTATAGGTGAGGAAACTCAGGCTTAGAGTGAATAAGTAAGAAGTTTGCCCAGTGCCATGGACCTAAAGAATGGGAAAGTCAAGTGAGACATAGCACCTATGTTCTTTGCATGACACCAGGCAGAACCAGTGTGGGTCTGCAGTTAGCAAGCATCTAGCCTCTCATCCAAGGGAAACTGTAAAGGGAGTCTTGGGATCTGTAGTATTCTTGGGCAGTTCACAATGATTTGTTATCTGCCTGCACTCATTTAAGAGTAAAGCAACTGAGAATTTCTTTCCTGCTCCAAAGCCAGACCCAGCCCCAGGTTAGCCTCAGCCTCATATATATTAAGTTAAAAAATGTTTCCCTGTCTCTTTCCCTGCTGTAGTTGTTAGTGCATTTTTCTTCATTCGCTAAATGTCTAATGTATTTTCATCTTCAAACCCTTTCCATAAGGCTAGTGGCTAGTGGTTCTTCCCTTATTTCCCCTGGGCTGTTGTATTTCCCCAAATTTTTCACCATATGAGATAGTGGGAAGAATCTGTAATGGAGGCTCAGAAGACTGGGTTCTCACTTTGGCCCTCCCCAGGCTTGTGTGGCTGCGGCCAAGTCCCTTCCACTCTCTGAGCTTCAGCATCCTCGTCTGTAAAGTGAAGAATTGGGTTTTAGAATCTCTAAGATCTAAGATCAGCTGACCTCTCTGCCAGTCCCACCGCATGGCGATCTGCACAACCTCCTCTGTTGTGAGCAAGTGTGTGTGAGATACTACTTTCGCCATAATTATCTTCCCAAATGGAAACATCTCCCACTGGCCCTCTCTACCTTAGAAAAGAGGAGGGTTTCGTTTATTCTTCAAACTCCCAGAATCCTTCCAAATCAGTGTTTAACATTCATTTATTTAACTAACAATTAATTAACTAACAATGTGGTACACACTAGAGACTCAAAGATGAGCAAGACACAAACCTTGCCCTCAGGTACACAGACAGGCAAATAGAGGAAATTCAGAGGAGGGAACCTCTCTTCCCATGGCAGGTGCCAACATTAAGGAAATTCTTCCAGAAGAGGCCATAGAGAAACTTAGTTCTTAAAGCTAATTATTAAAGTGTTTATGAGCCCAGATTCTACAGTCAAACAGATCTAAGATCAATCCTGGTTTAAATAATCAGTAGCCATATGACCTTGAACAAGTTACGTAACCTCTTTATGCCTCTTTTCTTCATCTGTAAAATAGGAATTGTAACACTAAATTCATAGGATTGTTAGGAAGAGCAAATGATATATATTTATTAAAAGCATATAAGCATGTACCATGTGCCAGGAACCAAGCTAGATTCCAAGAATAGTGTGTTAAAAATATTTTAAAAATATATATGTAATATACATATAAATATATATATGAAATATAAATGTAATACATGTATGAGAAATCAGAAAGTCTCAGGCATTATTCTAAGCACAGTGCATGTATTCATTCATTTAGTACTCACTACGATCTATGAGGTAGGCACTATTATTATCTATTATTTTCCCTAGTTTAGAGATGAGGAAACAGGGCCAGAAAGAATAAGTGATTAGCTCAAGCTGAGAGAAGTGTTTATTTAAAAATCTTCCACTGTAACTGTAACAGGGAAGAACAAATCTGATTCCATATTGCATCTGTTTCTTTTACTTTAACCTTTGTATTCTATTGCTTTTGCTACAAGTTAATCACAAAAAGGATGTTGCCTATAGCTTAAAGTATACATAATGGCCCATCTCCAGGAACCCTGATAAGCTAAAATACCTTTGGTTAACTCACAGGAAACATCCTGACCAGACTCACTTGTGAATGGCTACAGGACAGAAGAAATTAACACATCCCCTCTGGAGTCTGGCCAGAACCAGGAAATATTTGCAACAACTTATTGCTTTTTTACTCTACCTCCTCACCTCCCCCTCTTTGTTCTATTAAAAAAAATAGCATCTAAACTCGGGCAAGATGGTTCTTTGGGACGTTAGTAGACCATTTTCTCGATCCACTGCTTCCTGAAGAAAGTCACTATTCCTTGCCCCAACAATTCATCTCTCGATTTGTTGGCCTGTCATGTGGTGAGCAGTATGAGCTTGGACTCATACGTTATCCCTGTTATATAACATATGTTATATGTTATCCATATAACATAATTATGGATCTGACTATTCCTCCTTTTATTTCTGTCAGTTTCTTGTTCATATGTTTCTGAAGCTATGTTTTTAGGTATATACAAATTAAAATTGTAATATCTTATTGGTGGATTTACCCCACCCCTTGGTATAGTTACAAAAAGCTTTGTTTATCAGTACTCTTTATCTGGCAACCTACTTTGCCTGATATTAGTACAGCAATACTAGCATTCTTATGATAAATATGTACTTGGTATATCTTCCTCCATACTTTTTACTCCAAATTTTTTAAGTCCTTATATTTAAGATGCATCTTTTATAAAGCACCTATAGCTGAATATCCAGCTTGATATGTTTTCACTTTTTATTGGAGTATTTATTCTGATTACATTTAATGTGACAATGTGCTTATTGATATATTTGGGTTAAAATCTACTATCCTCCAATTTGTTTTCTCTTTATCCTTTGTATTTTTTGTCTTTTTATATTGTCTTCTTTGGATTTATGATGTATTCTTTTATTATATCATTTCTCCTCTCTATTAGTGTGTAAAGAGTGCATTAAAATTTTTTTTCCTTACACTTATTTTACAGATTACAACATATATCCTCACTTATCATTCTTCTATAAATTAGTACTTTTATCACTTAAGGAATTCAAGAACTTTAGAACACTTGAACTAAATTTGCCTTCATTTTCCTTTTGGTGCTACTGTTGTTATGAACGTTAATCCTACATATATGTTAAATATAATAAGTAGTTACTACCATTTTATACAGTCTATATTAATTTAGATTCACCATGCACATTTACCCTTTCCATTATTTTTTAATCCATTTTGCATTTCCTTACTTCTATTTGAGACCATTTTCCTTTCGTAGGAATAAACTCACTGCATTATTTCCTTTTGGTAGATTTACTGGCAATGAATAATCTCAATAAGTTTCTTTGAAAATATCTTAATTTCCCCTTTATTTTAGAAGAATATTTCCATTGTGATTATAATTCTACACTGGCAATTATTTTCTCTTAACATTATAAAATGTTCATCCCATTATCTTCTCGCTTCTGTCAGTTATTTCTCACCAAATTTATTAGTATACTCAATACAATTCTAATCAAAATTCCAGCAGGCTTCTTTTGTAGAAATCAGTGAGGTGATTCTAATATTTATGTGGAAATAAAAATAGCAAAGGATCTAAAATAGCCAAAATAACTTTGAAAATGAAGAACAAAATTGAGAGACTTAAACTACCTGATTTTAAGACTTACTGCAAAGCTTCAGTATTCACAACAGTTTAGTATTGGCTAAAAGACTGACATACAGATCAAGGTAAGAGAAGATTGAATACAGATATAGATCTACACATGTGTGGTCACTGGATTTCTGACAAAGATGTCAAGGCAATTCAATGAGGAAAGTCATTTCAACAAATGGTGCTGAATCAACTAGATACCCATAAAGAAGCAAACATCAACTCTTCTTCCATATTCAAAATGTACTCAAAACAGAACGTAGAACTAAATGTAAAACCTAAAACTATAAAACTTCTAAGAGGAAGCATAGGAGAAAATCTTTGCAGCCTTGGGGGAAGGCAAAGTTTTCTCAGATAGAACACAAGCAACATGAACCATAAAGGAAAGAAATGATAAATCACATTTCATCAAAATTTAAAAGTTTTGCTCTTCAAGATATCTCATTAAGAAAGTCAAAAGGCAAGTCACACACCATGATAATATATTGCAACACATATATCAAGGGACTTCTATCAAGAATATGTAGTAAATTTTTACAAATCAATAACAAGAAGACAAACAACCCATTAAGAAAATGGGCAGAATAAAATAGATAACTAATAAGAACCTGCTGTATAAAAAAATAAATTAAATTAAATTTAAAAATGCATAAAAAAGGAAAATGGGCAGAGATTTAAACAGGTACTTCATGAATTAAGACATATTAACTGTCAATAAACATTTGAAAATATTATCAACATCTTTAGGCATCCAGGATATTAAAATTAAAACCAAATCCATTAGGAAAGCAGAGTAGTGGCAGGGCAGGAATAAAGACACAGACATAGAGAACAGACTCGAGGGCATGACAGTGGGATGGGGGTGTGTGGACAGGGGAAGCTTGGATGAAGTGAGAGAATAGCACTGACATATATACACTACCAAATATAAAATGGATGGCTAGTGGGAAACTGCTTCATAGTATAGGGAGATCAACTTGGTGCTTTGTGGCCACCTACAGGGGTGGGATAAGGAGGTTGGGTTAGGGTGGGTGAGAGGGAGGCTCAAGAAGGTGGGGATATAGGGACATATGTATACATATAGCTGATTCACTTTGTTGTATAGCAGAAACTAATACAATATTGTAAAGCATTTATACTCCAATAAAGATGTGAAAAAAAAAATCTTACCAAGTGTTGGTGAGAATTTAGAACAGCTGGAACTCTGTTTCACTGCTGTTGGAAATACAAAATGGTACAACCACTTTAAAAAACAGTTTGGCAGTTTCTTTAAAAATATATATATGTGTATATCATATATATATATCATATATATTATATATATGCATGTATCATAAAATCCAACCACTCTACTACTAGGTATTTACTCAAGAAAATCAAAAACATATGTCCACAAAGACTTTTTCACAAATTTTCATAGCAGCTTTCCTCGTAATAGGCAAAAGCTGAAAATAGCCCAAATATCCATCAATAGGTGAATGGGTAAACAAACTGGAATAATCAAGCAATGAAACATTCTCAGCAATGAAAAGGGATTAACTATTTATACATTTCATACTTACAACATGAATGAGTCTCAAATTTTCCATGCTGAGTAAAAGAAGCCAGGCAAAAGAGTACACACTATATTGTTCCACCCATATAAAAAGTTATAAACTATCTAAACTAATCTATAGTGACAGAAAACAAATCAGCTCTTGCCTGGGGATGGGGTAGAGGAAGGACTGGATTACAAAGGGACAAAAGGAACTTTTCAGAGTAACAGAAATGTTTAGAATCTTTATTGTGGTGATGGTTTCACTAGTATATAATATGTCAAAACTGATCTAATTGTACACTTTAAACATGTGTAATGTAGTGTACTTTAATTAAGCTTCAATCACTTTTTTAATCAGCTATCAGCCTTATTGTCCCTTTAAAAATAAAATGAATTTTTTTCATCTGACTGCTTTTAAGATTTTCTCTTTGTCTTTGGAGTTTCAGCAGTTTGCTATGAAGTGTTCATGAAACATACACCAAAATTTCTTGTATCGATACTTCTTGAATTTATAGAATTCTTCAGTTTTGTGGCTTAATGTCTTTTACAAGTTTTGGACAATTCTTAGCTCACTGTTCTTCAAATATTCCTTTTCCTCTATCTTCTCTTCATATCCAACTGTGTTTCTAAATATGCATATGTGAGACCCTTTCTCCATGTTTCATATTCCTTTGTGCTTTTCTCTACATTTTCCACTTTTTTCTTTCTATTTCTGATCTCTTCTACTGATTTTTCTTCCCATTATTTACTCTTTCTGTGTCTAATCTGCTGTTAAAACTATTAACTTCTGAATTTCAATAATTATATTTTTCACTGTAAACTTCCTTTTAACTATTTTCTAGATTGTCTTCTCTGATGAAATTTTCCATATTTGAAGTCTAGAGGGATTTTGTATTCTACAAGATGCCTGTCTTAGATCGAGATTCTATAACAAAATACCATAGACCAGGTGGCTTAAACAACAGAAATCTGTTTCTCATAGTTATGGAGGCTGGGAAGTCCAAGATCAAGGTATTGACAGATTCAGTTCTTGATGAAGACCCTCTTTCTGACTGGCAGATGGCTGCTTTCTCCCTTTTTCCTCACATGGTGCAGAGAGGAAGCTCTGGTGTGTCTTCCTCTCATTATAAAGGCACTAACCTCATCATGAGAGCACCACCCTCATGACTTTATCTAAACCTACTTACCTCCCAAAGGCTCTACCGCTAAATATTACCACATTATGGGTTAGAGCTTCAATACATGAATTCTTGGGGACACAAACATTCAGTGCCTAGCAAAGCCCTTAACACGTAATCCTAAATTGTTTTACTGCTTAGCCAGAGGGTTGTTTTACTGCTATGTGCTTAATTCATTCCAAGTGGGAGTAAATCAGAATACTCCTAACTAATCTTGCTTTCTCATTGCTAATTCTCCAGTGAAGTTCTCTGGAAAGTGTTGTCATAGTACATTCTTTTTCTTATAACCAAAATGATTAACCATTTTGCATATAAAAATGATTTTCACTATCTCACGTCCTCAAATCTTTTGATTTACCATCATTTTACTGGATTTAAGCAGACCCATGCACATTTTAAATGCAGCCTGGGGGAAAAATGTAGTCTAAGAATTAGGAGATAGGAATTATTAGTCTCAAATCCACTACTTACTAGCTCTTGGCCCTAAGCAAGTCAAATTTCCCTTCCTACCTTATAAGAGAGCTTTAAGATACAAAGGATGTAAAATTGCAATTGTAAAATCTAAAATACTCAAAATAACTATTCCATAAATATTTTAATAAATACCAAGTAACACGGTCTGATATAACAAGCTATGTGACCTTAGGAAAATTTGAGGATCCAGGATTCAAACATAGATATCTGGCGCCAAAGCTAATGATCTCAGCCATTACATCATACTACTTTTTTTAAAAAAATTTATTTTATTTATTTATTTTTGGCTGCCTTGGGTCTGCTGCATGCAGGCTTTCTCTAGTTGCGGCAAGCGGGGGCTACTCTTCATTGCAGTGCGTGGGCTTCTCATTGTGGTGGCTTCTCTGGTTGTAGAGCACGGGCTCTAGGCATGCAGGCTTCAGTAGTTGTGGCAAATGGGCTCTACAACACAGGCTCAGTAGTTGTGGCACATGGGCTTAGTTGTTCTGTGGCATGTGGGATCTTCCCAGACCAGGGCTCAAACCAGTGTCCCCTGCATTGGCAGGTGGATTCTTAACCTCTGCCCCACCAGGGAAGCCCCCATACTACTTCTTATTGAAAAAATTCTATGAGACAAGATGTGGTACATTTCCAGATTCATACTACAGGGAATATGTAACAATTGACCTGATGTGGGATCATAATAAATTGAAAACAACTTAAGCAAACAGCTAAAAATACATTTTTTATATTAAATTTACTTCATTCAATCGTACCCTCCTCTTTTCTCCACTTCTGTTATTATTGACCTTTCCTCTTCCTCTCTTTTACATTCTCCCCTTGCCCATCCAATCTGAAAACACAACTCTGGTACTATCTTGCTTTCAACCTAAACTCCCTTTTTGCCTTGAACAGAATCAGGTTCTTTTCCTAAAAACGGAAATTATATGAGAGAAGAGAAAGATAAGAAAGAAAAGGGTAGAAAGTAAATCTGGCAGAACTTCACCACTGGCAAATTTTCTCAAGAGCAAAAGTTCTGCAAACCAACTCCCGACTGCTGACCCAGTCATCCCACTTATAGATCAAAACAGGTTGGAGGAAGTCAATGAGGGTGGTAAGGAGAAGGGATGTTTGCAGGTGTAAGAGAAATAGATTTGCCCAGAAGTGACTGGTCACAGAGGTTAAAAACCAGGTAAGGATATATCGATTTCCGTGATTCAAAGATATATCTGTAAGTAGTGATTTTTAAATTATTAATTTGAATATGTTACAGGGAATTGTGCTCAATCCTGTTTCTCACAGCCTCCAAAAAACCAGACTGACTCATCCTAACTGTGTTCACTCATTGACCTGGATCCCTGAGGCATATGGGTCTGTGACGTCTATAAACTTTGGTGAAATCTGTACACTTTACTTTCTTTTGAAGTTACTACTTTTGCAATTTGAATAGGATCATATTTTCTGCCCTGGCGCTGTTATCTCCAACTCATAAACATTAGAATGTTACAATGACCGTTTTATAATACATAACCTACTATAGATACTTCAGTTTTTCAACTGATCTAAGTCAAATATTAAGGTCAACTATTATAATTTACATATTGGCTTTTGAGAATTGATATAAAAAGCTCTTCAAAAGCCTAATGGGCCTTCCTGACTTTCTTTGTGGTCCACTTGGTCATCGGTCTGTTCTGCAGCTTCACTAGTGTGTATGTTGTGGTTACGACCCTTGCTGTGGTCATGATGGGTACATTTTATACTCCACAGACTGCATAATAGCTTTAATCTGTTCAAAATAAGTATCTGATTGTGCCCAATCCAGGGGATTTTTCAGATGAAATGCCCCAAAGCACAAAGTCTCTGTCTTAAAAAAGCTCAAAATATATACACATTTATATTATAAAGTTTACATGACTTAACATTGTGTACATGAAGAGGAAGTATCTTTGTTTGCAATGACTCAGTGTCCAGCATTCCAAAGATAGGTAAACGGGTGTTTACTGTGATGAGAGGCTCATGTTCTAGGGAAGCCCTAGGCAGGCTCCTAGACTGCCTTACTGAATAGCAGCTATCTCTGCTCTCAGAAATAAAAGGGGAAAATGACCTATATATGAGTGTGGAGTCAGAAGCAAAGATGGAAGGATCCAGGTTTTTGTGGGATTCTTAGAAGATCTTTCAGTGCTCTTGGATATAATGCACTGGGGGATGAAAGGGGAGAGGTACATGAAGGTGGCATTCAGGAAAATCCATTTTACCAAACACATAAAATCATTCTGTGTGTGTATTCTAAAGGAAATGGAAGCCATATGTTTCTGATTCATTTACATGTAATCCATCAAAATATTATTTTGTAAGAGCTATTTAATGTCCGAGAAACCTGCCAAGACTTCTTATAAATGTTTTTTCCAAAGGACCAGCTGCATTGAGGCAGCTGTATAAGAAGTTATCCTTGAAAAATAGAACTGGTTTCAAAGTCCCAAGCACACTTTAAACTTCTCAAGGGCAGCCTAGCATAATAGAAATAGCACAGGCTTTAGAGTTGAATAGAGTCTGATTTAAAATCTGGTTTATGTCTTACTAACCAACACAAAAATATATTTCTAGGTATTTGTTTGTCTAGTGTCTAGTTTGGGCTAGACAGAAGACACAACATTGAATTAGGGATACAATACTTGATAAGTAGAATAAACAATATCTCTTTGTCATAAATATAGTTAATCAATTTATCTGAGCCTATATTTTCTTATTCTGAGAAGTGGAGCTAGTAATACTCATCTTAAAAGGTGTTCAGGAAAATCATTTAGCATGAAACACAATGCCTGGCAAGCAAGACACACTCAAGAAAAGGAGTTGTCTTTCATTTTCAACCGCTTTCCATTTAAACCACCTTTGCTCTTCAGTCTGTCTGAACGCACACCCTTACGTGAGGTCCCAGCTCCTCTAGTACCTACAAAGACCACAATTGCTAGAATGCCTCACACACATTTACCACAAGATAAAAGTGGCATCTTTCTCAGAAGAGTAAAGCAATATACTTTAGACTAGAACTAAAGGGCAATTTGTATTGAGGATAGTGGAAAAAAGCATGAACTTTGGAATAGACACAAACTTAACTTGAATTTTAGATTTTCCATTCACAACTTTTTACCCTGGTCAAGTTTCAGTTTCTACATCTGTAAAATGGGATTAAAGTGACCTAATATGTAGTGCTGCTGTGACAAATTAAACAGAATAGTAAATGGAAAGTGCCCAGCCCAATAATGGCAGATCTTATGACTTCCAAAAAAATTAAATCATAATGTTTCATTTCAAGGGTTTAATGTTCAAAACCACAATGCTGCAATCTTCTTGGTAGATCATAACCTGTTTAACAATTAAACTGTAAGCAATCTGATAAACTCAACAACTTTACCCACAAAGTGTACACACTTACACTCGTTGAGTGTCTTGAAGTTGTAGGTTAAACCTCTATAATGAGAATGCAAATACATAATATATGGTTTGCTATTCTCCCAGTACAGACATGACTAATCAATCACAAAAAACTTTTCCACTAAGCATAAGCTGACTCAAAATTCTTTCCTCAGCACTTCATGCAGCCACTACCAATGACCTGGAGCTGGCAAGCATTTGCATCCCTGATATAACTCATCAAACAGTTTGCATGCTCCACTCTCCTGAAACTTCAGGTCTTTGTAACAGACATTTACTTAGCACTTACTATGTACCTGGGCAAAGAGTTATAGAGATAAGTAAGCTATGACTCTGTCCATCAGGTACACTACAAGGCAGAATAAATAACTGTTAAATAGAAATATGAATTGCTATAGAGAAGAGGAGCATTAAACAATTGAAAGAAAGGAGAATTAATTTTTTATTTGTTCACTCTATCCAGAGTGCCTAGAATAGAACTAGCAAATCATAAAGATCAAAAATGGTTTGTTAAGCAAAGAAATGAGAATGAATTTGCAGAGCACCTATTTTGTTCATTTGATATTTGTTCATTTAGAAAACAATGCACACTTAGTGGGAAAGTTGGGGGACATCAAAAGGAGAGCAGCACTTGAGCTGAATTTTGAAGGATAAGACACTTTCTGCCAGAGAGAAGAAGGAAGACATTCCTAGCAGAAAAAATGACCTGGACAAACACAAATGAGTATGAAAATTCACGGCCTAAGGATGCTTTATATTTTTACAAATTTGGAGCATATGACTAACCCCAGCAACCTCCTAAGTTTGGACAGACAGAAAAGAACAATACCTGTGGCCAAGTGGAATAGAGAGCTAGGTCTAAGGAAGCTGGTGAAAGATGCCAAAGAAAGAAGCTGCTTTTCCTTGTTGTTTGGACTTTACTCATGCTATTTTCCCAGCAGTCACTGCTGCCTGCTTGATCATTAGCACCCGAACATCTTGTTTGTTTCCACCAGACGGAAGTAATATACAATTATGCAAATTATCTTAACTCTCAGTAAGGAATCACAGGCCAGTCAATAATGTTGATGCATTATAAAAGGGCAGCTCCTCCTGGAAGAAATAACATGAAGAGCCGATCATAAGCAAGCATTTTGAAGCCTGCAGAGGACTGGTCCCTGCAGCACAATCTATTATCATATTTCCACATAATTAGTTTGTTTTCCACTTGAAATCAGAAAACGATTCGACATTGCCTTCCCTGCCTCAGGATGGAAGAGCATTCGCAGGAATTCTCCTGCGAAGGTTCATATGGTGAATAATTAGTGAGAATTAATCTGTGGAAATTAAACTTTGGAATATTGTAGAACTCATGAATAGTGCATGGGACAATCGGGTGGAGGAAAAGAAGAGCGGCCCTTCCGTGGTAGACAATCACAGATGACTGCTGGCAATCCATTTTTTTAATCAGTGCAGCACAAGCCAGAGAGTTGAATATGGCTCCTGGCTGTGGAGAAATACTGTCATTTCACAGGCAGGATAAAGAAACGTTTCCAAAGAAGCTTGTCTCTGTGTCCATTTTCAGCAAATTTTATTTAGAAGGGATGAGCTGGAATGAGACGGCTTTTCTCCAGTCGATGCTGAAGACATTACTTTAATCTTTGCAATTGCCCTATGTTTTTGACTTCATTATCCCCATTTTACTGACAGGGAAACTGGGACTTAAAGAGGCACAGTGATTGACTGGAGTCACTAGCTTCTAAGTGAAGGCACTGAGATCAAAAAGCAAGTCCTTCTGATGCAAAACGCAATAGCTTAAGGGTAAACAATGCATGAGCTGAAATCAAACCGATGTAGATTCAAAGTTTTAAACCATGTAAGTATCAGTTTCCTCAACCGAAGTGTATATGATGAAGGTATATAGTTCATAAAGTTGTCTGAGAGTTACGTGAAACAGCACGTACAAGTCCTTCATACAGTATCTGGCACATAGAAGGACACAATAAATTGTATTTATATTAAAATGTTAGTACAAATTATTTCTCAAAGATTACTTTGACACTAAAAAATATAGGCATCTCATCATGCCCTGAGAAGAATCACCTCAAATAATTTCAGGATCAAGTTATAATTCCCTTTCTCCTACAACCCTATGATGGCAGTTTTCCCACGCATCTGCTTACCTGAAAATAACTTTAAATGGAAAATTTGCAAATGATCAGGGTTAATGTTCTCCAATTATTAAGTGATTGGAAAAATGGGACAGGAGGAACACATGGCAGAGGAGCATTTTTTAGAAGTAGAAAACAAAGATAATTTTTGTAGATTATAGAGTGATTTTATTTTCCATGGCTGTAGCCCACTTTAGCAATGGTTTCTTATGATTACTAGAACAATATGGTCACTGGAGTTAAAAATACAATAATAGTAAAAGAAACAGCATGTTTTCAAAGGAACAAATAGTTTATTTTCTTTTTTCTCCAATTAAAAATTTAAAACTTATTATAAAAGAAAACTACATGGAAGTAGAAAGGAAAAATTCACCATAAACTTAAAGATTTCCTCCTCCCTCGACCGTTAATGTTTTTGACATTTTGGGTGTTTTCTTCCAATTTTTTTCTGGGCATTTTTTTCATAATTGTTGTCATACTTTCTCTGCAATTTAAATGTTCATTTTCATTTAAAATGGTAAAATAAGTATTTTTACTAAGGTTCTAAAAGCATGAGCATTTTATAAAGTAAGACATAATCAATATACAGAGTATTAATTGCTCTCAAAAACAAGGAATTCTTTTCAGATTCAAAGATCACCTTTTGTTTCTTTATCTGAGAGAACAGTTTCTAACCCAGATGCACATTTTCCTCTCAGGCATCTGTTGGATTTGGAAGAGGTTTCCAGATTGAGTTGAGAAATGGTCATTACAGTTAAGCTGCAGCTTCAATCTTGAAAATGAATGAATGGATCCAGTCCAGTCCTTTGGCTGGGACCCAGTCTTTAAAATCCAGCAGAACAATGAGAATGTGGCTTCGCAGCCAGCTGGTATCAGACTTGGGCAGGGAGAGTGTCAAAATATTAGTGACTTTTTTACATTTGTCAAAGCTGAGGCCAATACAAAAAATGCAGACAGCTTGCAAATGTGGGTTGTACACCAAAGGGTTTGTGTGTGTGTGTTTTTTTTCAATCCTGCCCACCGGATGTCAACATTTCCTTGCTTTCTGACTACATCTCCAGCAAAGACAGAGTGAAATATCTTTTACTTGGAATATGAAAACCACTATAGATTTATCATCAACGCATCAGCCAGTAATTTATTACACCAGGGCAATGTACTCAGCTGGAATAAAGGGACCATCAGCATTATCATGGTAATCCTTCCTTTTCTTTCCTCGATTTATAACTCATCTGCTTACTCAGTTGTTCCTGAACCTGGCAGGCAAGGTCTCAGTGGGAGAATAAATATATTTATACAAATTGTTTAAGAAATGCTGCCCACATTGAGTTAGAAAAATAAGCATATGCTAGTGCTGTCTGGCACTCTCTTTGCAATTCCTGTATCTCTCCAAAAGGGAAAAAAACTACAACTGAACATTTTCATTTTATTTTTCAAAGAAACATTGCTGGCAGCCAACGTACAATATGGGCTTGAGGGGTTGGAGTTTTTTCTCTCTCTCTCTCTCTCCTCTTTATCTTTTTCTTTGCCTTTTTCAAGGAAAATTATATAGGAGAATAATCTCATTGCTTCCAGCATAAAAGAAAATCAATTTTTCACATGCATATACAGCTGAGGTATCTTCTTCTCCATCTCTTTTCCATATTCCTAGATAAAATTGGGCTGTTTTGTGTGCATGACCATCTCGTGTTCCATGTACCTGGTCAGACACCTCATGTCTGTATTATCTCCTTCCATCACCTGTGAACTGTGTAAACTTAGGCACATAAACCTTGCTGAGCCTCAGTTTTCTTGATTGTAATATGAGGACATTAAATGCGCATCTTGGGATTTTATTGTGAGTAATGAGTAGCCCTGTGTTAGACACCTAATATTCATTCTAGAAATGCCTGATGCCTTCCCCTATTTTTTGCTGCATGAGGTGAGATTTATCCTTATTAAAGTGGAAGAAGAAGAAGAAGAAGAAGAGGGAGTGGGGAAGGAGGAAGAGGAGGAAGAGGAAAAAGAAAAAGAAGGAGGTAGAGCCCATGGAGCCACTAATAACAATAATGAAAATTAATAAACAGCATTTCTACAATATTTATAGCTATAAGGTACTTGTATTGTCAGTAAGCTTCACAGAAACCTAGTGAATTAGTTGTTATAATTATTCCCATTTTACTGATAAGAAAACTGAAGGTCTGAAAGATTAGGCAACTTGTGTAAAGATATTATATTTTGAATGACTAACCAGGTACAAGAGAAACAATGATAATGACAATGTTTGACAATATTGAGATTTACATAAACCTTGTGCTCCTGAAAAACAGCAATGGTCAAGAAATTCCTTTCACCTCCTTTTATGTTCCCCCAAATGGCTTATTGAAAAGAACCACCATTCCCTGTGTGACTGACATATGACTCAAGGATGACACCTTGTTTACTTGCGACAAGACCAGACTCAGACAAAATTCCCGTTCTTTGTCTCATTTATGGTTAGTTGAACCGTCTCTTTCTGATGACCGATTTGGTCAACATGCCCATAACTTGACATGATCAAATGTTTCTGAGGGTTCTCTCCTTCTCCCAGATCTCTGAACTTTGGCCCACCAAGGAGCATGGAACTTGGAATAACCCCTCTTGAAAGATTTCTGAAAATCAGCTGATTTCATTGGTGTTTATTCCTCCCTGTATAAGAACATCCCTTTTCTGACTGAGATGCTTGCATATCTTATAGTCAAAGAATTCTCTCTATTGCAATAGTCTCACTTTCCTGACTGCAATATTCTTTTCAAATAAAGTCTCTCCTTACTTTACTTGAGATTTGCTTTCTATTTGATATGTTAGTAATAGTATTAATGATTGTTAATGTTGTGTAGCACCTGGAATTAATTAATCAATTTTCACCAGAATCATAACCTGTATTTGTTATAGGTTATGGCTACTTTTTTTAAATGCTTTCCCATTAATTATCTCTTCAACATGATTCTTCAACATCAATAGGACAATATTGCCCCATTTAAAAAATAAAGTTCATGAGGATGAGAAATAAAGTGACTTATCCAATAGAATCTAGTAAGTGGGAGAAAAGCGGGCAATTCTGGATAAGAACAAAAGTGTTCTGTTACCTGGCCCACTATTCTTTCAGTTACTGCATGAAAACAAACCAGGCTGGGCTTATACTAATTTGAAAAAGGCCAGTCATTTGTGGATTGATGATAAAGGATGAAGCTTAAACTGTAGGGCTCTTCACTTATACATCACCTCCAAAACCTAATTTTGATTCATAATTTTATTTTCTTTTCCTTAGAGAGTCCAACACACACTGTAAACTCTTCAAGTTCCATAAAACCCCTGAGAATAATGCCAATATGTTGCATTTTGAGAAATATACTCATATGATTCTACTCTTACAAAATCACTCCCTTCTAGGCAGTACAATGCCAGAATTTCCACAAAGACAGTTTTTTAAGGCACTGTTTCCTGAAGCGTGTTCTGCATAATGCTAATTTTATGAAATGTTAACAGGTGATCCACAAAAAAGAGAATTGGCAGTCAAACAAAGGAGAGTCATTAAATTACAAAAACTAATTTTTTTAATCTGCAGGACTCATCATAGCCTTTAAGACGTTAATCAAAATAGTGATTCTTGAGAATTCTTTTTTAATGGACAATTCACTTGCATTAACATTCCTAAAAACAGTTTTAAAACATGCTGGATTAAGGAACTAGGTCTCCAAGGAAACTCTATTGAAAAGGAAATATACAATGCAGGGACAATAAAATAAAGTTTTCTATACTTTGGAATAAATCAATCGGATGAATTTTTAGGTTCTTTGCAAGACTCTTAGAATACCAGAAAAAGGTCAGTCTGGACAGGTAGTCAACGATGATCTTGCACCCAGGTGATGCCTTGGTGGGCAGCCTAGGTGGAAGGCTAAGGTATGTGGAGGTATTTTGCCTATAACAAGAAGCAAACCCAAGGAGACACAGGGCACTTGAGTGACAGGATCCCTCCCCAAAAAGGAGGTGGGAGTTCAGCAGATACTGACTTCACTCACTGAAAAGCAACAATTATTATGTGTAAAACATTTTTTCATTAAAACACTGTTATTTTTTAAATTCTAATTTATTTTCTTATCATTGACCAGCTATGGTTTTATGGAAAAGGACTGGATTTAAAGTCTAACATTTACTGTTACTGAACAAAACTGGGGTCCCCTCACCTGTGCACAGAAAAGCCAATCTACTGACACTGGGCTGTGGTGAAGGAAAGTGTAGCAGTTGTCATAGGGCACCATACAAGGAGTCTGAGACAGCTAGTGCTCAAAAAGTCTGAACTCCTCAATGGGTTTCAACAAAACATTTTTAAAGGCCAGGTGAGGGAGGGGCATCCCATGGTATGTGATCAGCTAGTGCACAATTCTCCGATTGGTTGATCGTGAGGTAACAAAGTAGTGTCACAGGGGATAACATTATCAGTCCTTAGGCACCATAGATCTGGGAGCTGCATGCTCACGGTCATCAAGTAGTTAATTTCTATATTAGGGGAGGGGACAATATGGTGGAATAGAAGGACTTGAGCTCTCCTGTTCTCATGAAAACAACAAAATCACAATTAACTGCTGAACAACCACTGACAAAAAAGATTGAACCTACCAAAAAGATATTCTACATTCAAAGACAAAGAAGAAACCACAACAAGATGATAAGAGGGGCACTTTCATGATATAAATAGACCCCATACCCATCAGGTAGGTGACCCACAAACTGGAAAATAATGATATCGCAGAGGTTCTCCCACATGAGTGAGAGTTCTGAGCCACAAGTCAGGCTCCCCAGCCTGAGTGTCTGGCACTGGGAAGAGGAGACCTTAGTGTATATGGATTTCAAGACCAGAATGGCTTGATTGCAGGAGCTCTACAGGACTGGGGGAAATAGAAACTCTACTCTTGGAGGGTGTGCACAAGTTTTCACCTGCACTGGGACCCAGGGCAAAGCAGTGACTCCATAGAAGCTTAGGCCAGTCCTACCTATGGGTCTTGGAGGGTCTCCTGGGGAGGCAGGGGTTGGCTGTGGCTCACTATGGGAACAAGGACACTGGTGGTGGAGGCTCCAGGGAATATTCATCAACATAGTTCTCCTGAAGGTTGTGATTTTGACACCAAGACCTGGTCCCACCCAACAACCTGCAGGCCCAGTGCTGTGCTACCTCAGGCCAAGCAACAGGGTGAGAACACAGATTCACCCATTAGCAAACAGGCTGCCTAAAGTCACCCAGAGCCCACAGTCACATCTAAACACAATCCTTGACAAGGCCCTGCCCACCAGAGGGATAAGACCCAGCTCCACCCACCAGTGGTCAGGCACCAGTCCCTCCCACCAAGAAGCCTGCACAAGCCTCAGGACCAATCTCACCCACCAGCGGGCAGACACCAGAAGCAAGAGGAACTACAATCCTGCAGCCTGAAAAACCGAGATGACAAGCACCAAAGTTAGACAAAACAAGATGGCAAAGAAATATGTTCCAGAAGAAGGAGCAAGATAAAACCATAAAAGAACAACTAAGTGAAGTGGAGATAGGAAATATACCTGAAAAAGCATTCAGAGTAATGATAGTAAAGATGACCCCAGATCTCAGAGAAAGAATGGAGGCACAGATCAAGAAGAAACAGGAAATGTTTAACAAAGAGCTAGAAGATTTAAAGAACAAAGATGAACAATACAATAACTGAAATGAAAACTACACTAGATGGAATCAACAGCAGAATGAATGAGGCAGAAGAACGAATAAGTGAGCTGGAACACATAATGGTAAAAAAATCACTGCCATGGGACAGAATAAAGAAAAAAGAATGAAAAGAAATGAGTACAGTCTCAGAGACCTCTGGGACAACATTAAATTCACTAACATTCCCATTATAGGGGTCCCAGAAGGAGAGAAAGAACCTGAAAAAATATTTGAAAAGATAATACCTGAAAACTTCCCTCACATGGGAAAAGACACAGTTACCCAAATCCAGGAAACAAAGAGTCCCATATAGGATGAACCAAGGAGGAACATGCTTAGTAATCAAACTGACAAAAATTAAAGAAAAAGAGAAAATAGTAAAAGCAACAAGGGAAAAGCAACAAATAACATACAAGGGAACTCCAATAAGGTCATCCACTGATTTTCAGCAGAAACACTGCAGGCCAGAAGGGAGTGGCATAACATATTTAAAGTGATGAAAGGGAGGGAGGAGTCAAGACGGCAATGTGGAAAGATGCAGTGTTCACAACTCCCCACAACTAGGGTGCCTTCCAGATACTGGTGGGGTACCCTAATGCCCAAGGAGATGGGAAGAACCCCCAAGTGAACTGGTAGGATGTGGGGCCCTGAGCGGATAGGAGAAGTGGATGTCGGACAGGACCAGCGTCACTGAGGGGTGGCTGAGGCGGGGAGGGGTTCCCATGCCTGGAGGGACCCTCGGGAGCTCAGATCATGGGGGAGCAGGCCCAGCCTTCCCCCTGCCCAAACAACCAGGGAAGTCGGCCTGGCCCACAGTCTGGGTCCTATGCCCTCAGAGGTCCCCTCCAAGCTGAGTTGGTCCTGGGGACATAGAAGGATGCCAGGAGAGAACATGAGAGGCTGCCAGGGGGGCACTATAGGACCAGAGGAGTGGATGGTGTTTGGTCCACCCACTGGGGCCCAGGGAGCCTACTAAGCTCCCAGGCCAATCTCCCACCCTCCAAAGCCCACTCCAGGCCAGGTGAGTCCTGTGGACATAGAGGGGACAGATCACAAGAGGTAGGTGGGGGGGGGACCTCCAGGACAGGGGTACCAGGAAAGGAGCAGAGGGTGTTTGCTCTGTCCACTGGGGCCCAGGGAGCCTGCTGAGCTCCCATGCTGATCCCCTGCTCTCCAAAGCACCCTCCAGGCCACATGGGTCCTGGGAGCATAGGAGGGAGGCCAGAGCAGGACCAGCAGGCGGGAGGTGCCCTCTGAGACAGGAGGAGCAGGAGAGGAGTTGAGGGCATTTGCCCCAACCAGGAAGCCTGCTGGGCTCCCAGGTAGTGTGCCCACCCTCTGAGTTCAGAGGCAGGGGGCACACCTGGGCCCCTTCTGCTTGTTGAGCATAAGCCCCACCGCCCACAACACCCCCTGCCTTTTCCAGCCTTGTAGATACTAAGCATAGGCCCCACTCACCACGCAAACCTCACCTCTGCATAGGCCCTGCCCTCCACAGCCAAGACCTTTCCCCCCCACCTTTTTTTTCTCTCCTCCTCTTTTTAACTATTGTGGTTCTATTTACCTTCTAGTTGTTGTTTCATCTTTATTTTTATATTTTTTCTAACATAGCTGTTAGTTTCCTAGTCTAACTTTATTTTTTAATTTGTTATTGTTCTCCTTTCTTTTTTTTTCTTCCCCATTTGGCTTGCAGGATCTTGGTTCATGAGCCGGGGGTTGGGCCAAAGCTCCTGCTGTGGAAGCTCCAAGTCCGAACCACTGGACTAACAGAGAACCTCAGACCCCAGGGAATATTCATCAGAGTGAGGTCTCCCAGAGGTCCTCATCTCAGCACCAAGACCCAGCTCTACCCCACAGCCTAAAAACTCCAGTGTTGAAAGCCTTAGGCCAAAAAACCAGTAAGACAGGAACACAATCCCACTCATAAGAAAAAGAAAAATATATATAAGATGGCAAAAAAATATGTCACAGATGAAGAAGCAAGGTAAAAACTTACAAGAATACATAAGTGAAGAGGAAATAGGCAATCTACCTGAAAAAGTTTTCAGAGTAATGATAGTAAAGATGATCCAGAATCTCAGAAAGAGAATGTAGACATGGATTGAGAAAATACAAGAAATGTTTAACAAAGATATGGAAGAACTAAAGAACAAACAAACAGAGATGAACAACACAATAACTGAAATGAAAAATACAATAGAAGGAATCAATAACAGAATAACTGAGGCAGAAGAAGGAATAAGTGATCTGGGAGACAAAATGGTGGGAATATCTGCCAAAGAGCAGAATAAAGAAAAAAAGAAAAGAATTGAAGACAACCTCAGAGACCTCTGGGACAAAATTAAATGCACCAACATTCGAATTATAGCGGTCCCAGAAAAAGAACAGAAAAAGAAAGGGACTGAGAAAATATTTGAAGATATTATAGTTGAAAACTTCCCTAACATGGGAAAGGAAATAGTCATCCAAGACCAGGAAGCACAGAGTGTCCCATACAGGATAAGCCCTAGGAGAAACAGATCAAGACACACATTAATCAAACTAACAAAAAATAAATTCAAAGAAAAAATATTAAAAGTGGCAAGGGAAAAACAAAAAATAACATGCAAAGGAAACCACATAAGGTTATCAGCTGATTTTTCAGCAGAAACTCTACAGGCCAGAAGGGAGTGGCAGGATATACTTAAAGCGGTGGAAGAGAAAAACCTACAACCAAGATTACTCTACCTGGCAAGGATATCATTCAGATTTGATGGAGAAATCAAAAGCTTTTCAGACAAGCAAAAGCTAAGAGAATTCAGCACGACCAAACCAGCTTTACAACAAATGCTAAAGAAACTTCTCTAGACAAGAAACACAAGAGAAGGAAAAGACTAACAAAAACAAACCAAAAACAATTAAGAAAATGGTAATAGGAACATACATATAGATAATAACCTTGAATGTACATAGATTAAATTCTCCAACAAAAAGACACAGGCTCACTGAATGGACATAAAAATAAGACCCATATATATCTATAAGAGACCCACTTCAGACCTAGGGACACATACAGACTGAAAGTGAAGGCATGGAAAAAGATATTCCACGCAAATGGAGGAAATCAAAAGAAAGCTGGAGTAGCAATGCTTGAATCAGATAAAGTAGACTCTAAAATAAAGACTGTTACAAGAGATGAGGAAGGACACTACATAATGATCAAGGGATCAATCCAAGAAAAAGATAGAATTATAAATGTTTATGCACCCAACATAGGAGCACCTCAATATATAAGGCAAATGCTAACAACATGAAAGGGCAAATCGACAGTAACACAATACTAGTAGGGGACTTAACACCAGACTTACACCAATGGACAGATCATACAAACAGATAATAAATAAGGAAACACAAGCTTTAAATGACACTATAAACCAGATAGATTTAATTGATATTTATAGAACATTCCACCCAAAATGGCAGAATACACTTTCTTCACAGGTGCACATGGAACATTCTCCAGGATAGATCACATCTTGGTCACAAATTAAGCCTCGGAAAATATAAGAAAATTGAAATTGTATCAAGCATCTTTTCTGACCACAATGCTATGAGATCAGAAATCAATTACAGGAAAATAATGTAAAACCCAAAAATACATGGAAGCTAAACAGTGCACTACTAAATAACTAAGATATCACAGAAGAAATTGAAGAAGAAATAAAAAATACACAGAAACAAATGACAATGAAAACACAATAACCCCAAACCTATGGGATGCAGCAAAAAGCAGTTCTAAGAGGGAAGTTTATAGCAATACAATCTCACCTCAAGAAACAAAAAAAAAATCTCAAATAAACAATCTAACACTACACATAAAGCAATCAGAGAAAGAAGAACAAAGAAAACTCAAAGTCAGTAGAAGGAAAGAAATCATAAAGATCACAGCAGAAATATATGAAATAGAAATGAAGAAAACTATAGCAAAGATCAGTAAAACTAAAGGCTGGTTCCTTAAGAAGATAAACGAAATTGATAAACCTTTAGTCAGACACATCAAGAAGAAAAGGAAGAGGATACATATCAAAAAAATTAGAAATGAAAAAGGAGAAATCACAACTGACACCACAGAAATACAAAGGATTATAAGAGACTACTATAAACAACTATATGCCAATGAAGTGGACAACCATGAAGAAATGGACAAATTCTTGGAAAGGTACAATTTTCCAAGACTGAACCAGGAAGAATTAGAAATATAAACAGACCTATCACAAGTACTGAAATTGAAACTGTAATTAAAAATCTTCCAACAAACAAAAGTCCAGGACCAGATGACTTCACAGGCAAATTCTATCAAGCATTTAGAGAAGAGCTAATACCAATCCTTCTCAAACTCTTCCAAACAATTACAGCGGGAGAAACACTCTCAAATTCATTCTACGAAAGCCACCATCAACCTGATACCAAAACCCGAAAAAGATACTCAAAAAAACAAAATGTAGGACAGTATCACTGATAAACATAGATGCAAAATCCTGAACACAATACTAGCAAACAAAATCCAACAACATATTAAGAGGATTATACACCATGATCAAGTGAGATTTATCCCAGTGATGCAAGGATTCTTCAATATATGCAAAGCAATCAATGTGATACACCATATCAACAAATTAAGAATAAAACCATACAATCATCTCAATAGATGCAGAAAAAGCTTTTCACGAAATTCAACAACGACTTATGATAAAAGCTCTCCAGAAAATGGGCATAGAGGCAAACTACCTCAACATAATAAAAGCTATATGTGACAAACCTATAGCAAACTACATACTCAATGGTGAAAAACTGAAGGCATTTCCACTAAGATCAGGAAGAAGACAAGGATGTCCACTCTCACCACTCTTATTTAACATAGTTTTGGAAGTGCTAGCCATGACAATCAGAGAACAAAAACAAATCAAAGGAATACAAATTGGAAAAGAAGTAAAACTGTCACTGTTTGCCGATGACATGATACTATATATAGAAAATCATAAGATGCCACCAGAAAACTACTAGAACTAATCAATGAATTCGGTAAGGTTGCAGGATACAAAATTAATGCACAGAAATCTCTGGCATTCCTACACACTAACAATGAAAAATCAGAAAGAAAAATTAAGGAAATGATCCCATTTACCAACATAACAAAAAGAATAAAATAACTAGGAATAAACCTACCTAAGGAGGTGAAACACTTGTACTCAGAAAACTATAAAACACTGATGAAAGAAATCAAAGATGACATAAACAGATGGAGAAATATACTATGTTCTTGGATTGGAAAAATCAATACTGTGAAAATGAGTATACTACCCAAAGCAATCTACAGATTCAATGCAATCCCTATCAAAATACCAATGGCATTCTTCACAGAATTAGAACATAAAAATTTTACAATTTGTATGGAAACACAAAAGACCCCGAATAGCCAAAGCAATCTTGAGAAAGAAAAACGGAGTTGGGGGAATCAGGCTCCCCAACTTCAAACTACCACAAACCTACAGTTGCAAGACAGTATGGTACTGGCACAAAACAGAAATATAGATCAATGGTACAAAATAGAATGCTCAGAGATAAACCCATGCACATATGGTCACTTATCTTTGATAAAGGAGGCAAAAATATACAATGGAGAAAAGACAGTCTCTTCAATAAGTGGTGCTGGGAAAACTGGATAGCTACATGTAAAAGTATGAAATTAGACCACTACCTAACACCATACACAAAAATAAACTGTAAATGGATTAAAGACTTAACTGTAAGACCAGACACTATAAAACTTTTAGAAGAAAACATAGGAAAAACACTCTTTGACATAAACCACAGCAAGATAGTTTTTGACCAACCTCCTAGAGGAACAGAAATTAAAAACAATAGTAAACAAATCGGTACTAATAAAACTTTAAAGTTTTTGCACAGCAAAAGAAACCATAAACAAGACAACCCTCAAAATGGGAGAAAATATTTGCAAATGAAACAACAGACAAAGGGTTAATCTCCAAAATATACAAACAGCTCATGAAGCTCAATATCAAAAAAACAAACAACCCAATCCTAAAATGGGCAGAATACCTAAATAGACATTTCACCAAGGAAGACATACAGATGGGCAAGGGGCACAAGAAAAGATGCTCAACATCACTAATTATTAGAGAAATGAAAATCAAAACTACAATGAGGTATTGCCTCTCACTGGTCAGAATGGTCATTGTCAAAAAAGCTAGAAACAATAAATGCTGGAAAGGGTGTGGTGAAAAGGGAACCCTCATACACTGCTGGTGGGAATGTAAATTGATACAACCACTATGGAAAACAATATGGAGGTTCCTTAAAAAACTAAAAATAGAACTACCATATGAACCGGCAATCCCACTACTGGGCATATACCCTTAGAAAAACATAATTCAAAAAGAGAAGTGCACCACAATGTTCATTGCAGCACTATTTACAATAGCCAGGACATAGAAACAAACTAAGTTTCCATTGACAGATGGATGGGTAAAGAAGATGTGTCACATATATACAATGGAATATTACTCAGCCATAAAAAGAAGCAAAATTGAGTTATTTGTAGTGAGGTGGGTGGACCTAGAGTCTGTCATTCAGAGTGAAGTAAGTCATAAAGAGAAAAACAAATACCGTATGCTAACACATATATATGGAATCTACAAAAAAATGCTACTGATGAACCTAGGAGTAGGGCAAGAATAAAGACATAAACATAGAGAATGGACCTGAGGATGCATGGGGCGAGGGGGAAGCTGGGGTGAAGTGAGAGTAGTATTGACATATATACACTACCGAATGTAAAATAGTTAGCTAGTGCGAAGCTGTGGCATAGAACAAGGAGATGAGTTGGTGCTTTGCAATGACCTACAGAAGTGGGATAAGGAAGGTGGGAGGGAGGCTCAAGATGGAGGAGATATGGGGATATATGTATGCATATGGCTGATTCACTTTGTTATACAACAGACACTAACACAGTCTTGTGAAGCAATTATAATCCAATAAAGATCTATTAAAAAAATAAATAAAGTGATGAAAGGGAAAACCTGCAACAATGAATATCCTACCAAGCAACGCTCTCATTCAGTTTTGATGGAGAATTCAAAAGCTTTAAAAACAAGCACAAACTAAAAGAATGTAGCACCAAGAAACCAGCTTTAAAACAAATGCTAAAAAACAAAACTTCTCTGGGCAGAAAAGGCCATGGCTAGAAACAAGAAAATTATGAAATTGGAAATCTCACCAGTAAAGGTAAACATACAGTTATGGTAGGATATCATTCACACACAAACTTGTAGGGGGGGTAGAAGAAAAATGTAATAAAATCATTTGTACCCACAGTAAGCAGTTAAGGGATACACAAAACAATTAGATGTAAAATATGATATCAAAACCAGTAATTGTGAGAGGAGAGTACAAATGCAGGGTATTTAAATTTCATTTGAAATTAAGAGATCGGCAACTGAAAATGGTCATATATATATATACAGACAGCTATACCAAAACCTCACAGTAACCACAAACCAAAAATCTATATCTACACACAAAAAAGAAAAAGGAATCCAAACACAACACTATAGTGAGTCATTAAATTACAAGAGAAGAGAACGAAGAGGAAAGGGGAAAAATGACCTATAAAAACAAACCCAAACGAATTAACAAAAAGACAATAAGAACTTACATATTGATAATTACCTTAAACGTTAATGGACTAAATGCTCTGAGCAAAAGACAAAGACTGGCTGAGTGGATATAAAAACAAGGCCCATATATATACTTCTACAAGACACCCACTTCAGATCTAGAGACACATACAAACTGAAAGTGATGGGATAGAGAAAAAGTATTTCATTCAAAAGGAAATCAAAGAAAAGCTAGAGTGGCAATACTCATATAAGACAAAATTGACTTTAATGTAAAGACTGTCAAGAGGCAAAGAACACTACATAATGATCTAAGGATAAATCTTAGAGGAACATAAAACAATTGAAAATATATATGTACCTGAAATAGGAGCACATCAATATACAAGGCAAATGTCAACAGCCATAAAATGAGAAATCAACAGTAATACAATAATTTGGGGGGACTGTAACACCCCACTTATACGAATGGACACATCTTCCAGACAGAAAATTAATAAGGAAAACAGGCCTTAAATGATACATTAGACCAGATAGTCTTATTTGATATTTATAGAGCATTCCATATGAAAGCAGCAGAATACATATTCTTTTTATAAACATCTTTATTGGAGCATAATTACTTTACAATGCTGTGTTAGTTTCTGCTTTACAACAAAGTGAATCAGTTATACATATACATGTGTTCCCATATCTCTTCCCTCTTGCATCTCCCTCCATCCCACCCTCCCTGTCCCACCCCTCTAGGTGGTCACAAACCACCTAGCTGATCTCCCTGTGCCATGTGGCTGCTTCCCAATAGCTATCCACCCTACATTTGGTAGTGTATATATGTCCATGCCATTCTCTCACTTCGTCACAGCTTACCCTTCCCCCTCCCCATATTCTCAAGTCCATGCTCTAGTAGGTCTGTGTTTTATTCCCGTACTACCACTAATCTCTTCATGACATTTATTTTTCTTAGATTCCATATATCTGTGTTAGCATACGGTATCTGTTTATCTCCTTCTGACTTATTTCACTCTGTATGACAGACTCCAGATCTATCCACCTCATTACAAATAAGTCAGTTTCATTTATTTTTATGGCTGAGTAATATTCCATTGTATATATGTGCCACATCTTCTTTATCCATTCATCTGTTGATGGACACTCAGGTTGCTTCCATGTCCTGGCTATTGTAAATAGAGCTGCAATGAACATTTTGCTACATTACTCTTTTTGAGTTAAGGTTTTCTCAGGATATATACCCAGTAGTGGGATTGCTGGGTCATATGGTAGTTCTATTTGTAGTTTTTTAAGGAACCTCCATACTGTTCTCCATAGTGGCTGTATCAATTTCCATTCCCACTAGCAGTGCAAGAGTGTTCCACTTTCTCCACACCCTCTCCAACATTCATTTTTTCTAGATTTTTTGATGATGGCCATTCTGACAGGTGTGAGATGATATCTCATTTTAGTTTTGATTTGCATTTCTCTAATGATTAATGATGTTGAGCATTTATTCATTTGTTTGTTGGCAATCTGTATATCTTCTTTGGAGAAATGTCTATTTAGGTGTCCTGCCCATTTTTGGATTGGGTTTGTTTTTTGTTACTGAGCTGCATGAGTTACTTATAAATTTTGGAAATTAATCCTTTGTCAGTTGCTTCATTTGCAAATATTTTCTCCCATTCTGAGGGTTGTCTTTTGGTCTTGTTTATGTTATGGTATCCTTTGCTGTGCAAAAGCTTTTAAGTTTCATTAGGTCCCATTTGTTTATTTTTGTTTTTATTTCCATTTCTCTAGGAGGTGAGTGAAGAAGGATCTTACTATGATTTATGTCATAGAGCGTTCTGCCTATGTTTTCATCTAAGAGTTTGATAGTGTCTGGCCTTACATTTAGGTCTTTAACCCATTTTGAGTTTCTCTTTGTGTATGGTGTTAGGGAGTGTTCTAATTTCATACTTCTACAGGTAGCTGTCCAGTTTTCCCAGCACCACTTATTAAAGAGGCTGTCTGTTCTCCACTGTATATTCTTGCCTCCTTTATCAAAGATAAGGTGACCATATGTGTGTGGGTTTATCTCTGGGCTTTCTATCCTGTTCCATTGATCTATATTTCTGTTTTTGTGCCAGTACCATACTGTCTTGATTACTGTAGCTTTGTAGTACAGTCTGAAGTCAGGGAGCCTGATTCCTCCAGCTCCATTTTTCATTCTCAAGATTGCTTTGGCTACTAAGGGTCTTTTGTGTTTCCATACAAATTGTGAAATTTTTTGTTCTAGTTCTGTAAAAAATGCCAGTTCTACTTTCATAGGGATTGCATTGAATTTGTAGATTGCGTTGGGTAGTAGAGTCATTTTCACAATGTTGATTCTTGCAATCCAAGAACATGGTATATCTCTCCATCTATTTGTATCATCTTTAATTTCTTTCATCAGTGGCTTATAATTTTCTGCATACAGGTCTTTTGTCTCCTTACGAAGGTTTATTCCTAGATATTTAATTCTTTTGGATACAATGGTAAATGGGAGTGTTTTCTTAAATTCAGTTTCAGATTTTTCATCATTAGTGGATAGGAATGTCAGAGATTTCGGTGCTTTAATTTTGTATCCTGCTACTTTACCAAATTCATTGATTGGCTCTAGTAATTTTCTGGTAGCATCCTTAGGATTCTCTATGTATAGTATCATGTCATCTGCAAACAGTGACAGCTTTACTTTGTCTTTTCCTATTTGGATTTCTTTTAATTCTTTATTTTCTCTGATTGCTGTGGCTAGAACTTCAAAAACTATGTTGAATAAGAGTAGTGAGAGTGGGCAACCTTGTCTTGTTCCTGATCTTAGTGGAAATGGTTTCAGTTTTACACCATTGAGAACAATGCTGGCTGTGGGTTTGTCATATATGGCCTTTACTATGTTGAGGAAAGTTCCCTCTATGCCTACTTTCTGCAGGGTTTTTATCATAAATGGGTGTTGAATTTTGTCAAAAGCTTTCTCTGCATCTATTGAAATGATCATATGGTTTTTCTCCTTCAGTTTGTTGATATGGTGTATCACATTGATTGATTTGCATATATTGAAGAATCCTTGCATTCCTGGAATAAACCCCACTTGATCATGGTGGGGTCCTTTTATGATCCTTTTAATGTGTTATTGGATTCTTTTCACTAGTATTTTGTTGAAGATTTTTGCATCTATGTTCATTAGTGATATTGGCCTGTAGTTTTCTTTCTTTGTGACGTGTTTGTCTGGTTTTGGTATCAGGGTGATGGTGGCTTCATAGAATGAGTTTGGGAATGTTCCTCCCTCTGCTATCTTTTGGAAGAGTTTGAGAAGGATATGTGTTAGCTCTTTTCTAAATGTTTGATAGAATTCGCCTGTGAAGTCATCTGGTCCTGGGCTTTTGTTTGTTGGTAGATTTTTAATCACAGTTTCAATTTCAGTGCTTGTGATTGGTCTGTTCATATTTTCTATTTCTTCCTGGTTCAGTCTCGGCATGTTGTGCATTTCTAAGAATTTGTCCATTTCTTCTAGGTTGTCCATTTTATTGGCATACAGTTGCTTGTAGTAATCTCTTATAATCTTTTGTATTTCTGCAGTGTCCATTGTTACCTCTCCTTTTTCATTTCTAATTCTATTGATTTGAGTCTTCTCCCTTTTTTTCTTGATGAGTCTGGCTAATGGTTTATCAATTATTTTATCTTCTCAAACAACCAGCTTTTAGTTTTATTGATCTTTGCTATCATTTCCTTCATTTCTTTTTCACTTATTTCTGATCTGATCTTTATGATTTCTTTCCTTCTGCTAAATGTGGGATTTTTTGTTCTTCTTCCTCTAATTGTTTTAGGTGCAAAGTTAGGTTGTTTATTCGAGATGTTTCCTGTTTCTTAAGGTAGGATTATAGTGCTATAAACTTCCCTCTTATAATTGCTTTTGTTGCATCCCATAGGTTTTGGGTCATCATGCCTCCATTGTCATTTGTTTCTAAGTATTTTTTAATTTCCTCTTTGATTTCTTCAGTGATCACTTCGTTATTAAGTAGTGTATTGTTTAGCCTCCATGTGTTTGTATTTTTTACAGATCTTTTCCTGTAATTGATATCTAGTCTCATAGCGTTGTGGTCAGAAAAGATACTTGATACGATTTCAATTTTCTTAAATTTACCAAAGCTTGATTTGTGACCCAAGATATGATCGATCCTGGAGAATGTTCCATGAGCACTTGAGAAAAATGTGTATTCTGTTGTTTATAGATAAAATGTCCTATAAATATCAATTAAGTCCATCTTGTTTAATGTATCATTTAAAACTTGTGTTTCTTTATTTATTTTCATTTTGGATGATCTGTCCATTGGTGAAAGTGGGGTGTTAAAGTCCCCTACTATGATTGTGTTACTGTCGATTTCCCCTTTTATGGCTGTTAGTATTTGCCTTATGTATTGAGGTGCTCCTATGTTGGGTGCATAAATATTTACAATTGTTCTATCTTCTTCATGGATCAATCCCTTGATAATTATGTAGTGTCCTTCTTTGTCACTTGTAATAGTCTTTATTTTAAAGTCTATTTTGTCTGATATGAGAACTGCTACTCCAGCTTTCTTCTGATTTCCATTTGCATGGAATATCTTTTTCCATCCCCTCACTTTCAGTCTGTATGTGTCCCTAGGTCTGAAGTGGGTCTCTTGTAGGCAGCATATATATGGGTCTTGTTTTTGTATCCATTCAGCCAGTCTGGGTCTTTTGGTGGGAGCATTTAATCGATTTACATTTAAGGTAATTATCGATATGTGTGTTCCTATCACCATTTACTTAATTGTTTTGAGCTTGTTCTTGTAGGTCTTTTCCTTCTCTTGTGTTTCTTCCCTAGAGAACTTCCTTTAGCAATTGTTGTAAAGCTGGTTTGGTGGTGCTGAACTCTCTCAGTTTTGCTTGTCTGTGAAGGGTTTAATTTCTCCATCAAATCTAAATGAGATCCTTGCTGGGTAGAGTAATCTTGGTTGTAGGTTTTTCTCTTTCATCACTTTAAATATGTCCTGCCACTCCCTTCTGGCTTGTAGAGTTTCTGCTGAAAGATCAGCTGTTAACCTTATGGGGATTCCCCTGTGTGTTATTTGTTGTTTATCCCTTGCTGCTTTTAATATGTTTTCTTTGTATTTAATTTTTGATAGTTTGATTAATATGTGTCTTGGCATGTTTCTCCTTAGATTTATCCTGTATGGGACTCTCTGTGCTTCCTGGACTTGATTAACTATTTCCTTTCCCATATTAGGGAAGTTTTCAACTATAATCTCTTCAAATATTTTCTCAGTCGCTTTCTTTTCCTCTTCTTGTTCTGGGACCCATATCATTCAAATGTTGGTGCATTTAATGTTGTCCCAGACGTCTCTGAGAGTGTCCTCAGTTCTTTTCATTATTCTTTTTTCTTTATTCTGCTCTGCTGTTGTTATTTCCACTATTTTATCTTCCAGGACACTTATCCGTTCTTCTGCCTCAGTTATTCTGCTACTGATCCCATCTAGAGTATTTTTAATTTCATTTATTGTGTTGTTCATCATGGCTTGCTTCCTCTTTAGTTCTTCTAGTTCCTTGATAAAGGTTTCTTGTATTTTCTCTATTCTATTTCCAAGATTTTGGATCATCTTTACTATCATTATTCTCAATTCTTTTTCATGTAGACTGCCTATTTTCTCTTCATTTGTTAGGTCTGATGGGACTTTACCTTGCTCCTTCATCTGCTCTGTGTTTTTCTGTCTTCTCATTTTGCTTATCTTACTGTGTTTGGGGTCTCCTTTTTGCAGGCTGCAGGTTTGTAGTTCCCGTTGTTTTTGGTGTCCATCCCCAGTGGCTAAGGTTGGTTCAGTGAGTTGTGTAGGTTTCCTGGTTGAGGGGACTAGTGCCTGTGTTCTGGTGGATGAGGCTGGATCTTCTCTTTCTGGTGGGCAGGTCCACATCTGGTGGTGTGTTTTGGGGTGTCTGTAGGCTTATTATGATTTTAGGCAGCCTCTCTGCTAATGGATGGTGCTGTGTTGCTGTCTTGCTTGTTGTTTGGCATAGTGTGTCCTGCACTGTAGCTTGCTGGTCATTGAGTGAAGCTGGGTCTTGTTGTTGAGATGGAGATCTCTGCGAGATTTTTGCCATTTGATATTACATGACGCTGGGAGGTCTCTTGTGGAGCAGTGTCCTGAAGTTGGTTCTCCCACCTCAGAGGCACAGCCCTGACCCCTGGCTGGAGCACAAAGAGCCTTTCATCCACATGGCTCAGAATAAAAGGGAGAAAAAATAGAAAGGAATGAAAGAAAGGAAGGAAGGAAGGGAGAAAGAAAGGTAGGAAGAAAGGAAGGAATAAAAAGGAAGGAAGGAAGGAAAGAAGGAAGGAAGGAAGGAAGGAAGGAAGGAAGGAAGGAAGGAAGGAAGGAAGGAAGGAAGAAAAGAAAGGAAGGAAGAAAGAATGGAAGGAAGGAAGGGAGGAAGGAAGAGAGGAAGGAAGGGAGGAAGGAAAGGAATGAAGGGAGGAAGGATGGAAGGAAGAAAGAAAGGAAGAAATGAAGGAAGAAAAGAAGGAAGGAAGGAGGGAAGGAAGGAAGAAAGAAAGAAGATAAAATAAAGTAGGATAAAATAAAGTTTTTAAAATAAAAAATAACTATTAAGAAGAAAAATTTTTTAAAGTTAAAAAAAAAAAAAAAAAAAAGCCGGGTCAGTCAGAACCCTAGGACAAGTGGTGAAAGCAAATCTATACTGACAAAATCTCACACAGCAGCACGCACACACACACACACACACACACACACACACACACACACACACACACACACACTCACAAAAAGAGAAAAAGGGGAAAATAATAATATATCTTGCTTCCTAGTCCACCTCCTCAACTTGGGATGATTCTCTGTCTATTCAGGTATTCCACAGATGCAGGGCACTTCAAGTTGATTGTGCAGATTTAATCTGCTGCTTCTGAGGCTGCTGGGAGAGACCACCTCCTCTCCTCTTTGTTCGCACAGCTCCCAGGGTTCAGCTTTGGACTTGGCCCCGCCTCTGCATGTAGGTCGCCCAAGGGTGTCTGCTCTTCGCTCAGACAGGACGGGGTTAAAAGAGCAGCTGATTCAGCGGCTCTGTCTCACTCAGTCAGTGGGGAGGGAGGGGCACGGAATGCGGGGCAAGCCTGTGGAGGCAGAGGCAGGCGTAACGTTGTACCAGCCTGAGGTGTGCCATGCATTGTCCCAGAGAAGTTGTCCCTGGGTCCCAGAACACTGGCAGTGGCAGGCTGCACAGGCTCCCGGGACGGGAGGTGTGGAGAGTGACCTGGACTCACACACAGGCTTCTTGGCGGTGGCAGCAGCATCCTTAGTGTCTCATGCCTGTCTCTGCTGTCTGCACCTGTTTCTGGGGCTCCTTTATGCAGCACTCTTAATCCCCTCTCCTCTTGCACCAGGAAACAAATAGGCAAGAAAAAGTCTCTTGTCTCTTTGGCAGCTCCACGCCTGTTTCTGGAGCTCCTTTAAGAGGCGCGCTTAAACCCCTCTCCTCGCCCACCAGGAAACAAAGAGGCAAGAAAATGTCTCTTGCCTCTTTGGCAACTCCAGACTTCTCCTGGACTCCTCCCCCCTCCACTGGCTAGCCGTGGTGCACTAACCCCTTCAGGCTGTGTTCATACAGCCAACCCCAGTCCTCTCCCAGCCTCAGCTCCTAGTCCCCGCCCTTCCCAGAGGGTGAGCAGACAAGCCTCTCGGGCTGGTGAGTGCTTCTCGGCACCGATCCTCTGCAGGAATGTCTCCACTTTGCCCTCCACACCCTGTTGCTGTGGTTTCCTCCGCAGCTCCGAAGCTTCCCCACTCTGCCACCCACAGTCTCCGCCCATGAATGGGCTTCCTAGTGTGTGGGAAACTTTCCTCCTTCACAGCTCCCTCTCACTGGTGCAGGTCCCGTCCCTATTCTTTTGTCTCTGTTTATTCTTTTTTCTTTTGCCCTACCCAGGAATGTGGGGAGTTTCTTGCCTTTTGGAAGGTCTGAGGTCATCTGCCAGCATTCAGTGGGTGTTCTATAGGAGCAGTTTCCTGTGTAGATGTATTTCTTATGTATTTGTGGAGAGGAAGGTGATCTCCACGTCTTAGTCTTCCTCCATCTTCTCTCCTCCAGAATACATATTCTTTTCAAGTGCACATGGAACAATCTCTGGGATAGACCACATGCTGGGCCACAAAGCAAGCCTTGGTAAATTTTAAAAACTGAAATCATATCAAGTATCTTTTCTAACCACGACAGTATGAAATTAGAAATTGACTACAAGGACTTCCCTGGTGGTGCAGTGGTTAAGAATCTGCCTGCCAATGCATGGTACGTGGGTTCAAGCCCTGGTCTTGGAAGATCCCACATGCCACGGAGCAACTATGTCCGTGCACCACAACTACTGAGCCTGCACTCTAGAGCCCATGAGCCACAGCTACGGAGCCTCTGTGCCACAACTACTGAAGCCTGCATGCCTAGAGCCCATGCTCCACAACAAGAGAAGCCACCGCAATGACAAATCCACACCCCACAACGAAGAGTAACCCCCAGTCACTGCAACTAGAGAAAGCCCATGCACAGTAGGAGACTAAACCATATGTTACTAAACAGCCAATGGATCACTGAAGAAATCAAAGAGGAAATCAAAAAAATACCCAGAGACAAATGACAAGAAAAACATGATGATCCAAAAGCTATGGGACACAGCAAAAGCTGTTCTAAGAAGGAAGTTTATAGCAATACAATCCTACCTCAAGAAATAAGAAAAATCTCAAATAAACAAACCTAACTTAACACCTAAATCAACTAGAGAAAAAAGAACAATAAAACCCCAAAGTTAATAGAAGGAAAGAAATCATAAAGATCAGAGCAACAATAAATCAACTACAGACTAAGAAAACAATAGAAAGGATCAATGAAACTAAAAGCTGGTTCACTGAAAACATAAATGAAATTGATAAATCTTTAGTCAGACTCATCAAGAAAAAAAAGGGAGAGGGCTCAAATCAATAAAATTAGAAATGAAAAAGGAGAAGTTACTACAGATACCACAGAAATACAAAGAATCATAAGGAACTATATGCCAATAAAATGGACAACCTGGAAGAAATGGACAAATTCTTAGAAAGGTACAATCTTCCAAGATGGAACCAGGAAGAAATAGAAAATATGAACAGACCAATCATAAGTATTGAAATTGAAACTGTGATTAAAAACTTCCAAAAAACAAAAGTCCAGGACCAGATGGCTTCACAGGGAAATTCCACCAAACATTTAGAGAAGAGTTAATACCTATCTTTCTGAAACTATTCCAAAACATTGCAGAGCAAGGAACATTCTCAAACTCATTCATTGTGGTAACCATCACCGTGATCCCAAAACCAGACAAAGATATCACACACACAAAAAAAATTACAGGCCAATATCACTGATGAATATAGACACAGAAATTCTCAACAAAATAATAGCAAATCAAGTTCAACAATATGTTAAAAGGATCATACACCATAATCAAGTGGGATTTATCCCAGGGATGTAAGGAGTTTTCAATATCTGCAAATCAATCTGTATGTTACACCACATCAACAAATTGAAGAATAAGCACCATATGATGCAGAATAGATGCAGAAAAATCTTTCAAGAAAATTCAACACCCATTTATGATAAAAACTCTCCAGACAGTGGGCATAGAGGGAACCTACCTCAAAATAATAAAGGCCATATATGACAAACCCACAGCTGACATCATACTCAATGATGAAAAGCTGAAAGCATTTCCTGAAAGATCAGGAAAAGACAATCATATCCACTCTCACCACTTTTTTCAACATAGTTTTGAAAGTCCTAGCCATGGCAGTCAGAGAAGAAAAAGAAAGAAAGGAATCCAAATTGAAAAACAAGAAGTAAAACTGTCACTGTTTGCACATGACATGATACTATACATAGAAAATCCTAAAGATGCTACCAGAAAACTACAAGAGCTAATCAAGGAATTTGATAAAGTTGTAGGATACAAAATTAATACACATAAATCTCCTGCATTTCTATACTCTAACAACAAAACATCAGAAACAGAAATTAATGAAACTGTCTCATTTACCATCCCATCAAAATGAATAAAATACCTAGGAATAAACCTACCTAAGGAGGCAAAAAAACTGTGCTCTGAAAGCTATCAGATGCTGATGCAAGAAATCAAAGATGACACAAATGGAGAGATATACCATGTTCTAGGATTGGACGAATAATATTGTCAAAATGACCATACTACCCAAGGCAATCTACAGATTCAGTGCAATCCCTATCAAATTACCACTGGCAGTTTTCACAGAACTAGAACAAAAAATTTTACAATTTGTATGGAAACATAAAAGACCCTGAATAGCCAAAGTCATCCTGAGAAAGAAAAACAGAGCTGGAGGAATCAGGTTCCCTGACTTTGGACTATACTATAAATCTACAGTGATCAAAACTGTATGGTATTGGCACAAAAACAGAAATATAGATCAATGGAACAGGATAGAAAATCCAGAAATAAACCCATGCACCCATGGTCAATTAATCTATAACAAAGGAAGCAAGAATATATAATGAAGAAAAGACAGTCTCTTCAATAAGTTGTGCTGGGAAAACTGGACAGCTACATGTAAAAGAATGAAATTAGAACACTACCTAACACCATACACAAAAATAAACTCCAAATAGATTAAAGACCTAAATGTAAGGCCAGACACTATAAAACCCTTAGAGGAAAACACAGAAAAAACACTCTTTGGTATAAACCACAACCAGAGCTTTTTTGACCCACCTCCTAGAATAATGGAAATAAAAATAAATAAATGGGACCTAATGATACTTAAAATGTTTTGCACAGCAAAGAGCACCATAAATAAAATGAAAAGACAACCCACACAATGGGAGAAAATATTTGCAAATGAATTGATCTACAAGAGGTTAACTGCCAAAATATACAAACAACTCATGCAGTTCAATATCAAACAAACAAACAACTGAATCAAAAATGGGTGGAAGAACTAAGTAGACATTTCTCCACAGAAGACATAGAGATGGCCAAAAAACACATGAAAAGATGCTCAACATTGGTAATTATAAGAGAATTGTAAATCAAAACTACAATGAGGTATCTATCACCTCACTCCAGTTGGAATGGCCATCATCAGAAAGTATACAAACAGGGAGTTCCATGGCCATCCAGTGGTTAGGACTCTGCACTTTCACTGCTGAGGGCCCAGGTTTGATCTCTTGTCAGGGAACTAGGATCCTGCATGCCACGCAGGATGGCCAAATTTAAAAAAAATCTACAAACAATAAGTGCTGGAGAGGGTCTGGAGAAAAGTGAACCCTCCTACTCGGTTGGTGGGAATGTAAATTTATACATGCACTATGGAGAACAGTATAGAGGTTCCTTAAAAAAACTAAAAATAGAGTTACCATGTGATCCAGCAATCCCACTCCTGGACATATATCCAGAAAAAAACATAATTAGAAAAGATAATGCACCCTCATGTTAATTGCAGCACTATTTACAACAGCCAAGATATGGAAGCAACCTAAATGTCCATTGACAGAGGAATGGGTAAAGAAGATGTGGTATATATATATATATATATACATATATACATATACGTACAATGGAATATTGCTCAACCATAAAAAAGAATGAAATAATGCCATTTGCAGCAAAATGGATGAACCTAGAGATTATCATATTAAGTAAAGTAAGTCAGATAGAGAAAGACAAATATCATATGATATTTGTATGGAGAATTTTAAAAAATGATACAAATGAACTCATTTACAAAACAGAAACAGACTCACAGACTTCGAAAACAAACTTATGGTTACCAAAGGGGAAAGGTGGGGGGGAGAAATAAATTAGGAGTTTGGCATTAACATATACATACTTCTATATATAAAATAGATGATCAACAAGGACCTACTGTATAATACAGGGAACTGTATTCAATATTCTGTAATAACTTATATTTTAAAAATCTGAAAAAGAATGAATATATGTATGTATAACTGTATCACTTTGCTGTACACCTGAAACTAACACAATACTTTAAATCAACTATACTCCAATATAAAAGAAAAATTAAAAATTTTAAAGTAGTTAATTTCTTCCATTGGGTGGGGGGTTTAGCATCTGTAAAACAACTCAGGAAATGTGCATCAGATATTATTATCTAAGTACTTTGAAGAGGAGCTAAAGCAGTGGATACAGGGGAGAGGTCTGTCCCAGGAAAGCCCCCAAAGTTCCTGATCCATTAAAATATGATTTTGAATATCAGTACTTCTATATTTGGCTGTATGAAACTGAACAGACACTTTACTTCCCTGAGCCTCAGCTTCCCCATTTTGAATGAGTCAATAATATTTACTTCAATGTATGGTCGTAACTCATTGAGGTGCTGCCTATGAAAGAGTAAGGTCAGAAACTAACATACAGCAGGGCACTAAGAACACATGTATTGGATCTGAACTACAGCTCTGGGAGGTAGATATTTTTTTAACATCCCTTTTATATATAAGGAAACAGAAGCTCAGTAGAATTAAATTCAATTCCTTCTTCAATATTACTCAACTAGAAAGCAGACAAGCAGAAGCTCAAACTCTGGACTACTGATTTTTGAATCTTGGCTTCTTTCCACATGCTCTGTGTTTCTTTTCATAAGTTTGCCTGGGGCCGCTCCTAAAAAGGAGTTATAAAATAGTTAGAAGGTCCCTGGGGATTTAGTCAGGATCTCCCCAGAGAAAGGATCAAAATTAGTCATTCATCAGATTATAAATCTACACGTTAATTCCAAAATACTTAGCATCTGTCAACTAAAAATTGACACTTGCCATCTGCCTCTACAAGGATTAAGTCACTAGCCACTGCAATCACGGACCTTCAACACATCCTGAAAGGAGTTCAGGGTGGAGATCAGGAATGAGGCACTCTGTGCTTTGGGAAAAAACTGACAGAACAGGGCTTCAGATAGTTAGATATTTTCAGGAGAAGATTTTATGAGCCCAAATTCTTGTATCTCCTCATATCTAGAAAAGCACTAAAATAATTAATGGAGACATGTGCTCTTCGTGACTAGCAGCAATTTTCTGCAAAATGTGTGCTTGGCTACATTTACCCCTCTTCACTAAAATCATATATAAGATTGACCTTCCTCCCTACTTCTTCAGAGCACTTCCTCAGAGCTGAGATGCTGTCTCCCAGGCTATAGACCTCATTTTGCCCCAAATAACACTTAACTGAAAACTCTCACATTGTGCCTTTTTTCAGTTAACACATCTTACCAAAGACATTCCATGGTCTAGTTTCTACCTACTTTTCCAGATGCTTTCTTGTCACTTCATCACCTTATACTTTGAGCTCCAGTTATATTAAACTTGTATTTTTGTATTTCCCAAAATATATCTGCTGTTTTACAGTCCCCTGGATTTTTTCATGCTGCAAAAACCTCCCTTTTTTCTCTCCACCATTTTTCACCAAGTTAATTATTACTCTCCATAATTCAGTTTAGGTGATATATCCTGCAACATTTCTCCAACCTTCTTAGGCCAGGTTGAAAACACTCCTTCTTTGCTTAGATAGAAACCTGCCCAACCTCTACCATAGCACTGATCACACTGCAGTATAGGTTTTGGTTTCTATTTCTCCTCATCTACATAACTGTTTTTTCTGGAAATTTTGCTGCACCAAACACAAGCCTATTCAAATTCTCTTAAGGCCTCATTGAAATCCAGAAACAAAAATGAATAAACAGGTCTTGGGTCAGGAGTGAGGTCTTCACTGGGACCAGAGCAGCAGGAATTCATGGACATCTGCATTCTACCATTTATACAATTCACGGGTCAACTCCCTTAGTTCCTTTGATTCAAATGTTTAAGAAAAAGAACCTGACTCCACTGTGTCATGTCTACCCATAGACCAATAGCTGTGTCCAGAAAAGGGAATAAATTATTAACATGGACACCTGACCCTTCCCATCATCAAGGATGTGGGACGCTTCCAAGAAGTAGTGTGCAGGCTGGACAGGGAAGTGATCATGTAAACTAGAGACACAGAGCTCCCTAGGAAGAGGGACAGTACCTTAACTACCTTTATATTTCCCTTGGGTAGCTTAGTGGGAGAACAATACAGACACCCTATAAACATAAATAATGAGAGAGATGAATTTTGCCATCCAGGAATCCTGCAGTCTTTCTTCCCCCCTCCCCATCTCCAAATAGATGAGACCTTGAGTTACAAGAGATTAATTACATTTGGCCATCAGGCAGGAGTGCTCACTCAGCAATTTTTAAATGCAAATCCAATTGTGGATTGCTCACAAGGTAATTTTGCCTTATTTTCTTCTTTTTTTTGTAAGAATTGACTAGAATGCAATTCCAAACGATAATGACCACAACCAGTTATATTAAAATGTCAGATATAAAGTAGAAGTAATTATCTGTCCTTCAAGAAAATCTTGATGTATGGAGCCAAAAGCCCATTATATACTCCATTCATCAACATTTATTCAATACTCAATATGTACACAATACTGTAAAAATGTATAGGACACTTTCAAAGAAAGGTGAAGACCAGATTCTGCTCTGAGCACGTATATAGCAAGGTGGCTAGAATAGATTGTTTGTGACCATGGAGTAGATTATAGTTCATTAATTCACATTTCAGTCACATAGTATACTTTACTAAGTATTTGAAAGAATAATAAGATTTAGCCTGAAAAAGAAAGTATTAAGGAGAAAAATGTTAGTTTAATAATTAAGCAACAATTATGCACTACACATTTTTCTAAGCACTTGGTGTATTCCTGTGGACCTGTGGCAGGAAGATGGATAATAAGCAAACAAACATGATAATTTCATATAGATAAGAGTTATGTGGGAAATAGAATAAGACTATTCAATAAAAGTGATATATTGCTTTAAAGTGGCTTCTTTAGATAGGGTAGTCAGGAATGGCTTCTCTGAGCTGAATCCTACATGATAAGAAGGAGCCAGACATGAAAAAGTGTCCAAGCTCAAGGAATAGCAAATACAAAGTCCCTGAGAAATGAATGAGGTTGGTGTTCAAGGAACAGAAAGAAGACTCATGAGGCTGTCATGAGAACAGAGGAGAAAAGTGATAAAGATGGATTTCAGCAACAGCCAGAACATATGCAGTTTTCAGGATACAGTAAGAGGTTTGCTTTGTTTTTTTAAATGTAGTGGAACATCATTGGAGGGCTTTAAGCAGGAAAGTGGCTTGACATAATTTTAGAAATATCACCGTAACTGCTGTGGAGAGAAAAGATTATGAATTACAGGAGTTTAAAAATCCAGTCAGGGAGAAAAGTGGCTCTCTTACAGTGATCTAGGTGAGAGATTATGGTGTCTTGACCTACTGTGGTGTTGGATAGGACAGAGAGAGGTAGACAGAATCTGGATTTATTTTGGATTTACCAATAAGAGACTGGGGGAAAAAGAATAATAGAAACGTTTTAGAATTTGGGCTTAAGAAACTGAATATGTGGTGCCATTAACTGTGATGAAGATGACTTTGGTGGACAAATCAAAAGTTTATGTTGGAGCAGGTGAAGTTTGAGATGTCAAGAAATACCAAGTAGACAGTGAGAAAAAATATGTCTGCAGTTCAGAGAAAGCTCAAGGTAAAGTAATTGATATATAGGTGATATGTAAAGCCATTAGAATGATAATTACCTTCAAGTGCTTGCAGAAGATGAAGTAGTTCTATCTGTAATTGTTTGCAGCAATGATATCAGACATTCTTTGCTTGATAAAACACTTTGAAAATAGAAATGTCATGGTTCTGTTCCAAGCATTTTTGACTCAGTAGGTCTGGGATTTCTATCCATGGTGCAACAAGCTGTGTGTATGTTTTTTGTTTATCTCCTCAGGTGAATCTAAGATTGAGAATCACTGCTTTAAGGGTAGAGTCATGATAAGTAAATAAAGTTAACATCCTCTGGTGCTTCAGTGAGGATTATAGGAGCCATTTTAGAATCCCTGTGTTAATAGTAAGAGGACTTGAACTAAAATATGGTTTGGATAACTTTTCTTTGCCTTAGTTTTCCAGCTTAAAATAGCCAGACTGTTTTGGCTATTACTTTGCAATTTCTCATACAGTACACATGACCACCCTGGGATATCCTGTCATTCCCTCTGTATACCTTTTCTATAGGTGACATGAAGAAATTATGCAAAAATCCTAATGCAGGAGTTGGCAAACTTTCTCTAAAGGATCAGAGAGTAAATATTTTAGGCTTTGTGAGTTATATGGTCTCTGGCTCAACTACACAACTCTGCCCTCGTAGTGAGAAAGAAGCCATAGACACTATGTAAATAAATGAGTGTGGGTATGTTCCAATAAAACTTCATTTTAAAAATTCAGGATGTGAATAGGATTTGGCTGTGGTCCATAGTTTGACAACCCCTAATCTAATGTATGATGTGAGGTATGAGAAAGGTCACCAGTGGTAGGGTTTGTGCACAGATGATGGTGAAAGCCTGGACTTATCTGGACCACTTTTTCATTGCTCTTACACAGGTGCTATATTTTATAAGATTTTGGCAGCAGGAAATAATAAGGTAAGATTAGATGGCCAACTTCAAATTGAAGGTGAAGGCTGCATCTCCTCTCCTGATCATGCTCTCTTTGCATATTACCGCTGTGGATTGCCATTATGTTAGGAAAATGTTTGAAACTGGGAGGTGTGCACTACTTTGATGTACTACTCTTAATTATGTGACTTGGACAAGTTACTTAGCTTCTTAAGTCTAAGTTCTTCAATAAGTTAGGGATGATAATAAGACATATATTATTGGCTTATTGGGATGAACAAATTATATAATAAATATTAGGCACAGCACAGTCTCAAGCAGAGCAAATACTCTAAAGTCATAATTAGATGTAGAATACAATTGTACATTTAAACATGTAAGATCATAAGTAGTGCTATTGGTTTATTAATTAACATAGCAGTATGGGAATGAATACAGACATGGAAGGATGACTGGTGAAATAGTAAGCTCCTGGCCACTGGAAGTGTTTAAATGTAGGCTGAATATTCATTGTTTGTAAAAGTTAAACCAGGAAATTCTCTGAGTTTCTGATTTTATATTTGCAAGCTAAGGACAGAGCCAGGATGTCTAGATATTGCTTACAAATTTCAATTAAGATTTCTTGTTAAGGCAAGGTTGAATATTTTGCATTTTAAGGAGGCAATATGCTACAGTGGGAGAATCCTGGACTTTGGTATCAAAGTCCATGAGTTTGAAATTCCAGTTCTACTATTTTACTGTTTGACATTAAGCCCATTGCTTCATGTCTTTTATTTATTCAAAGGGGATCATAATCCTTAAAAGGATTAAATTAGTGTTTATACATATACATATATATATATCAGTATATACACTGATATACTGGCACACAGTAGATAATTACTTCCTTCCCCAACATTTTCTTTTTATTCTGAATACCACCTATACATTCCATGTGTCACAAACAATGTTCCCACCTTACATTTCTCCCTTAATCCTCTCATTTTCATCATCAAGAACAAAATTAAGTTTCTATCAAGTGCTCACTGACATTACCCTGGCATCCGAACTATCCGATGTGACATAAAAAAAAAAAAAACCTTTAATGTGTAGACATGCTAATCAGAAGGGAAATGTCAAATCTGCATACATTTCAAGTGACCCAACAATATTTACCTTCAAGCTAAGTCTATTTTTCTGACAATTGCCTCATTGAGGAAGTGACTCATTCAGCATACCAAGCCCGATTCCATATGAGAACTTTACCTCAGACTGGTTTGAAAGCATCAAAAATATAAATGTCACTGCCTTGCAGTTTGTAACAAGCCTAATTTGATTTGACAAATGATGTTGATTTTGAAGGGGTCACTAACCATTAGAACTGCCGAGGACAAAGAGTGCCTTGAAGGTGGATCACAATTTAATGTTTAAACAGTTTGTTATGCAAATTTGCTTTCTACCTGTCAGGAGTGGGTAAAGGATAGTGATAGAGAGCTGCTGGTAAGGACATGTCCAGGATTGATGACCGCCTGGCACAGTCCTTAGTTGCTGCAGAGAGCATCTTGCAGAGCTCAGCATGTAGATCTGCCACTCTTATTACCCAGGAGGGTTAGATAAGCACAACTTCCACCAGGAGTATGAGATGCTCCTCTTTTCCAACTCTCACATCTCCTACTCCATGGCCATCAAAGCAAGTAAGAGTGAACTGAGTTCAAATCAAGCTTCCCCCAGAATGCCAACTCCCAAATTAGCAAATTAGCTCTCAAATAGATCAATGGATCCTCTGGTAGGTGAAACTGACATCCTGGAAGGATGTGAACATTTCACAGCCCAGGGCCTCCCTCTGTCTCCAGTCCCATAGGCAAGCCTTCATCTCTTTAACTGTTCACTCTCCATTTTAACTAAAGAATTTATTTTATTATTATTTTTTTTAAATCAAAGTCTCCTTAAGGAAGACTGTGTCCTCATTTATGCCCCAAATAGTGACAGCATCTTAGTATTCATTCCCTGGGGAAGTCCTTTGTCTTTTGGTGGCACCACAGCCCCACTTTCTCCCTGTTCTCTGTGCTATGTGAGGGTGATATTCTACTCTTTCTTGTTTGAGATTTCTCAAATATTGCCATGAGCTGGGAAGATTTGACCCAGCTCACTCTCTGTCCTGGCTGGAGCCTGAACTCAAGCAGGTTTCCTCACCTGGGGCAGAAGTACGGAGACCATAATATTCCCATGCAATTCTAGTGCATCCCAGTATCTGTAGTAGAGCAGACTTTACAGGTGTTCATCTCACTCACGATATTGTGTTTCCTACGCTCAATTTATGTTATCAAACTGGTCATGGAGGGCTCTGTGAGCCATGGTGCAAACATTAGGCACTATTCTGAGACAGGAAGCCAGTGGAGAATTCTGAGCAGTTTCTTATTTTACAACTTGTGGACAAAAATATGCCCTTGGAGGGCCATTGAGAAATAATGTATGTAAAGCACAGAGCACAAGGCCTGTTACATAATTGGTATACAATAAATTTTTGCTACTGCTGTTATGAACATTAAATTCATAGCCTCTTTATCTTGGCCTTTTCATTTTATTTTATTTCATTTCTCTTTCTTTTGGTGGAAGGGAGAGTACTTAATAAATCAAAAGGATGCACTTGCTCTTGTAAGCCTGATACATACTTAAGAATATTCAAACAAAAACCTAACAGTTCCAGACTACACATGCTTTTAGTGACTGAACGAAAGCCAGATTTCTTATTTTTAATATCTCTGCAGCAGGAGCTAAAAGAACATCTTGTGACTGAAGGAAAGTTAAAGCTGGGTATGATTGGCCTTTGCCCGCTAATTCAATCAACAAATGTATATGGAATGTTTCCATAAAGTACAGTGGCTTTGAACCCAAAAGTTCTGGATCAAATGTCATCTCTGCCGTTTACTTAATGTGTGGCTGTGAGTTTATCACTTGATTTCTCCAAGTTTATTTCCTCATCTTCAAAATGGGACTTTGTTGTAGGGGTTAAAAAGATGAGGAAAATAAATCCAGTATCTCTTGGTGTGAGAAGTCATAGAATAAGCATAATAATTTTTTAAAATGTGTCCACTATGTAGGCAGCCATCATCTTCCTAGATGAACTAATTGCTAATTAGAAATAATTTGGTTCAAAGTTCTACCATCCTGGAAAATTTAATTTCAACAATTGAGCATCTATTAGGAAAAGTACTCTGCTAATCCCTGAGAAGGATGTAACCCTGAGTAACATCTGGTTTTTAGGGCCTTTTAGGACACTACCCCAGCCCAGCAAAGCATGCTGGGAAGCACATGAAAGGGAAACCCAGCTTATGACCTGGGTTCAGGAATGGATATCTACACCATTCCATTCCACATGCCCATATTTTGCTTACTTTCATTATTGCAAACCCTTACAATAAATCTATAAAGTAAATATTATTATCTCTATTTTACAGATGAGAAATGGAGATGCAGTAAGGGTAAAGCACTTATCCAGTGTTTTTCTGTTGGTAAGTGGTAGGGCTGAATTCTCATTTTATTTGATTTTGGCAAAACTTTATACGAGACCTACTCTGAGTCAGATATTGTCATAGATGCCGGGTTTATAAAGGTGAGCAAAACATTCCTGATCTCTTGGAGTTTACATTCAAGATTTGAACCCAGATCTGACCTGCTCCAAAACTTCAATCTTTCCACCAGACCCAGTGCTTCATTGCAGTGGTGCTATGTGGGGAGATGAATCTGACCCCAATTCAGTGAGTTACGTTTCCTGTTATGCCATTTTTATTCCCTTTATGATTTAATCAGAACACTTGCTTAGATTGATATACAGCTTAGTCATGCATATGATCTTTTTTCCCCCAACATTTTTTCCATGGGGTTGTCAGTTTTGCAAACTGGCTTGATTTACACAGATATTTTATCCAGAAACAAATTAGCAATTTAAAATGCAGAACAGAAAAGGCTGCCAGTGTGCTAATAGCTCCATTTCCCTGATTAAGAGGGCTTTCTCCAAGATGGCATAAAGAACAAAGCCCTCTTTGGCCTAAAATTCATTTGGATGATGGTCTTAGAAGAGAGAGATGCTGGAAGAACACTGTCCTGTCTGAAGAATAGAAATCTATCCCAAGTCCTACTGCCAGACTAATTTTCAAAAATATTACTTTGCACATGCACTTTGGTCATAAGCTTTTGTGGTTTTCTATGCTTGCAAAATAAAAATCCCAAACCCCTAATGTTGTCATTCAAAGTCAAAAATTTTTCTCTAAATTCTTTAGTCTTTTCCCTCCCCTGCCACTATCCCAAATCTTGGGAGGTTGCAGATTGGAGTTTGAGGCCCCCTCTGTTTTACATAGTAGAGATGTTACCTTAGCCGAGTCCCTTTTCCTCTCAGAGTTTCTGTTTTATCTTTATCTATTCTATAAAAAGAGATAGTAGAGCTTGTCCTCTCCTCCCCTCAGATCGGAGGAGGGGCTCAAATGAGGCAAAAGATTTTGTTAACTGTAAAGAACAATACACAAACCACCTTGCAGTATCTTTGCTCCACCCACAATGATCAACTCTTCTTCCCATATACAATACACATTTACGCATCATCTCTCCCTTTCTGTCACATGCATGCCCCCTCCTTGCTGTCTATCTAAATAAGAGTTTGCTTTTCTTCAGAAACTTGATCCTAAAAGAAATCAGTTGTCGAACAGCCCTAGCTCTCAAGAATCTCCTCCTCCACTGACCTGCCATGTTTTCATGCACTTAGCACTCACTTGATCTTTGCTGCCTTTTTGCTATCATTCTTCAGTGTCTCACCAATTAGCTTGTAAACCCCCAGGAGAGAGACTGAATTTTACAGTAATTTGTGTTAGCGCATAACATATGATTCAGATTCAGCTAACATTTATTGAATGCCTACAACATGCCTGCTCTGTGTCAAGGACAATCATAGGTGCTTCCTCATTTGCTTCTTGTTTACTCCTAAGATAGATATTACTCTTATTCACAATTTACACATGTGAAGATGAAGGTTCAGAGGAGCTAACCCTTCATTGTTCCACATCTCATAGCTAGTAAGTGGCGGAGCTGAAACCTGATTCCAGGGCAGATTTTAAAGCCCATGTTCTTTCCACCAAAATATGCTATCTCCTTTATTAAGTGTCGGCTGATGCCCATCCTAATTGTGATGATGGTAGGTAACTGGGGCATCAAATGGGGTCTTTAGTAGCTCAGAGCACTAACCATCTGGACCTGATTATAACTGACCATACGGATTCATATCTGACTATTCATCCTATAAATATATGTTTATCTGGCTTTTATTTTTTACATAGGTTAAGCACATAAAAGCAAAGGAAATGATATGGAATAAAATGTATAATTCAAAACTTAAATGCCCTTAGTCTTTTCATTACAATTTTAGCTACTTTTAACTCCTTGTGCTCCAGTTTCCTCATAATAAAAATGAGAATACCATTACCAACCTCACAGGATAGTGCAAAGATCAATTGATATGTATAAACAGATACTGCCTTAGTAGTTGTTATAGTAATAGTGAGAAGTGAGCAGGAATGATATCCAGTAATAGCTAGTTAGTTCTAATTTAGTGTGTGTCAACATCAAGTAAGTATCCTCTTTGTAAAATCTCTGAATAGAGAATAATCTAGGCAATTAAGAGTTTACATACATTTGTATGGAGATAAAAATGATTCAAACTAATTATGAGAAAGCAAACTCTTCATAGAAATCTTTAAGGATCTTTAAAGCCTGCCCTCTAGTATGCTTTCTCTCACTAGAGGATTTCTAGCATCAGTTTATATACTGTCTAGGAGGATAAAGGGGCCATTTTTTAATGTGTTGGTGTCAAATTTACTTATATATTTAATGCTATTAAGTACACACCTGTATGTGTGCTATCAGCAGAATGGGGTGGGAGAGGTGGGGTGCCTCAGTCAGCTCGGGCTGCCATAACAGAATACCACAGAATATGTGGCTTAAACAACGGAAATTTATGTCTCACATTTCTGGAAGGTGGAAGTCCAAGATCAATGTGCCAGTTGATTTGGTTCCTGGATTGTAGTCTTGTTGCTGTGGTTCACATGGTGGAGAGAGAACACTAGCTCCCTGAACTCCCTTCTAAGGACACTGATCGCACCCTGAGGACTTCACCTTCATGACTTCCAAAGGCCCCACCTCTATCACATTGGGAGTTAGGATTTCAAAAGATGAATTTGGGTGGGGGTAAGACACACATATTCAGTCCATAGCATTGGGTAAGATAAAATCATAGAGACAAGTGATACCTTATCTCTGCCATCAAAATAACTCCTCTTCCAATAGTGTGGTCAGCCATGTGTCCAGGTAGACAAGGGAAGGAGATCAATGGAACTGGGAGGTGAGAAGCTTTCTAATTAGACCCAATATGGGACTAGGAAGAAATGTCTCCATTACAATACATGGATGAATTACTATACAACTGAAATAATTCCAATGAAGTGGAACTACTAAGACTAAGGATATCCAAAATTTATAGTTTGAGTGCAAACATTCCCCCCTACTATATAGATGGGACCTCATCAATCTTGTCTCCCAGTGTTTATGTGGGTCTCTTTCCTAAAACTTTACAAATGTTAGATTTTTAATCTTTGGTAATATGATATTACAAAGAAATTGCTTTTCATCTCTTATTGTTCAGCTCAGTCATCTTCATATATGCTTAATCCTTACTAGTCATTTGTATTATTTTATTTTCTTCTGCTTTTTTATTTTCATTTCCCTTGGAATATCAATGTCTCTGTTACTGGTTTCTAAGAACTCATTTATGACTAAGGATGTTAACCATTTGTCATGCAATGTAAATGAAATACCATATTTTATTGCCATCAGTTTACTATGGTGTTTTGTATTTTGGTTGTGTATTAAAATATAATCATGTTGTGTTTTTTAAAAAAAAAGAAAGAAAAAAATCTTACATAAAACTCTGATATGTTAATAGCAGGAGTTGAGTAAATCCAGTTTAAATGAGGATGTAGGGACCAGACTTTTTCTTGGCCTCTGTATTAGTCCACTAGGGCTGCCATAACAGAATACCATAGACTGGGTGGCTTAAACAACAAACATTTATTTTCTTATAGTTCTAGAGCCTGAACATCCATGATCCAGGTGCCAGAAGGGTTGGTTTGTGGTGAGAGTTCTCTCCTTCCCTTGACAATGGTTAACTTTTCACTGTGTCCTCACATGGCCTTTCCTCTGTGCACATACACTCCTGGTGTCCCTTCCTCTTCTTATAAGGACGTCAGTCCTTGTGAATTAGGGATTTACCTTTATGACCTCATTTAACCTTGATAACCTCATTAAAGGCCCTATCTCCAAACATAGTCACATCGGAGGTTAGGACTTTAACATAAGAATTTTGGAGAGATATAATTTAGTCCATAACATCCTCGTCCTTACCCTTTACATGGCTTGTAAGGCATTTTAAGAAACCCCAAGAATCTTTGGAGAAAAATATGAAAATCATTGGTCCATATCACCAGTGGATCACCTATATCACCCAGACCTTTGAAAATATCACAATGGATTGACCAGTGTTTCTCATTGGTTTACGTTTACTTCTTCATACAAGAATTAAGTCAACAGTGAAGCGAAAGCAGTTTAGACAAATGAGATCTTGTTAGTAGGAAATCATTCACTTAACAAAATGTACCTACTTCCAAGGATGTTTTCTCTGGACTTGGCCAGGTCCACACAGCTTTGTATACTCTATGATGTTGAGCTTATCCATGCTGTGTGCAGCAGCCAACAACTGACTTGTGTGTATTTAAAAAGGGACAAACAAGAGTCTATTTTACCTTCCCTTCCTGAGGTTTAGCCTTTGATTGGCTGGGAAAAAAATACATATATCCTGAATTTCCTTTAGTATCATCCACTGAAATCAGACACTATAAAGGAAAGATGCTCAGTCTTGGTGAGATGTCTGCAAGTGCCTGTGCACAAGATCTCTCTCTGACACACACACACACACACACACACACACACACACACACACACATATGCTACAGCCTAAGGTAATATGCAACACGTCCAGGAATAAATAAACTAGCTAATGAGGCATTCTCTAAGGAGACCACTTAGCTAGTTTTTACGCACTCTGGCCATGATGATTTTGACTATTAAATCCAGGTAGTCTCTACCTACACATAATAATACCTGAGGATTATTTTTCCTCGTACTTATTTACCAAGACAACAAAAGTGATTGTTATGGAAATCAGAATAAGGGCACTCCAGGCAGAAAGCACAACATGAGCAAAGGCAAGTAAGCAGGAAACATAGGATGTACACAAAGAACACATATTAACTTAGAATTTAGGATGAAAAAAAGAAATGATAAAAAGTTTTGAAAGAATGACTTGACAGATAACGAAGGGTCTGGAGACTGGAGTAAGTAATTTGAATACGGTCTCTAAGCACCAAATAATAGTGGAAGGGTTTTGAGCAAAGATACATAATCAGAACTTTGTGGTAGAAAAATTAACATGGTGGGCACGCATGGGATTAACCAAAGGAAGGAGAAATAATTTGGAAAACATTTATAACTCTAATAGAAAATGTGCCATGAGACTCAAAAAAACAAGCAGCAGCAAAGTGTCAGCAGAACCTTAACATTTGTGAATTTAACATTAACATTTTTCACCAATTCATAAGAGACCTGCCAGGTCCCTAGTACAAAGAATTTCTCATTTTGTTGAGGCATGAACCCGAATCACATGCTCTATGAGACAGATGTGTAGAAATGAGTCCCTCAATCTATTAAGTGAGCCTAGCTGAATGTCCTGTAACCACTCCTCAACAAAATACTCCACTTTCTCACATACATATGGGCAATGGGCAGTTAGTAGATGAAACTTGACTAAGAAACACGCAAAACAAAAACACAGCGACTCCCATTCAGCTTGGCTAGGAATGTTAGGGGCTGATAATGAAAAAATGAATATCCTCCAATCATAGATAGCTTTACACAAAGGCAAAAGAACCAACCACTGCTATTGGATGAATCAATAAGCTCCAATGTAACCTGTTCTTATACTCCAATAAAGATTTTTTTTTAAAAAAGCCTAATTTTTAGAAATCTCACTTTATTGCTCTATAGTTTTACTTTTTTACTAAAGAAAATTAACTGTAAGATACCATGTTTGTTTCCATTTGTATTCATTAAAATCCAGTTTGAAATCCCAAAAAAAGAAAATTTAAACAAACATTTTTCATTAACAACCTGCATGGAAATTGTACATTAAACCACTTAAAGTAAGGCCTTTGTGAAAATATGAAATCCATCCCAAGGGCAGGAGACCATTTACCAAAATGATATTAACAGGAGTGTTTTCCATGAAGCACTTGAACTTAGGTGAAGGATTATTAGGATAAGACTGGACAAAGGCAATGTTTCACCAAGATAGCCCATGGCACTGTATCAGGGGTGGTAACCCCATCTAACTGGGGAAAGAGTCAAGGGTCACATCAAGAAACAGTTGGCCAGATACACATTCAAAGACAGAGAACATATTTGAATCTAGTGTCCAGTGTAGTTTGAAGCAAGTAATTTTTGTCAAATGTCATAAATGAATATGAGAGACTCATTTCCATATCTGTTGATTTACCTTTTTTCATCCACTTTCAATATTTCATGTCTGGGTATTTTAGATATGACTTATAAACAGTATTTATCTTGTTTCTTAATATAGCTACCCTCACAATCTTTGTCTTTTGTACGGAGAATATAATTAATTTACACATACCGTAATAATGATGTATCTGAATTTATTACTGATACTTTGTACTTTCTCATTGACCTGGCTTTTCTGTTTCTTTTTCTTTTTTTCTTATCTACTTTTAGATTGATTTTTTTATCATTCAATTTTTTCTGTCCACTCTATATCATGTTTCTATTATTTTAATGGTCACCCTAGAAATTAACATGCATACTTCATTTATCAAAATCCTAATATTATCAATACTTTATGTTCCTTCTTATCAATACCCACCCAATTTATATGATTGTGTTGTCATGTATTTTCATTTTACATTATTTTACTTTAACCCCACTAAAACATTTTTGTTTTACACAAGTCAATAGTTATTCACTTGGTCATCTTTTTTTGTTACTGTTTATTATTCTATCTTACATCTCAAACCTTTGATCTGAGATAACTTCTGTCTCTTTGAAGTTCATAATCTGGAATTTCCTGTAATATGGATCTGTTAGTAAACTCAAATTTTGTTTGAAAATAACTTTACTTCACCTTTATTATCGAAAGGTAGTTTCATTGGTTATACAATTCTGAGTTGACAAGTATTTTCCCTCAGCATATAGACAACATAATTCCACTGTCTTCCAACTTCCATTGTTGCTGTTCAGAAGTCAGATGACAGACTAATTAGTATTACTTAGTAGGTAATCTGCCTTCTATTCACTGGCTGTTTTAAACCTACTGTCTGAGTCTTAATGTTCTGAAATTTTACGATGATGTGAATTTTACTCCAGTTTTATCTTATGTGACTAAGTGTAGACACATAAACTAAATGTATAAATAAGTTTTACATAAGTCTATAAAACAAATTACTTCAAAATTCAATGACTTATAAAAATAAGTATTAGTTTCTTGCTAAGGATTTGTAGGTGGGGATATGCCTCTGTTTTTCTGGGTATGGGGGAGTGTGATGGGCCTGGCTGAGCTTGACTTCAACTTAAACATTGGCTTCAGGTCTATTCCATGTGTTTCTAATTCTGGGACTCAGGCAAAAGGTATAGTAGCTATCTGGATTGTGTTTTTTTTATGGGGGATTGTAGTAGTGCAAGAGGCTACAAGTTTTAATTTAATAGCTATTTTGTAGTTAAAATTCTTAAGATAGGTTCCTATTTTCATGTTGGTTTTGGCCTCCTTTTTTGCTAGCTAATGAGTTTATTTTAAAAGACTCACATAAAATCTAGAACTTCTAGTTTTTTCAACAAGAGGGTCAATTAGGTTATCTAATCTGCTTTATAACTAAAAATGGACTTTTCTACCTATATCATCTTTGATAAATTTGTTGAAATATCCAATTTGCTGATGGTGTCTCCTCAATTCTTTGTGTTGTTCCCTCAGTCATTCATGCAACTAATATTTATTAAGTATGCACCAAGTACCAGGCATTTTTCTATGTTCCTTTACATAAGTAAACAATACAGAATAATCCTTATAAGCTGATCATTTGTTGTTTTTTAATTCTTTACTATAATTTTATTAAAGCCAAGTAAGAAAAGGGAAATAAATGTAGCCAATCAGCCAATGTAAACTGAAGTTCTCCCAAGTATTATTCAGTTCTCCTTTATTCTGTATGATATTCACCTTATTTATTACATTTTCTATGGTATTTGCATTATTTATGTACTACTTATGAAATATTTCAACATATGAATGAAAGCACTTTGTTAACTTTGATTAGCTAAGAAAATGCTAGTTATTATTAATATTTCTGTTGTTACTAGGTTATAAACTCAGTGGAGGCAAGGAGTATATCAAAATTATTTTGTAAAATAACATGTTGCATTTAGTAAATGTCAGAGCATAGATTTAATTGAAAAACACCACTGGCAGGTAAGGTAAGGCAGAAAATGTGATGACCCATCATATATTAGAACTAGAAAAGACCAGAGCAGAGACTGAGTAAAATGACCTTGGTTTATAAAGATAAACTGCTAAACAAGGTAAAATGCCAAGCCTAGAGAGATGAAATTACTTGTTCAAGGTCTCATACATATTTAATAATACAATGGGAGCCAATATTTATTTTGATATATATAGATGAAATGGATTTTTTTTACATTGATTTAGCTACTGTGCTAAATCTTTTGTTTTATTTTATTTTTACTTTATTTTATTCCAGTATTTTGTCTGTAAATGCTTTTGAACTTTCAGTGTAGATGACCATATCATATGCAAATAACAGAAGTTTAATATTCCAGTTTCCAGTCTTTGTGATTTTAATGTATTTTCCTTTATCTATTGTACTTGAATACAAATTCCTTGACTTGAAAATGTTAAGTTTATGATTAGTACATATTGATTTTCAATATTATTGCTAGTCACTAATACTACTATAATAGCAAAATCTTTATAGTAATTACTATCTTCCAGTTACTATTCTCTGTCTTCACAATAACCCTATCACTCTCTCCCTTTTACAGATAAAGAAAAGGAGGAGGTACGGAGAATTTAAGTAGATTAAGTAGATTACCTAAATTTATACAGTTAATAAGGACAAATAATTAAATATTGGCATTTTGGTTTCAGAATATATATTCTTGATATAAACTTGATTTTTTCACTTAATTCAACAATTTCAAGGGGTTAAAGAAGTCTAACCTATTAGACCAAACACTATTTCATACCACACAATCTTTCACATTGTCCTCCTATGTAATATGGGGTTGTCTGAATTTCCATAAAGACCAGAGATTGTTGCTTCATCTGTGACTTCAGAATTCAAAAGAGGTTCTAATGTAGCACAAAGCTTATATTTAAGTTATATTTAAATGTTCACATGGTAGCTAAACCATTTGATGAGACTTCATAGTTTTTAATTCTTAGTATCTTTAAAGACCTTTAAAGTTGAGGAGAATCAAGAATAGTTTCATAGACTTAAGCCTAAAAATCTGTCATGTACATTAAAACAATACATTTCCAATGGAAGTCTTCTGTTATAAAAGTTACCATACTATATTTTCTTACTGTATTTACACATCTATTTCTGAGACAATGATTTGCTAGGGCATGGGTTATATCTCTCCATCTTTGCATCCTCAGTATCCAGCATAGTGCCTGGCATATAGCAGGTGCTCAATAGATTTGATGAATTGATAAAAGGCAACACCCATGGGACATGCATAATTATCCCTATTTGGCAGCTGATGGAAAGAAGTTTATATGAAAGAATCATTATGACCTCCAAAGTTACAAAATTTGTAGTAGCAGAACCAGGATTTAATTTCAGATTTTTGATCCAAAGCCACCATCTCTCCACTAAATCACACAACATATAGAAAAGATTTTACTGTATATTTTTACAGCTAAACCATGACTAAAAATCATGTGGCTTCCTATGTCATTTGCAGAAGAAAATTAGAAGTTTAATGGAAAAGAATGGAAATACTAAACCAAATTTATAAACTGATCTTTAAAAACAGTTTATTTTATAAATGTAGCAACACATGTCAAAAAACCATCCTAGCCTTCTCTCCTAATAGAAAAGTCCTTATTTTTCTCTCAAAAAAATGACACCATTGCCAACTCTGAATTCCATAAAGTAGTAATGAAAAGCTGTGTAAAACTTTTTTTCGAATTAGTACTTGCATGAGAAAATTATGGAGAAATAGAGATATGCCATTACATCAAAGACAGGCTAAACCTGGTATAATTTCCAAGGAGGGTAAATAAGCACATCCCCAAAAATTACGATGTGTAAATATGGCTTTATGCCTGGCAAGATAGGTGGTCATAAACAGATTTCTTGTTAGCATGTAAGAAAAACAAGGTGATCACATGGAGCTATCATGGATTCACTTGGAAAAGATTCTACCAAACAAACCTCATAAAGTTAATGTGACATTTAACATGATCTCTGACAAGTAACAAAATGTCACAAAATCTGTAATGCACCAAAATCTAATACCACATAAAATATCTCGTAATATTCTTATGGATGAGGCAGTTAGCATTAGCTATAATATTGAACAACTGTTGGTAGAACATCTGTAATTATTGATGTTAAGTCTTTGTTGCCATAACTATTAGGTCAATGGACCTTGTTTTCCTGGGAATGAAGAGAGACAGCCATGAGGGGAAAGAGTTTTTGAAAATAGCAAAATATAGAACGAAACTAGCAGCATAAGGGGCTATTTCCAAACAGAGGTATGTCCATTCAGTACAGTCCTAGATCAAATGTCAAGAATCAGAGAAATATTATCTTTGAGGACTGGGCAGTTCTGCAGCTTCAGAAGCATAGAATGGAAAAGGTAAAAGATTCCAATACAATTATGAGTCCTTCCAGGAATCCCACTCAGAAATAAGTACAAGAAACAAAAAGCAGGTTACACTCTCTCTCCTCTCACTAGGAGAAATCTGCCACAGGATTAAACAGAAAAGCTAGCTCTCTCTAATAAACACTGCTCAACAGGATCACCAATCACCTCGACATTGCTAAAGTTTCTATTTTCTGTCTTCATCTTTCTTGGCCTATCAGCAGCACCCCACATGCACTACCAGCCCTTGCTGGCACCCAGGACAGTAACCTCTCTGGCCACTCTTTGTGATGGAGTCTCCATCACTCCTTTCCCCTTGTCTTAATATTGGGGTGGCTCAGAAACAAGTCCTTCATTGTCTTCTTTATCTGCACTCACTGCCCTAGGGAACTCATCCAGTTTCATTGTTTTAAATGCCATCTATATTTTGACATCTCAAATTTTATCTCTAGCCTAAACCTCTCTCTTAAGTCTAGATTCATATATCCAACTTCTTACTCAACATCTCCATTTGCATGTCTAGTAGAGATCTCAAAATTAATATGTCCAAAATTAAGCTCTGTTTTCCCTCTGAAACTCTCTCCACCAACAGTCTTTCCCATCTCAACTTCTAGCAACTTCTCCTTCCAGTTCCTGAGGCTAAAAAACTTGGAGTCATTCTTGATACTTCACTCCCACGCATACACAGTATGCCAGGAAATTCTGTTAGATAATATTTTCAGAATACATCTAGAATCTGGTTGGTTCTTGTTACTGCTACTATATATTTCAGGCCAAGGTACCAAAACCTTCCCCTGAACTCTTGCAACAACTTTTTAATAGGTCTTCCTGTATCTAGCCTTGCTTCCCTGCAGTACTGCTTCTCAGTACAAGTGCCAAAGTGATCCATTTAAAATTTCAAGATCATTTCATTTCACTCCTCAAAACCCTCCAATAGCTCTCTATTTCATGCAGAGTAAAAGCCAAAGCCTTGCAACGCTTACTAAACCCACTATTACCTAGTCCTCCATTAGTTCTATGTCCTACTACTCCCCTAACCCTGACCCTGCTCCTTGCTGTTTCTCAAAGATGCCAGACTCACTCCCACCTCAGAGTCTACCTAGAATTCTATTCCTTTTGCCTGGAAATCTCTTCCCCCCAATAGCCACATGATTCAATTCTTCACCTCTTTAAAGAATTTATTCACATTTCACCTTCACACTGAGGTCCTCCTTGATCAGTTTACTTAATACAATAATCTGTCCACCCACTCCATGAAACTCTCATCTCTTACACTTTTATTTTCCCTTTTGCATAACAATTATGACCTTCTAAGAAACTACTGGATTCACTTGTTGATTGGTTTTAGTGTTTATTATCTATTTCTCTCTGCTAGAACAGTAGCAACATGAGGACAAAGTCCTTTGTCTATTTTCTCATTGGTATACTCTGAATATGTAGAAGTGTGCTAGGAACATAGTGGTCAATAAATATTTGTTGAACTAATGCAGTTTAGAACCTTCTCCACTTGCACTATGTCCCCACATCCTAGGTTTAAGGCAATGAGAGCACTGCATTTTCCCACTGGGACAGAGAAACTCCTAGTGAAGAAATTCAAGCAAAGAGACTAAGACCTGAGAACAAGGGAATTCTGGACCAGGTGTCAGCTGAGAGCATCAGAAAAGCCCTTTAACCCTATGGCCAGGAAATGCCAATGCTTTCTTCATCTCCAATCCCAGAAGAGTATTGATACAATGGCTGGTTGTCTCCTCCTTGGTTTGGAAGGTCAAGGAACCCTACTCTTGCAAGTAATTCACACTCTTTTCCACTAACTGGGATTAAGTAAAGACCCAACCAGATTTGACAGTATAAAAGAGGAATGATTTGTAGATTGATGTCAACCTATCTCCATTCAGCTTTACTCCCATGAAGAATGCTTGACACACTCATACAGGATGGTCTAAAAAACCTGTCATGACCACGTACTATTTCCCTAGGGAATTCCTAAAGTCTTACCTTCTATCTCTATGAACCTAACTGTGACTTCCCCTGGTTTCTTCTCCTCATATTGGTAATATTCCTAGCTGCTCCTCTTTTAGATGTCCCTTGGGCATTGACCTTTTCCCCTCTGGGATAGATTTTCTGCATTTATTTTCTTGGATAGTCTCAAACATTACCAAAATGTACCACATCATCCCTAAATCATACTGCTTATCTGAAATTCTACCTTGTCAGATTTATTCCATATTCAGCCCCAGCTGAATGAGAATAAGAATTCTCCTAAGAATGACAACCTAGAAGGAATATCCCAATGGTTTCTACTATCTTCTTTATTTTGCTCAAACCTATTAAATATATTTCCTTAATGAGTTGAATAATTACATGATAACACGCTTGTCAGATTTGCAGGTGACAGGGTTTCCCTGGTGGCGCAGTGGTTGAGAGTCCGCCTGCCGATGCAGGGGACACGGGTTCATGCCCCTGTCTGGGAATATCCCACATGCCACGGAGCGGCTGGACCCATGAGCCACGGCCGCTGAGCCTGCTCATCTGGAGCCTGTGCTCCGCAACGGGAGAGGTCACAACAGTGAGAGGCCCGCGTACCACAAAAAAAAAAAAAAAAAGGAAAAATTTGCAGGTGACAAACAGCTAGTAGAAGTAGCTAATATTTTAGATGATAGACTCAAGAACCCAAAACAATTCAAGCAATTTAATGAGTAGGTCAAAATAATAAAGTGGCAATTCATAGAGGTGATTAGGCCTGACACACAGTAGGCTTTCTATAAATGTTTGTGAGAGTAATAAATGAATAAGTTAATCAACACAGATTCTTTTACTAAGGTTATAAAAATCACTAATAGATTTATAGGTTTATTGGATGACAAATGCCATAAGTCACTTCTGTGAGAAAATGGGGCCATTGCTGGTGAGAGCACACCTACAACTATTGTGTTGATTTATGGGATTCACATTTTTCAATTGATGTTGACAAATTTGAGTGATTCCTGAGAAAAATGATTATGAAACTAAAAGGTTGTATATTGATTTATTCATCCATTATGTAATCTTGGGTGCCTATTCTGTAAAAGCCTTGGGCTAGTCATTAAGGATACAGAATGTTTATATATGGAATAGCTGAAAAAATGGAATACATTACTCATTATTTTGCCATTATTAACTAATATTAAAATAAAGTATTATGGAATTATTTTAATAATATACATGAATAATATAACATAATATTAATCATATAATATTACTACTAAAATGATATTAAACAAGTAATATATTATGATATAATCTTATATGTCATACCGTTAATATGGAAGCAATTTTATTTGACCCCTTGTTATTGATTAATGGAAGTAACATATGTTTAATAAATCCTTTTTGATATGCCAATCTTTCCCATATCACAATTCCATTGGAAGCTAGGATATAATTTCTATGACAACAAGTGTCCATTACTTCCATATACTATCTTCTCTTAAAGTCTTTAAAATATTTGAAAACTAATCTAAATATGAAATCCTGAAATTTTGCACTTCTCCACAATCATTATAATTTTGGGTTCACATCTTATTTGATGCTAATTCTTTAGTATGTGCCTCTACTGAGTTTTTCTAAAGGATTCAACATACCTTCATTGAAGCAAAAACTGTCCTTTTTTAAGTAATATTTTATCAGCTTACATAATATTTACTCAAATTATTTATCTACAGGAAGAACACTAATTGGCATAATTAATTTGGTAACTAACACAAGTGACTCTTTGGAAACATACAAGTCAGTGGGCAGGAGTACAGGAGAGTACTAGAGTACTGCCTACTGGACACAAGCATGCTGTAGACCTCCATCAGAATGTTTTCCAGAGGAAGAGCAGCACTTAACCTTGTAGGTTGATTAATCTAGCCAATTGGTTAAGTGGAAGCTGGTTAAGATAATTCTAACCAAACACTAAACCAACTTTCATGCAGCTTCCAGAGTTTTCTCTCTAGAAAACTCACCCAAACATTTCAGTTTCCTCCTTAAAGTCCTTTAATGGCCCCCATATAAAGCCAGGCTCCATGGACAAAATGATACTTGAGAGAGGAAATTTAACTTATCCAAGAAAGATTCCCTTCAGGTTATTTTTTATTGAGTTCTGAGTGGTTTGTTAAAAAAGTTAATTATGGAAATAATTGGGGCCTTAGGTGATAGGAGTATTTAGATCTGCCTCTGGCAGTGGTTAGGGGCACTGGCAAGGAAACTTCACCTCAGGCCATTTACAGTGACTGAGTCTCTAGAGAGCCTGACTGCTTCTGGCTCTCTGTTCCATCTTGAGTGGAGACCTCTGGGCTCCCACTTCAAAGCATGAGTGACTTACTGGGGCTCCCCATCCACAGTAGGCCTTGTACCTCCCACGTCAACTTCACAGCTGCGTCTGCCTGAACTGGCAGATATTCCTGGATAACCAGGGTTTCCACCTGTCAGTCAACTCTCTGGTTTCCTTCTCCTAGATTTGCCCCTGTTACTCTTCACTACATTTTCGTTCCTATTTCTTCAAGAAGTTTTTTAATATTTTATCCAGTCAAGTGTTGACTTGCATTACTTATTCCTGTATTATTGATGTCATACCACCCTTAGTTCTTTGTAAATAAAGAAGTATGAGGGCCCAGACTTGAAGCCAGAGGACCAAAGTACACTATCCATTTCTATCATTTACTAGATGAGTCACCTTAGGCAACTCATTTCATAGACTCAGTTTCCTATCAATAAGGATAAGAATTTTATCTTTCTGCATTAATGATTCTAGGTGTAATTCATTGAGACTTTGGGTAGAAAAGCATTGTAAATGTTAAAGTACTAATTAATATATCATTACATTAATATTTACTCCCAGACAAATTTGTGTGTGTGCATGTTTGCTTTTGTCAACTGTTACCTAAGAATGAAGAATGGAAATTGGTTATGAGACTATGTGTAGATTAAGTTATCCTTTATCAATGTCAATTTTTTCATTCATACATTTATTTGATTATTGCATGCCTGCTCTGCCCTGGGTCTGGTGCTAAGTCCTGTTGATACAACAATGACACAGAATAATGCCTGAATTCAACAAACTCCTAAAGGGCTTTCTGAAGGTGTTTTAATTTCCAAGAACCCCTCCATGATCAGACCCGCCTGTCATACAGTCTCCTGTCATTGTTAACCTCTGTTACAATTTAACTTCAGGGGACTCATTATAATTTCACTTCTATTTTTATTTTATACTATTTGTAAATTTCTATTTCTACCACTATACTGTAATGCCATGATGGTCACTACTGTGTCTGCAGTATAATCTATAAATTATTGTTAATGATATAAAAGGAATGAGTGAATGATTAATCAGATGGAAGTTAGAGGATCTGATAAGGTATGGTAGGAGATAAAATCAGAAAGGTAGATGGGGCTCAATTTGTGAGGAGCCTTGAATGCCCTGCTAAGCCATTATGTTTTTATACTTTAAATGGTGAGGAACAACAGGAAACTGAGATAATATCATACACAAATGCAAGAAGATGTAAATGTTCAGCCCAGCCATGAATAGAAGAACAGCAAGTAATCCTATCTGGTTAGAAGATAGCATGGTGTTGCCTCAGGTCACTGACTCAAAAAAAATGGGAGCACCCAGTTTCTTCTTATGACACATTTGGCTCCCAGATCTGGAGAACTGCTTTGCATTCTCCTGGCTTTAATAAGATACTCTTAAAGGGAAGCACAATAGGACTGACTGGGATCAAATCTCTGGAGTTAGTTCCATCTCCTAACCCAAACCTGGGAGGCAGGAGCACTGCAACAATTAAATATACTGACTGCGACTCTCTTGAGATTGTCAAGGACATTTCAGGATCATCAGTGCAAATATGAATGTTGATTGGCATGATCTTAAATGGGGTCATAGGGAGAGAACCCACAGGAAATGCTGGAGCATGTGAATGGAAATCAGTGACTCCCCTACTTGGCTGACTCTCCCACTGCAGGATCTCAGAGGGTGGCGGGGGATTTGCTCATTCATCCAGCAAATGTTTACTGAACACCTATAAGGTGTCAAGGTACTGCCTAAGCTAGACTCTAGGAATACATGGTTGAAGGAGTGGCCAGGACTGCCTAGAAGTTCATGGTCTAGTTGGAGAGAACAGCAAGGACCAGGCATTTTAATAAAGTGTGATAAGTGCTCTGCTACTAATAAAAACAAAATGTGAGTCCAGAGCAGTGGTCGCTAATGTGCCAGTAGGTTCTGGAAAGGTTTCTGGGAGAAAAAATCTTAAGTTAGACATTAAGCACAAGTCCAAATTAACCTAGTTAGAAGGAAATGTATTGGTCACAATTTTTAGATGCAAGGAAAATAAAAGCTGATGCTACAGAAAGTAGTTTACTGGGCTTCCCTGGTGGTGCAGTGGTTGAGAATCCGCCTGCCGATGCAGGGGTCACGGGTTCGTGCCCTGGTCCGGGAAGATCCCACATGCCGCGGAGCAACTGAGCCCGTGAGCCATGGCCGCTGGGCCTGCGCGTCCGGAGCCTGTGCTCCGCAACGGGAGAGGCCACAGCAGTGAGAGGCCCGCGTACAGCAAAAAAAAAAAAAAAAAAAAGAAAGTAGTTTACCATTATTGCTATTATTATTACTATTATCAATAACAACAATAATGACAATATTTTTGAGCATGTACTATGTGCCAGGCATTGTTTCAGTCATAACGTATGTATGATTAATCCTTCCAAGCACTATTTGAAGAAGGCACTATTGTTATCCCCATTTTACAGATGAAGAAACTGATGTAAAGAGGTTATTTGGCTAGTGTCAGATTACACAACTAGTAGCTGAGGTAGAGAGGATTTGGCCTCAGTCTCTCTGACCTTGAAGCTTCTATTGTTGCTGTCTCTGTCAGAAAATAAGAGACAATGCCTGATCCTTCCCTCTTGTGTCACAAGTTCCTAAGCCAAATTCTGATTATCAAAGTCAAGATCATATGCTCATGTCTTAGCCACAAAGTGGATTTGTAATGAAGTAATATTATTTCATCTGCTATGCAGTAAAACAATGTGCAGTCCCACAATGTATCTCCAAGTGGAAGGTTCCCTAGACATAGAAAAGGATCCTAATGAAAGAAAAACAATGACAGGGATGAAAAATATTCCAGGCACAGGAAGACATCTGTAAATGCATAGAAGCAATAGACAGCAAAGGTGTTTCAACGAAGTGGGGGAGTGGCAGGGACATATATACACTATCAAATGTAAATTAGATAGCTGGTGGGAAGCTGCTGCATAGCACAGGGAGATCACCTCTGTGCTTTGTGACCGCCTGGGGGGGTGGGATAGGGAGGGTGGGAGAGAGGGTGATGCAAGAGGGAGGAGATGTGGGAGCATGTGAGTATGTATAACTGATTTAGTTTGTTGTAGAGGGAAAACTAACACACTATTGTAAAACAATTATACTCCAATAAAGATGTTAAAAAATAAAAAAAAATAAAAAAAATAAAAGAAACTGCAGGTAGTTGCTATGAACAGCACTTAAAAAAACGTCTGGGTGAGTACGAGAGGGGATACAATTACAGCAGGCTCAGGTCATGAAGGGCCTTATACACCACTGTGAAGGTGTTGGATTTTGTCTCTAGGGCAATGAGGTAAGGAGTTTTAAGCAGAGGAAAGATGCAATCATATTTGCCATTAGAAAGATTCCACTGCATGCAGATAATGATGGCAAGGAGAACACCACTATCATACAGAACATGGCCATATAATTCATCGTGTCTAAATGGGGACCTATTTAAGAGTAAAGGGGAGTGTGCCTATGTATTCTAGAGAACAGGCATTTATGGTCACCACATTTCAAGTAAACAGAAGGGCAAGAGGAATAGATTGAAAGAAGAAAAATTATTTGCAGAATAGTTTCACCAAGCAACGGCCTATACCTTTCAAAAACATCATCTCATTTACTATTCATAATGGAATGGTTTTAGTTATCCCAATTTTAAGGGAAACCACTTCTTTGAGATTAAATTATTTGTCCAAGATCTCAGTGGTAGGAAACCAGAGAACTCAGATTCCACTCCAGTTCTGTCAGAACTGAAAGTATGAATTTTATCCAATTATCTTTCCCCCTTCCCTACCCCACATCCAAAAGACTATTGCCCATCTGCTATAAACTAGCATGGTAATTAAACACATGTCTTTTGGAGATAGACAAGTCTAGGTTTGAAGACTGGCTTTGCCACCATATATACACTGACTATACCAAGCAGCTGAAAATCTAAGTCTGTTTCTTATTCTATAAAATAGGAATCCTAACATTACATACTTCAAGGTTTGTTGTGAGAATTAAATGCAACAGCGTATTCAAAGATCTTAGCACAGTGCCTGGCACACAAGTGTTCAATATATGATTAACCTTCATGTTACTAATGCTTGATATATTAACTGAAACAAAATAAAGGATCAATGACTAAAACAAGAGGCTGTTTCTTTAACCGAGGCTGAGGCTATTTTAGTTTGTCTTGTTATTGGGAATTAGAGCAAAGCCAAGTCAACTGGTAGAAGGATCTTTGGGCCCAGTAAGATATGGGAGGGTCAGCCTTTGGGGAGCCAAAGAGGAGAAGTGAGGTGGAGGCTCATACACACTACTTTATCCACAGAACATGAGGCCAACAGATCATGTCTAAAGGGTTAAGCTAATTTCTAGGGATCTCAAAGAAATAGTTGCAAATGGAATTCAAGAAGAAAAAGGCTACGATTGTAAGAGAATGAGAGAAATGGGTGCAAAAGCTGGAATTCTTTTAGCCCAAGAGAGAAAGGACTAAAAACCTACTCTCCACTTATAATATTCTCTATGGGAAATGAAGTTCTAAATTTCAAAGAGCTGACTTGTAGAGTACTTTCGAAACAAACTGTTCTTAAGTTAAATTCTGCCTGTTCTTCTATTTTCTTATTTGTTGTGGGTCTATACCCATTTGTTCATTGATCATTTTCTGAGAAACCTCTATGCCAGGTAGAAACTTTGCATTCTGGTGCATAAAAAGATGAATCAGAAATAGAGCTTACACTCATGTAACATACCAGTCTAGTGATAGAAATTAAATGTACCAAGAGTGTGCCAAAGTCCATGCAAAAAGTGCTAAGTGCCATAAAAGCAGAACAGGTAAAACATTAAGAAATTTAAAATGGGAAAGAGACCTAAGGGGAACTAGGGAATACTTCATTGTGGCACTGGCCTTTGAGGTGGTAGTGATGGGTAGATGGTTAAGATGAACAAACCTCATGACCAAAGACTTTGGGAAGAGGAAACATGAAGTATATGTGGACAACAGGTGCTCTTGGGATGGCTGTTCAAATAAAGGTCTTTGGCTTTCTATAGTCAACATAAAAGAAGCAACCAACTTTCCTGACCTGCACCTTGGGTTGGCTGTCATTGAGATGTTACAAGCACATTTGTCAGTGATGGTTTTTTGCCCCTTTCTTTTCTGTTCACCCTTAAAGAGACATGGAAGACAGACTAGATCATTAGCAAACCACACACCATCAACAGCTGCTTTCAGATGTTTCTGTGGGTTTTTTTTTTTTTTTGCAGTACGCAGGCCTCTCACTGTTGTGGGCCTCTCCCATTGCAGAGCACAGGCTCCGAACGCACAGGCTCAGCGGCCATGGCTCATGGGCCCAGCCGCTCCGTGGCATGTGGGATCTTCCCGGGCCGGGGCACGAACCTGTGTCACCTGCATCGGCAGGCTGACTCTCAACCATTGCACCACCAGGGAAGCCCCAATTTCAGATGTTTTTAACCTAATCCAAATGCCACTTCCAGCTCATGGACAGTGTCTAAGGAGACTGATACAGCCCTACTAGCAAATGGTTCACGAGGCTAAACAATGAGGTATATATATCTAAGTAATTTTTACTAAAACTCTTCAAATTCAGAAAATGGCTTATTAGCAACATGTTGTTATTGATGGTAAGAAAAGTGCTAGCTATTTCAATTACTTTATAGTTTTCAAATTCATTATCTTTTTTAACTTGCAGAGCAGTCCTAAAGGTTAGGAAAGCAGGGATTATTATTATTCTCCTTATTTTAATGGATGAAGAAATTGAAATCCAGAGAGCTTAGTAATTCTCCAGAAATCACAGAACTAATATGGACACAAATAGGTTATGACTTTTAATTTTTGAATCCCCAATCCTATATTGCCTGCCACCATAACACCAAACCTGTCTGAGAGAAAGATGGGACCATAATCTGAGATACTTGCACTATTACCTGCATCAACTGTTCACTGTATTAGTGAAAAACATCAAATAAGAAAGTCCAAGATTTAGAAAAAAGTTAGGAACAGGAGATAGTGTCTTCTTCCCTCTCTTCACTAAGCAAGATGGAATCCAGAACTGGGCATTTTGAAGGCAGCTCTCCTGACTATGCATTATCGTTTACCCATTCTTTAATGATCAATCTTCTGGGCTCTTTGAAAGACCTTATACCCTTCAGCCAGATGAAACTTGACAAGTAGGCTCTTTCAAATGACTAAAAATAAACACACATACACATTACATTAATGTTTTGTTTGTTTGCTTGGATTTTTTATTTAAGAATACACAGAGAAAAAAAATGTTTCCAATTGCTGCAGATCCCAGCCTCCAGGTGGATAGAACATTGCTCAAGAACTGGGAGGCCATTCTAGTGGCCAGCCTCTGCTGCTGCTGCACCAGCAGTAAATGTCCAGCGTCCCTCTCTGATGTCTGTCACTACCATGACTCACCCATTTTTCTCTTGCTGCTACCAACAATTCCCGGCTAGTCTTCTTGTTTACTCACACTTTCGTATTCATGTCTTCTCTCACCCCAAACTTCCAGTTACTCCCATCCTCTATGTGCATTATGGCTTCTGCCCTCACTACTAACCGCTGTTTCTCTCTATGTATTATATTCAAGTTCACTGAGGTCAGATCTAAGTGGCTCATTTGGTGATTAACACACCTGTTGGATAGATTTATTATGCCAGGCCCTTGACTGTCCTTGAGGCAGTTATCTACCCCTGGCTCTGTCACTTGGGCAACTGCCCTATGAGGAAGCAGTGCTTCATAAACTCCTCTCCAATAAAATTAAAAAGAAGGTAGAGAATATCTGACTTATGAATTGTATATTTACATGGAGCTAGAGGAATATAGGCCAGGAGAGTTAAATGGTAGGGAAATTCTAACACCCTGAATAACAGAATATTCAACTTCATACTGTTTAGGCCTGATCCACTGTAGAACCAACAAAAGAATCATAAAGGAATATAACATAACTGAGAAATGAGAAGGCTCAACCACTTTCATAAAAAGACAAAGGTAATGAATCATTCAGAGTAGAGAAAATGACGCATTACATAGTTGTATGAATAGCCTGGAATAGTGAGAAGGACATGGGCTTTGGAAACAAACATGTTTTATCCTCCTGTCTGGGCAGGCTTCTATTTGGGCAACCTTGGGTAGGCTTTAATTTATTCATCTTAGCATTGAGAATATAATACTCAATTAGCATGTCAGTTGCAGGAATTAAATGAGAGAACATATGTAAAGTGTCCAGCATATAGTAAACACTCAGGGAATTGTACTTCATCTACTTCTATTTCTCAGTAATGAATGAAAGACCTTATTATTGACACTCTCATACCTCATACTTAGTAAGTACTTGAGAAGGATGGAACTTCTTTTGGTATTTGTATTTAATTGTCTCATAAACGTTTATCATTTTGAATAATTTGTACAGTGAGTTTTTCAAGTGGGTGTATGTGTGAACACAGCGGAATCTCTGAAGCCCCTTGGGGAAAATAAAAATGTCTGGGGAAGAAACAAATTCTGAAAAAACTTTTATCCACTTTTTAAAATAAAGTATAGTATATTCTCAATCCAAAAATATTATTTGCACATTATGAAAATATGTTGAAAAAATGGAAGTGTAAAAGTGCAGGAAGAGAACTAATCAGAGTTCCTCTCTCCAAAGAAAACGTCTGTTATTGGTGAAATATATTTCATTATAGTTTTCTACACTTTAAGCATATTTTTGTTTATTTGTTTTACATAGTTGTTATTTTGTTGAATAGACAGTCCCTAACACTGATTATATGCGCTTAAAATTATACTATATTTTTCATGTCATATAAGCTCTTCACATTGAATCATATTTAAAGTCTGTGTAATAAACCAGTGAGTGGATGTGTGTTCATTGACTCAAATTTTCTTCATAGCGAATTGGCTAGGTTCTTGTTGTTTTTGTTGTTTTATTTTGTTTTGGCTACTATAACTAATACTGCATTAAAAATTAATTGCATAACCTCTTCCTACACCTTTGATTATTTCATGAGACTAGATTGTAGAATAAATATGTCTCTTTAGGAATTTAAAGAGTGCATTTCACCATATCTGTGATAGCATTACATACTATAATTTTGCTCATTTCATATTTCATAAGCCTCCTTTTAGGTGCCCTGGGGTTCTAGGCAGCTCCAGTAATTCTTCTGTTTCCTGAAGCTTCTACCCATTGCTCCTTCTACTAAATGAGATCACACAGAAAGAAAAAATATCTGCTCCTGCTTCCATATGACAGCCCATGAGATAACTGTGGACCATTCTCACATCCTAAAACTTCTTTTTGGCAACAAAAGGAAATGCCTACAACTGTGACTATTTTTCAGGAAAATACAAGTTTATAACAAATGATCCTAAACTTTTTATAACAAAGTTTTGAGTTTGAGCACTGGGGTTCCCAGGAAAAAAAGTCTTATGTCCAACACTTTTCACTGTTGCCTATACCATAGTTCTTCAGTGGAATAAAGAACACTCTATTCCCTACTGGATTAGAGAACTGAATCCAGAGACTCTAAACAATAACACTATCGATAACAATGATAACGATGATAATAGCTAACATCTGACTGCTTACTATGTGCATTGTTTTAAGGGCTTACTGATATTCTCTCAGTAACCCTCAAATAAGGTTATGAAGTTTATACACAAACTGCTCTTACACAGAGTTGAATCCACTTGTTTCAAACATGAATAAAGAGTGAAAGTAAAAGGGAGAAGAAAATCCATGTTCATTAAGCCCAGGTAGGTTACCCTATGTGTTCATTTGATATTGCTGCTGTTACGAATTACCACAAACTTAAACTAGTATAAATTCATTATCTTACAGTTTGATATGTCAGACTCCAATACTGATCTCAGTGGGCTAAAAAAATCAAGGTATCAACATGGCTGCATTCCATTTTGGAGACTGTTTCAGCTTCTGGATGCCACTTGTGTTCCTTAGTTCATGGCCCCCTTTCTTCGAAGTCAGCAAAAGCAGGTTTAGTCCTTCCCACCTTGCATCTCTCTGACATTTCTTCCATTGTCACATCTCTCTCTTTGTTTCTCTTTGTGTGTCTCTCTGATCACAGCTGGAAAATATTCTCTACTTTTAACGACTCATGGGATTAGATCAGGACATAACTGACTAACCCAGAAAAACCTTTTCATCTTAAAAAAAACCTTTTCATCTTTATTCTGTAAAACTAATCACACCTGCAAAGTCCCTTTTGCCATGTAAGGTTCCTATCATTAGGGCATGAACATCTTTAGTGTGCCATTATTCTACATATGAAAACCTAAATATGTGATTTCATTTATTTTTCCCAGGAAAGCCCCAAGGCAAGTGTATTCATTATCAACTGTTGTATAACAAATTACCCCAAAAGTAAGTGACATAAAATAGCATTTATTACCTTGCAGTTTCCTTACAGGGTCATGAATCTGGCTGAAGCTCAGCTGTATCCCCTCTTTTAAGGTCTCTCACAAAAATGTAATCAAGGTGTCACTCAGGCTGCAATCTCATCTGAAGGGTCAACTGGAGATAGATCTGCTTTCAAACTTACAATATGGTTACTGGCAGGATTTGGTTTCTCATAGGCTATTGATTGGGGGCTCCAGTTCCACCTAGCTGTTAGCCAGAGGCCAATCTCAGTTCCTGCCTCTGTGGGTCTCCCCATATGGCAACTTTCTTCTTCAAAGTGAGTAAGCAGAAAGAGTGAAAGTATCAGCAAAACAGAAGTCATAATCTTGTACAACATAATCTCAGAAGCAGCATGCCATCACTTTTGCCATATTCTACTAGTTAAAAGAAAGTCAATAGGTCAATATATCCAGCCCACACACAAAGAGAGGAGATTATACAAGGGGTGACTATGAGAAAGGAATCATTGGGAGCCTTTTCAGAAGCAGCCTATCACAGTGTTTGTATCAGTTAGCTATTGTCACATAACAAGTCACCACAAAACTCAATGACTTGAAGAGAAAATTATTGATTCTTGCTTACATGCCTGTGAGTTAATGGGGCACATCTGATTCAAGCTACAGTTTCCGCAGACCTTAACTCCTTGCTGTAGATTCTGTGTAAGTTTGCTTCATTGGAGCCCAGACTGAGGAGTCTGCAAAATCCTACAGAAGTTTTTTTTGTAACAATAGCAGAAGTGCAAGAAGGAAAAAGAACTGTGGGATACTTCTAAGTTTATCACACTGTAACTGCCCCCCGTCATATAATTAAGCCCAAAGTAAAAGGACAGGAAAATATATATCCCACTAGATTTTCCTCTAGTGGGAATAACTGCAGTCACAACCTAAAGCCAAGGATCCAGGAAGACGTGATGAATTGGAGCCAATAATTCTATTTCCCATAGCATCATTTTACAGATAAAGAAATTGTGATACTGAGAAGCTAGCTGACTTGCCCAAGATTGCATAACTCAAATTCAGATTTGTCTGACTTCAAAATTCATTCTCCCTTGTTTTATACCACAAAGTCTCAAGATATATTCTCTGAATTAGCTTTTTCCAAATAAAGGAGTTTATAAATTGACATCTAAGAAATCATTTTGCAAACAGTCATTAAAAATTCCATTTTGCTTTTCGTGTCTCCTGTTCCAATTTATCAGCCTAAATTTGTAACATGGACAGGAGCATGGAGACAAAATCAGCTCTGAAAATGAGAAAATGGATTTTCTTGCCATACCTTTGCATTACAAATGGTCCCAGTCCACAGCAATCATGGCTGCATCTGGAACACTGCACAGGTCCCATGAATAATCCATGTTCCTTACACACTCCTCCCTGCAGTGCTGACTCACCAACTCTTCTCCTACTTTCGGTGAAGCAACAGCAGCATAGAAGTCAAGTGAAGTGTAAGAATGCAACAACACTATGAACATTTGGTTGAATCTTGAAGGCAGAAAAGGGACTTAAAAATCTAATTAGAGTTTAACCAGACTGCAACACTTCCCTTCTTGGAACAGTTCATTCCCTTCAAGATTAAATCTTGTCTCCTTTATGTGGCACACAGGAACTTTCATGATTTCACCATTGCCTATCTGAGCAGACCATTATCCTCCCATTCTCTGATCTTCAACTTGACCCCCTTTGCCACCTCCCTCACGCTCAAAACCAGATATACCTAACTGTTTGGACTTCACCAAAAACAAACATACTATCGGCAATCCTTTGCATTATCAGTTCCTTTTCCTAGAAAACTCTTCCTTCCCTTTGTCACTGACCTAAATGGAATTCCTTCTTTCAGAAGTAGCTCAAGGGTCACCTTTTGCAGAAAGTCTTTCCTAACCTCACCCTCACCCTGGCACCCAGCTTGGCAGTTCGGGGCTTCTTGTCAAAGAAGTATTTTGTGCTTCCAACTATAGCCCTTATCAATCTATATTAGAATCACCTCTTTACTTGCTGCCAATCCCACAAACATTGAACCCTTTAAAACTAACAACATTTTGATTCTGAATTCACATTTTTCTTGGCACAGTGCCCAGCAGTCATTAAATGTTTGCAGAAAAGATTGGGAAGAGAATGAAAAGGAAGAAAGGAAGAAGGGAAGGAGGGAGGGAGGAAGATAGGAAGGGATGGAAGGTGGCAAGAAAGCATGGAGGGAGAGGGGGAAGGAAGAGGGGAAAGAGAAGGAACAAAAGAGGACAGGAGAAAAACTAAGATCCTATATGAGAAGGTATTTTGTAAATAGCACATGGCTGCATAACTCTAAGGAGCCCTATTCATTTTCACCTGGAAAATGCTGATGTGCATGGCTGGCTATTCCCAGGCAAGACTGCCGTTCCCTTAAATTCTACTCCAGCAATTCAGACCCACTAACATCCTTTGTAAATTCAAACGAGGGAACTGTTTAAAGAGTGGAGTCTCTTAACCAATTCCTCAATGTGCTCCGGTCTGATCAATAACCAGTCCAGATGAAAAATTAATGTTAAATACAGTTTGAAGAATGGCAAGGAAAAAACTGTAGTAGGAGAGGATTAGTGCAGAGTCCCTCCAGAATTGTGGCCTCACAGAATGTTTGAGGACGCTGCTGAGATTCCATGGCTAAGAGGTAAGAGAACTAGGAAGATGGACTGTGGGCTAGTTTGGAGATGATCAGTAATCTGGTGGGTGGGAAGGCCCTCTGGAAATGGAATTCTCGTTCCTGCGTAGAAATTGGACTCTCGAATCAACCTGAACAAGAGCTTCGAGTTAATAGTTCCAAATGCTGCTATTTTTGCTACAACGCCACAACTGACTGTGATTGCTTGATGGTTTTGAAGCCGCCTTTACACTCTAATAAGGTTTTGAAGTCACCTTTACACTCTAATAATTGAACTTTGTGAGTTGCACCTGAGGCATTACCATACCTGATAAGGCTCTTGATTGATGTTTTAGTATAATTACTTGGAAAACATCCTTGGAAAGAATAGTTTGAACAGAAGATAAATCAAATATGTTCTAGGATTATTCTCTGCAGCCATAGGATAACTGTTTCTCCTTATGTCCCTCCCTCCCTGCAAAATCAACAACTTTATGGTGTTAACTCTTCAAAAAGTTGCAAAAACTCTGGAAGTTTTGCTCTTCTAAAAGAAAGATCCTTATTTTTTTCCTGTGAAATTACCACAGTGTACAGCTGAAGAAGGGAGATGGGGCTGTCATGATCTAGGGTTGCCAAGCTCCTGACCCTTTCCCTAACTTTAAAATGGTATTTGGATTTGAGTAGAAACAGCAATGAACTTAGAGCAACTTACTAGCTGAAACTCTTTGAGCCTCGATATTTTTCCATTGTAAAAGAGGAAAAATAATTTATTTTCACTGGACTATTGTGAGAATCTAATAAAATCTGAAGGACAAAAAGCAAAGCATAAGCTAAGCTAGTCTGCGTGATTGGAGAATTATGGATTAAGATAATTGAGGGTTAGAATTAGTTTAGAGTAGACACAGTGTAATAGTCTGTTCTGGCCGCTATAACAGAATACCAAAGATTGGGTGGCTTAAATAACAGAAATTTATTTTCTCACAGTTCAAAAGACTGGAAGTCCCAGGTTAAGTTCTGGCAGGACTTGCTTTCTGATGAGAGTTCTCGTCCTGGCTTTCAGATCGCCTCTTTGGCTTCACATGACCTTTCCTCTGAGTATGGACAGACCAGACAGAGAGACAGCTCTCTGGTGTCTCCTCCCCTTCTTATAAGGACACCAGTCCTATAATATTGGGGTCCCACCCCTATGACCTCATTTAACCTTCATCATCACCTCACAGGCTCTGTCTCCAAATATAGTCACATTGAGGGTTAAGGCTTCAACGTATGAGTGGGGGGGTAGGGGTGACACAAACATTCAGTCCATAACACACAGGTTACCAAAGGACTTTTCTTCACAAATATCTTCCTTTACCACTTACAGAAAACAGACATGGCTTTAGATTCCATTTATCATATTTTAGGCTGGTTTAAAACTTTTCAAAGAATTCTTCTCTACTGCCCCTGCAGGACTAATCCCTGCCTTCTCTTTGCATCTGCTAGAACTCTCCTGCCCAATAACAATTAGTTCATAATCATTTGTCTGTTTCTCTTAGGAAAAGTGGAGGTTTCTCTGGGTCAGAAGACATCTCTTCCTTTCAATTTTATATAACCAGATTATTGAGGATTCTCAATATGGTATGGTAAAAACATGAATATATTTTAACTTTTTCACCATTAACACCTTCAGTCACATTCTGATAAATCACCTTTTCCATTTTCTTTACATCTTGAGCATATTTTACCATTTCTAGCTATTTTTCATAACTGAGAGTATAGCTTAAAACTTTAATCTCAAAATTGATTTAAAACTCATCTCTTCCCTTTTCTCCAGCTAAGCCTTGGGCTGTGACCCTGGTTTATCAGAGTAAGGAGTCAGAGATAGACTGGGAGGCTGGGGTATGATATCCATGCAGGACTTGGTATAGATACATGCAGGACATGCAATGCTCAACTCTAGGGAGCAGGATTCATACAATATACCATATGACCCTTTCCCTATGTTGTCCAGTACACAATCTGCACAACCATAGAAGAATTCCTGAA